>NW_026526710.1:7217500-7606911 GCF_024362965.1 Panthera pardus
GGGACGGAAGGAGTGGCAGTTCGCAGGGACCAGGAAGGTTGGTGACTTTTGCCATGGCATTCGCGTGGCACGTGAGTCACGCGAGACCGGGGTTGGCCGCGCCCTGGCTCGCTACTGCTGGGGACCGTTTTCTTCTCATCCCCGGGTGACTTCCGTAGATGCCCCACACTGCCACCCCCCCACCTCCCCAGCTCTCTGTGACTCAGTCGCACACTCATCCCTAGTCATCGGAGGATGGAAACCATGAGCAAAGCCTGGCTCGCGCCCAGGGAGTGACAGAGCACGTCCAGAAAATCAGGGATTCCCTACTCTGCCAAGGAGGCGCGAGTGGAGACAGCTGATTCTCCATGGTCGGGAGGGCGATGTTTCAAAGCTCCCGGCGGCCCCTGAGGTTGGCAGGGTGCGTGTTGTTTTGGAAAACGGCGCGTTGAAGCGACTGCGAATTGCTTCCAAGCAAGAAGAACGACCACGGGCATGGGCCGTGCAGGAGTGGTGACCGATGATGACCCCCTGTCTCATTGGGGTCATCCTCTTTTTCTACAGGTAGCATTTAAAACCCATGTTCTCCTGGGGCGCCTGGGTGGCTCCGTCGGTTAAACATCCAACTCTTGGTTTGGGCGCAGGTCATGATCTCGCGGCTTCGCGGGTTCGAGCCCCACCTCGAGCTCTGTGCTGGCAACGCGGAGCCTGCTTGGGATTCTCTCTCTCTCTGTCTCTGCCCCTCCCCTGCTCACACTGTCTCTGTCCCTCTCAAAATAAATAAACTGAAAATCAAGAGAGAGAGATCGATATCGATATAGATTATAGATAATATAGATCCCTGATTAATGATAATAGCTATATATATATATTATATATATATATATACATATATATATATATATATTTGGTGTTGTTATTAAACGGCTACTCTGTTTGGGGCACTGTGCTAGAAACTTCGAAGACTTTATTCCCTCTAATCCTTAGGACAACGCTTTTGATAGGCACGGTTATGATCTTTCTTGCAAATGGAAGGACCAGAGACCCTAGACGGGCGCTTTGCTGCCCAGCGAAGAGAGTCTGGCCCCCGGGCCTGGTGACTGATGGTGGTCAGAACAGAGTAAAAGATCCCAATGTGCATTCACCATCCCTGCTGCAAAGCCTCGAATGCTCCTGGTGGATGATTGCCTGGTGTCAGGAGCCACACCCGGTCACTTCTGGTCGCAGAAACCCACCCTCGTCCAGCGTGAGAGCGGAAAGGATCCTACCCAGAAGCGTGGGATCACCGGGGACCATCTTGGAGGCCGGCTGCCAACTGGCGACGCAACGACGCATGGTCTTAGCTAGAAAATCGTCCAGCAATACACCCTACAATACAACTCGCAGGATCCTGTGTGCGCTTTTCCCCTCCGTCCAGCCCTCAGGTGCGTCACATAGAAGGGAGGACTTCTCACCGAAGCGTGGGGGAGATTCTGTCTCCCTTCGGCACGACTATCCCACCCAGCCGGCGTCTAGCTCTGGGCTGGCAGCTCGGAGCCTGGAGCCTGCTCCCCCAAGGCTGTGTCTCCCTCTCTCTCTCTGCCTCTCCCCCACTCATGCTCTGCCTCTCTGTGTCTCAAAAATAGATAACCATTAAAAGAAAGAAAGAAAGAAAGAAAGAAAGAAAGAAAGAAAGAAAGAAAGAAAAAATAAGAAAGAAGGAAGGAAGGAAGGAAAGAAGGAAGGAAGAAAGAAAGAAGAAAGACAGAAAGAAGGAAAGAAAGAAAGAGAAAGACAGAAAGAAAGAAGGAAAGAGAAAGAGAAAGATAGAAAGAAGGAAAGAAAGAAAGAAAGAAAGAAAGAAAGAAAGAAAGAAAGAAAGAAAGAAAGGAAAAGAAATGGCTCTGACTTTAACCATCTGAATGGAATTCTTTTTGTTCTTCTGGGAAGAAGGATCCAAAGAGACTGAAATGATCTCTCTGACTTGCAGGCCTTGGTTTCTTCACGCTCGAAACCAATTCTTGAGGCATGCGTAAATGTAGAGAAGGGCCCGGAGCTCGTTTTAGTCGACACAGGATTTGAGAAATCCCGAGAGACACATTAGAGAAGACGAGTACTTTGGGTTTATGTGGCCGCGACTACCTCATCGCAAAACTGGTACCCTTTTGAGTCATCGAGAATTTTATACGTTTTTAATGGGAAATGCATGACTGTAGGCTCTCGAAGGCTTCCCAGGGGACGGTTACCTGGGGCACTGAGCGTTGGGGAACTTGAGAATGTCCTTCCACAAAATACCCCTACCAAATCAATCGCAGTTTGCTATTTGGGTTCTATCATGCTGTGTATGACCTCCTCTTTATTGTACTTTTTTTTTTTTAAGTTTTTTTTTTTTTAACATTTATTCATTTTTGGGAGTGAGAGAGGCAGAGCGTGAGCAGGGGAGGGGCAGAGAGAGAGGGAGACGCAGAATCCGAACCAGATTCCAGGCTCCGAGCTGTCAGCACAGAGCCCGACGCGGGGCTTGAACTCACGAACTGTGAGATCATGACCCGAGCCGAAGTCTGATGCTTAACCGACTGAGTCACTCAGGTGCCCTGACTCTTTATTGTGCTTTTTAAAAACAAGAATCTGTATCATTTTTTTGTTTTTTTCTGGGGAAAGACAGAAGAAGCAATCCAGGTTTTAAAAGATCCTCTCCTCCAATGATGCAATGCGATGGTTCTCTGTTACTACTTGGAGGTGAGAGAAGAAAATAGCAAAGCTGGACGTGATTTTGCAAACCATCCACTCGTGCATTCATTCACCCATTCATTCTGGAACCCTTACCCTGGGTCAAGGAAGGTCCCGAGGGTGCAGAAAGAAACCAGGCTTCCATCGAGAAGCCCACAATTTAACGAAATTCAACAGACAGAGGGGCGCCTGGGTGGGTCAGTCGGTTAAGCGTCTGACTCTTGATCTCAACTCCGATCTCGATCTCAGGGTCACGAGTTCAAGCCCCGCTTTGGGCTCCACACTGGGCGTGAAGCCTATTTAAAAACAAAAAGCAAAGAAATTCAGCAGGCCAGAGCAGAAAGAGCCCAGAGAGGGTCACGCTGAGGGAGCATCGCCCATTCACTGTGTTCCAAAGAGAGCAGGTTAATTGGGGTAAATCTGTTTGGTCACATTTGAGAAGCCATTTCTCAGGCAGGCTCTTCGGAGGAGGGGGGAGAATGAGGAAGGCGGCGGGGGGGGGGGGGGGGGGAAACGCCTGGAGAAAAAGCTTGTAATTAAACTCTATACCTCCAGGTTAAGGACAAAAAAAAAAAATTGTTTTTAATGAAAGCGGGGGAAAAAAAGATCCTCTCGCCCACTTTGAAGAATCCTCGCTCTGGAGAAGCTCCTAGAGCTTTGCCACAGTGCCCGGGACCATTAGTCCGATCACCAGCTATCAGGTCACGCTGGCCAGAGACAAATGAAGTTGGTGCCTGGGGTTCCCACACACCTTTAGCGCCGCACGGACGCACGAGGAGGTAGACGGGCTCCTTGGACTGTGGTTGTTTGTGTCTCGGGGGAGGTTCTGCGACTCTTGTCCTTGTCATTTGAAAGATCTAAAGGCATCCACCTGGAACGATGCTTGTCCTTTATTATGGAGTATAAACATTTGGAGTTAGTCACCAAAGGGTATATACAGGTTCAACTCTGTCTCTTTCTCCCTCTCCTTCTCCCTCTCTCTCCCCCCACCGTCTCTCTCTCATACTCTCTCTCTTTCTCTCTCTCTCTCTCACTCACACACACACACACACACACACACACACAGACACATTTTTATACATACATACACATACATGTTTAGGAAACACTTGGTAGGATAGAAGAAGGTAAACATTTTCAATTTAAGTTACAAATTACAATCATTTTTGTTTTCTTCATTGTGTTTATATGCATATATTTTTTCAAATTTTTCTCCTCCTCCTCCTCCTCCTCCTCCTCCTCCTCTCCTCCTCTCAAATGATCCAAACTTCCCATGGTAGCGTGGGGAAGGAATACTGGAGTGAAGGCATTTAAATAGGTTCTTGTCTTACAGGACTTATCAGAGCCTTTACTGCTCTAACATTCACTGGGACTATGGATGATCCGTGAATATATAATAATGTAGTTGCCATGTACTGAGTATTCCAGGCACTGTGTGGGAGCTTTTTCAAATTTCGAAACTTTGTTTTTGCTACCATTTCTGGAACGCTTTCTTTATGCCGGGGTCTCCCATCAAGGCTCTTTACATCTGCTACCTCATATGATCCTTTCAATTACCTCCCAGAGGAGATGCTGTCACTGCTCCCATTACACAGATCAAGGAAAGTGAGATCCAGAAAGGACCTTGTTTTTGTTCGCATAACTGGTCGAAGTGGTGAATTCAAGATTTAATCAGAATCTGCATGTGAATATTTTTTTCAATCATCTAAAAAAAAGGACTAGGGAATTGATTCCCAAGAAACTCATTTGTGGGGTTAAAGGGACAGGTAAGACTCACGAGAATCTGGGAACTACCTACCATGTCTTCTGGAAGCCAGGTCCTTAGGCAAAGTGGCCAGATATTGGTGTGGCTGACGTGAAGTGAAAAGCATCAGACCCAGAGCAAAGAGTATGAGGGTGATTTTGCAAGCGTGTGTGTGTGTGTGTGTGTGTGCGTGTGTCTCCTTTATCATTTTTAAATTCTAAGACGCCTTTCATTTCAATACTAGTTTGATGTCAGCTCTCAGCGCGTGTGGGGTCGATGCCGTGAAAGGCTAGATGCCTGTACCTATCGCTGATTTTCATATGCTCCCTGATCTCAGAAATCAGGAGAGGGTGTGTCCCTTGCAGTCAAGAAGATACTTCAGACACATGATCTTGGCAAAAATGAGGGGCGGAATATCCCTCATTTCCTCTGCATTTCCCACATTGGCTACACCGACTATTTGGCCCTTTAGTAAGAATGAAAATAAAATGAACAGATCTTTAAAAAGAAGGTTGTTGCCCCTGAAAAAAAAAATCTTTCTGCATCGTACCCCGTCTCTCGTCCCCTGTACGAACCCTCAGAGGTGGGGATCCGGGAACCTCCGTGCCTGCGGGGAGGCGTTAGCATTTTACCTACAGATGACCTATGTTACAGACGAGAAAAAAGGGAATCAAGTCAAATCCAATCTAGAATTCCTGACCCCTCCCCCTCCCAGGATCTTCTCCCCCCCACCCCCCACCTCAACCTTGTCCCAGCTCCTATGGCCTCAGCTTTGCCCCAGCCTTGTCCCAGGGCTGCCTTCCTGTCCCCAAATATCGCCATCACTTCCGCTCAGCGCACTCCAACCTCAGTTCAGAAAGAGGGAGCATCACCTCCCATCTCTGTCTCCACCAAGTAACACCGTAGGCTGGTGCCCCTCGTGGGATGGGTCCCACTCCTGGGGGGTCCCCTGGTATAAAATATGGCCGGTCCAGGAGGGGGGCACTGAAGCCTGGCCGGTTCCTGCACTGTGGCCACCGTGGTGACTGACGTATCTCGGACACTCTGAATCCTGCCCAGGACATGATCTTCCTTGAGTCGCACTCATCCCATTTCCTTGCCTATTGACCGCACTCGCTTGCTTATTTCTTCGTTCATGCATTCATTCAACAACCGAGCATTGATTCTCTGACCGTTCTAAGCCCTGGGGACAGAGCAGGAGGTCAAACAGCCAGCAATGCCATTATAGTGACACTAAAGAAAACACACAAGTAAATGATGTAGCATGACCCCCAGGCTCGAACAAAACAAAGTGAACGCAGCGGGAGGGTTGGGGAGTTTGTAATTTTAAATGGGGTGGTCAGAACAGACCCCCATGAGGGGACATTTGAGCAAAGAGTTGGGAGTGAGGGAGCATCCCCTGCAGCTATCCTGGAGAAGAGGGTCCCAGGCAGAAGCACAGCCAGCGCAAAGGCCCTGGGGTAGGAGCCATGCCTGGTATGTGTGAGGACCAGCAGGGATCCCTGTGTGTCTGGAGGGGAGTGAGGCAAGGGGGACACATCAGAGATGAAATCACAGAGAGAACAGCAGGTGTAAGGCGAATGGTGATGTAGAGCCTTCGGGTCCCGGGAAGGGCTTTGATGCTCATACTCTGGTCTGACGACAAAGAACATTTCCGCTAAACACTCAGAAGCTCTCTTGCTGCATTAGGGGCGTGCTGAAAGCAGAAAGAGTTACAGTGATTCCTCGTTTGGGGGGGGAGAAGGGCTGACGTCACGACGCACACGAAACAAAGAGGAGGCCTCGGCTCCGATGTGCACACGCACCCGTACGTGCGCGTACGAACGCGCACGTATGGACACGCGCGCGCACGCGCACGCACGGCCTCCTGTCTCAGAACCCGGGAGTGATAATCGACAGAGGAACGGTGACCGTGGCGGCCTGGGGCCTTGGGGTGATGTCGAGGGAAGCCTGCGCACTAATGCTAATGACTTCTGATGATGCAGAGCGGTCATTAAACTAATAAGCCCATCTCCAAATTAGCACAGCGGCTGTAGCCAGCGAACATTTAATCAAGCCGCCTTCCGGATTGTAGACGCGGCGCATTCGGTGCGAGCGACCGCAGGAGGCGGGATGGGGGGGGGGGCCTCATCTGACGATTTTATCACTTGCCTGCCGGAGCGTGAAGCAATCGGCGTGATGAAGTTGCTCTGTTGGTTTTTTCCCTGCCAGAAGGGGATGCCAGCAAAGGGAGGGCCTGTTTCTTCCTCTTTAAAAAAATAAAAAATAAAAAATCTCGTGGTGGATTCGTTATGTCCTAGGTCGAGCTTATTTTTCAAGGTCTATCATCGGATGCCCGCCTTCTGAAGAAGGTTCTCTCTCCGCTTTGGTTCCTCCCGTTTTTCTCCCCGCCGGCCTCTCCTCCCCCAGAATGGACACCCCCACCCCCCCCACCCCGTTCTCAGCAACCCAGACCTTGGAAAGCTCAGCTCAGGCAGGTGCACACAAGCAGGGAGGATCGTGGGTGCTCCCCCCCCACCCCGCCGCGAGTTTCCTGATTCCTCTCTTGAAACGTTTAGCCAAACCCTGCTTTCTCACCCTGTCCCCTTATGCCTGAAGCGCCCCCCCCCCCGCCCCCGTTTCTGGACAGTTAGTATTATTAGCTGCGGCCTAATCGGATCAGGGTGACCGCCCGGTCCCAGATTTTTCAGGACTTTGCTAGTTTTAGCCTTGAAAGTCCCACCTCTGGGGAAAAACCCCTTAGTCCTGAGAAACTGGGGCAGCTTGTTACCACATCGGAGACTGCCCAGCATTCTGTCTCCTGTTGGGGTTCCGTTGCCCATGAGTGATCCGGCTCTGTCTAATGTCCATTGTTGGAAGGAAGGAACGCCCACAGTTCCTGGTAAGCAGCACTCAGGCTCCCTCTCGCTCTCCTCCTCTCTCTCTATTTCTGTGTCTCTGCCTCTCTCCCTCTTCCCTTGACCTTTTTCTTCTCTCTCTGACCCTCTCTCCGTTGT
The DNA here is from genome assembly GCF_024362965.1 of Panthera pardus. NCBI lineage: Eukaryota > Metazoa > Chordata > Mammalia > Carnivora > Felidae > Panthera > Panthera pardus. The sequence continues at coordinate 7,224,929 of NW_026526710.1, forward strand.
TTCTCCCACCAAGAGGGTTAAACGAGCCATGTGCAATGCCTGTTCCTGATAATATCCAATCAGGTGTTTGTCATCGTCACTGGAAGGTTCCATAAGGATTGTTGCATCCAGCACTCTGATTTTTAAAAAGAATTCATATTGGCTTTCCCGAGCGCATGGGGGGCGGGAGGGGGGGGGACGGGTTCCCAGCTGGAGGACCTGATGTGCCCTTGTTTGAATGTGGAAACTGGGCTTAGAGAGATTAATAGCATGTTCAGGACGCCCCGGGGTTCATCCTTGCCGGTCCGTGGCCTGGTACCCTGGCCTGCCCAGCACGAATGCTACCTTCTCGGTCACCACTCTCTATGGCCTTAGGCGAGCCGCTCAACTTTGGTTTCTGCTTATTACACACAAAAAAGAAAAAAGAAAAAAAAAAAAAGAATAGTCCCTGCATTTGCTTCCTCGCAGGAAGGCTCGGCATGGAATGAACAAACATACCATCGAGCATTTCTGGAGAAGGAAAGAAAGTGGTGAAATCTGATGATCGCTCTGCTTACCCTCGGGTATTTCCTTTTCTCTGCCTTGGACAGAAATGGAGAGGGTGTGTGTGAATGCACGTGTGTGTGTTTTTCCTCCTGTTGAACGATTCCATGCCCCCCCCAACCCCCCTGGTTCTCAAAGGTAGTGGCCCCATGGGGGAAGGGTGGCTGCCGAGGGAGAAGTAATCCTAAAAAAAAAAAAAAAAAAAAAAAAAATCTGAAGCTGACAGCTGTTCTTACCTTTGCAAACATTTCGGTCAGGCCTGGGGAGGTCTCCTGCTTAGAAGATCAAAGAATCAGTCCTCAGAGCTGCAGAAACAGGGCAGAAAAGGAATTAAGTAAATAAACACATCATTTGAAGCTGATGGAGTGGCTGACAGGAACCTCGTTGTGGGTGGGTGAATTGATCAATATTTGCGGAATTCTTATATTAGATGCCGTCCCGAGTCTTTAGAAGATGTCACTCTCGTCGCGGAGGAAAACGTCTTTAGAAAGCCAAGGTTCCAGTCCAGGCACGCGGCCATTTATTCCCTTTTTTTCTTTTTATTTATTTGGCGGGGGCGGGGGGAGGGAGGGGAGTGGTAAGATGCAGAGAGAGGGAGAAAGAGAGAGAAAGAGAAAGAGAGAGAATCCCAAGCAGGCTCCACACTGTCAGCACAGAGCCCGAACTCTGTGCTCGAACTCACGAACCGTGAGATCCCGACCTGATACCCAAACCGAGAGTCGGATGCTCGGCCGACTGAGCCACTCTTCCCTTTCTGAAATGAGGACGCCAGGTCTCACTGGGTGAGCGTTCACGGGCACCGGGCATGGGATGTGAGTCATTTCATCGGATCCTCCTCAGGGAGAAGCCGGACACCCGGTGAGGCTGGGTGGCTTGCCAGCTGGAAGCCAGGCTTCTGCGCACACGTTCTTGACCTCCACGCTCTTCTGCTTTCCCTCCCCCTGAGTGTCAGTCAGGATGCCGAGGGAGGCACGCTGCGACCTTTCATGCGCACACACATCCCTCAGGGACCTTGTCAAAATGCAGATTCTGAGCCAGTAGGTCCGACGGGGGAGGCCCGAGATTCTGCGTCTCTAACAAGCCCCCAGGTGGGACTGATGCAGCCGGTCCGTAGGTCACCCCGTCAGTGTGAAGGGGTTACACTATGCAGCAGTAACAAGCATCCCCCAAATCTCAGCGGGTTAAAATGACAAGGGCTCCTTTCTTATTCATGCCACATGCTCACCACGGGTCAGCCAAAGACTCTGTTCCCTTTTTTTTTTTAATTTTTTTTTAACGTTTATTTATTTTTGAGACAGAGAGAGACAGAGCATGAACGGGGACGGGCAGAGAGAGAGGGAGACACAGAATCCGAAACGGGCTCCAGGCTCCGAGCCGTCAGCCCAGAGCCCGACGCGGGGCTCGAACTCACGGACCGCGAGATCGTGGCCTGAGCCGAAGTCGGACGCTTAACCGCCGGAGCCCCCCCGGGTGCCGCTTGAACCAGAACTTCTCAGCGGCCAACACTGAGTGAGGTACCCAGGGGTATCCACAAGCTCCTCTCTCTCCCCTTCCTGTGGACCCCGGCTGCTCGAACAGTGAAAAGGAAAATATGTGAATGACAGTTCCTGCACGCACGCAGAACGCGCCTCAAAGGTTTTGCAACCTTAAAACACGCGGTGATTACAGACAAGCTTTTCTGAGTTATGCAAAATCTCAATTGCACAAGGCTTTCCAAAATAAAACTATTGTGTAAGCTGGGCGTGTCAGTGTGTTACAGAGATCATTCTGGGGGCACAGTTTTGCATACTGCTCTTCCTTGCTTTCTGCTTACCATTGTCTGTATCTTGGGTTTCACACCTTACATCTTTTTTCTCAGGCTGTAATATTCTACAGTGTGCTCAGCCAATCAATATTGTCGAAGATTTCCTTTGTTCCTGCCTCTTTTTTTTTTTTGCTATTATGTCAGTGGTACCATGAATAGGCTGGTCACCAAAATTTGCTGCACCTCTCTATTTATTTCTCTAGAAGAAACTCCTACAAGAGGAAGCATGCAAGGAATATGAATAGACTGTGTCACAGCAATTGTAGCTCGTGTTTATAGCTTTGGTAACCGATACGTATGAATAGTTAAAAAAGAGATTCATTAGTGAATGTTTCCTATTCTGTCACATATCAGCCCATAGCCCTGTGCCATCTTGGTTTCCGGTTGGGACTTAGAACTTGGCTTCTTGTATGGTGACTTTACGTAAAAGAGCTCGTAACCCTTCGTTTGACACATACGGAGGTAGAATTCTCTCTGACGTTTCTCTTGGGTTTTAGCTGTCTTTCGAAAAATAAATACATAAACGTGACGGAAGGAGGTCTGAGATGGGGTTCACTTGATGGGAGCCATTTGAGAATACGTATCAAAAACTTTGAAAACTTCATAGGTCTTGACTAAGCCATTCTACTTCCGGGAATTTTTCCTAAAGGAATCCACACGATTGGTGAACGATACTTAGGTGCCTGGTTATTCATCGTGCGGTGGTGAATGAGAGCAAAATGAGCGAGACTTCCCTAATCTTCCTTCCTCTGTGTTTCTCCTTTTCTGTTTTCGTCAATGTTATTATGTCTTAATAATAACAGAGAGACAATAATAATAATAAGAGAGACGAGCACGTCATTGTAACATTCTTCCTGGATTTTCGTTTTTGCTCTATTAAAAACGGATATATAAATAAATAAATGAATGGACAGGTGAATAGATGGGTGGGTAGATATTTTAGACAGATAGATCAGAGAGAGAGAGATGATTTACGCATAGATCATGGTTAGAGAGAGAGAGAGATCAGAGAGAAAGAGAGAGAGCCACACTGGTTCTCTACGTTAAATGTGCTTCAAAATCACTTGCAAGGCTTTAACTCACACAAGTCCGGGCTCCTCCCCCAGAGGGAATGACTCAGTTGGGCTGGGTGAGGCCCAGGGAAAAGATCAGGAGAGGCTCCACTGGGAACGGAAGCCAAGAACCAGAGAGAAAAAAAAACCAAACAAACATGGAGCACTGACTCACCACCCAGGCGAGAGCAAGACTGCAGAATTACCAAGTTCCTGCCTAACTCAGAAAAAAGCCCGCGCTCCTCAGCGTGGCCCTGAGGCGCCTTCTGGGCCAGCATGGAGTCTGAGTTCACCTGGTCCCAAGGGCCCCAGCCCCAAGGCACCAGGACTTCTGGCCTTTTTTTCTGTCCCGGAACATGCCAGGCCAGATCCCTTCCTAGGGCCTTTGCTGTCACTGTTCCCTCGATAGGGACACTTTTTTATTTTTCAATATATGTATGTTTACATTTATTTATTTTTGAGAGACAGAGGGAGACAGAGCATGAGCAGGGGAGGTGCAGAGAGAGAGAGAGAGAGGGAGACACAGAATCTGAAGGGGTTCTAGGCTCTGAGCTGTCAGCGCAGAACCCGATGTGGGGCTCGAACCCATGAACCATGAGATCATGACCTGAACCGAAGTCAGATGCTTAACAGACTGAGCCCCCCAGGCGCCCTTTGCCCGGGACACTTCTCTCTGGCACATAGCTATCTCTCCTTGGTTAACAGTTCAAAAGCCACGTCCCCCAAGAGGCCCTACCTGGCCTTCGTCACAGCCCCAGTGACCAGGTATGCCTCAGGCACCTTTGGGCTCTGTCTTCCATCCGTCCACGTGGCTCAGCCCTCTCCACACCTTTCTCACCTCACCGGAGCCCCCTCACCTGCTCATCCCCTGCCGCAGGTTGGCCGTGATTCGGATCCCCCGCGGCCACCGCCGGACGGGACGCGGCGGGGCGTGGAGGGAAGCGTCACCTCCAAGCATGGCTGCCGGTCCCTCTAACCGGTCCCTTCTGCACGATGCCGAGAGGGTGTCTGTCTCCCTTCACCTTTAGCTGCGTCGTCAAGCACCTTGCTTTCCCGATCCTTGGTAACCTTGGTCTAGGACACACTGGGGCAGGCGTAGGGATCGTGCCATACCCCACATGTGAGCTGCTCCGCTGACCCTTTGGAAACCAGGTGAGACCTGGGTCCCTGCCATAAAAGGGAGGCGGCCTGTGTGGTGATGACGGATGTTAACTAGACTCATTGAGGTGATCGTCCCATGATGTGGACAAACACTGAAACATTCTGTTGCACACCTGACCCTAATATAATGTCGTATGTCGATTGTCTCAACAAGATAATAGGAAGTAGACAATAAACCTGAAATAATGCTCAACCTTAACTTAAGGAAAAAAAAAAAGAAGAAGGTAGCGTATATTTAATGGGACTGACCAGGTTCCAGGTCCCGTGATGACAATGAAGACAAAGACCCTGTCCCTCCCGACAAGGGTCTCTCCGGCGCCTTCCGGCTCTCTCCCATCCTCCAGATTCCTCCTTGTGCCCTTAGCTTGCCTCCCTCATTTTCCCCTCCCGGGACCCCTTTAAGCATTTGAGATTCTAGTCCCTGTTGTCGAAATTGTTAAGGAGGTCGGTGCAGGTTCGTTCTTTCTATCTATCTGTCTATCTATCTATTTTGAGAGAGTGGTGGGAAAGGGATCAGCACACAGCCCGACGTGGGGCTCGAACTCACGAACCACAAGATCAGGACCTGAGCCAAAGTAGGCTGCTCAACCGACTGAGCCGCCCAGGCGCCCCTCCACTTGTTTCTGTCCTGACGGCACCCCTCTGGCACCTGCTGTCAGGGCGGACAAATCAGCAGAGGTCAGATGCTTCCGACCCTTGACGGCCGCGGTAAGGAGACGGGCCTTTTCCTTAAAGGCCATGAAGGTCTGTTGACGCGCTGGAAAGAGAGGGGCGATTGGTTTTTTGTGATTTCAAGAAAGCACTTTCTACCGCATGCACGTGTTCCCCAAAAGGTATGACCTGCACCCTTCATAGCCGTGGTACTTTTAAGAGTCCCAAACTCCCCACCTGCCCACGAACAGTAGGATGGAGGGATAACTGACACAGTCACACGATGCGGAATCTGACGCGGTGATGAGAAAGAATGATCGACCGCTCCCCGCAGTAACATGCCAGATGCTTACACAAATCACATCGTGCGACAAAAACGCAGACAAAAAGGAGTGGAGACCTTCGGATTTTAGGTCAAGCCTCGAAAGAGGATCCACCACCATATATATATATATATATATATATATATATATATATATATATCACCCATTCAGCACCAGCCACGCGGATACGCGCCCTCTGAAACCGAGTCAGGGTTCCAGGGGAGCTCCAAGCAAAAGGGAAGGTGAGATCGGCCGATGAAACATTTATTTGCCTAAGAAATATGACACGATTATGAGACACGTGTAGCCGGAATGGAGCCGGGCCGCGGAAAGCCGCCCCCCATAAATTTCCAGGAAAGGTGCCTAAAGCATCCCTCCCCTTCCTTCAGGTACCTTCTGCTCCGGGACTCTCCCCGCTTCCTCCTCGCCTCTCCCACCCACCCTACCGACGTCTCTATCAAGTTCTTGCTGAAACCTGGAAAAGGCAAAACAGTTCCAGCAGGGAAAGCTTTAACTTGTCACCTCCTGTTCTTCTTGGATTTCCAAAGCACGGAGGCCTGCGGAATATGTTTCCAATATCCTCTCATCTTTCGGTTCGAGTGTGCTCTCTTCCACACCGGGGAGGTTCTGACCCCTGGCGTCTCTGGGGAAGAGGGGTTTGGAGTGGGGTCAGGCTTGTCAGAAAGAGAGAGGCCACGGCGCCCTGAGCAGCCCCCCGCCCCCCGCTCCTTTAATGCATTTAACCTGGAAGAGGCACTGTTCCAGCCGAGATTAGATTACGGGGTTGGTGAAGGTGGCCTAACAAATGGCGAATGGCGGCGTGTGGGGCTGAGCTAATCTCTGTTGACACGCATTTAATGCAAGGCCCGTGTTGAAGGCAGCGGGTCCCGTCTGCAGCCCGAGTTTGCCTTGATGACCGGAGGGGGAGGTGAGGCCCAGCCAAAGCCGCTGGGATGCCTGTCTCTTTCAATCTTAGAGAGCCTGGAGCGTGCACGTCATTATTTAAAGGTCTCCTGGTACCAGCAAAATGTCCCTGCTTCCTGTGGGCAATGAGGTCAATTTCATCTGTTCTCGGAGAAGCGTTTGATGATTGCATTTCTGTAAAACGTTCCCGGGGCTCACCTCCCCGAAGTGCGCGAACTGTATCGTTCCCTGACACAGCAAACTCGGGTTGGTTCTGTCTCTGTGCGGGGTGCTTATGTGGGAGCCGTGGGACCCGGTTTTCAATTCGCTGTTGAGACTCACACAAAAGAGGGCACTGTCCGGCTCTCCCACCTCCTCACTGTGGGACACTGGCCGCATGGAAACTTCCCAAGCCTCGGCTCCCTCATCTGGGGCTTGTTTGGTCCCCTACTCCAAGGACCAGCACATGATAGTTACTTAAATGTTTGTAGAATGAGAACAGCTATGGAATCAAGAAAGCTAACTGGAAATATGCACAGCAGGATCGAAGAAAACTAACCATTCACCCAAATGCCATGCTCTACACTACTTTTTGGCAAAAAGTTTTTCCATCTCCTTCCTCCCCCTGCTCCCAACCTGATGGCTAAAACGTAAGGGTCACCAGGGTAGGGACTGTTGCCTGTTTGCTTATCTAATGCATCTCAAACCCACGGATGAGTGCCTGGATCGTTACCAGAAGCACAACAAAGTTCTGATAAATATTCAGCAAATAGTAAGTTGAATGGATGAATGAATGAAGTGAACGTGAAAGTCCCAGGGATCAACTCTCCTGAAAGGTGGGGGAAGGCAAGCCATCGAACTATTTAACAGTTCCGTTATCATTTTGCTCTCCTTCTGCTTTTCAGCAACATCAATTGCTCTACGTTTAAATTTGAAAATATTCACTGATTCGTGGCATATCAGGCACTACCTATCTAGGCTCTTTATTCAGGGAATATGGGCTTGGATTCCAGCTCCATCACGTGTTGGTTGGGTGACCTTGTGCAAGTCCCTTAACCGCTCTGAGTCTCTATGTCCTCATCCGTAAATTGGAGGAAACGATACCACCTAGCTGTTAGTATTGTTGTGAACTTCAAATGAGTTCTTACGTGTCAAGTTTTAAGAATGGTGTCTGGAACCTTCGTAGCTGTTGTTGATATTTGTTAAGCATTGGATCGTGTTGGTATTTACAAACGAGATCCGGCTGAGAGAACAGAGAAACTGTAAATAATATTCGAAAAGAGAAAGAAAGATATAGAGACATGAGGGTCTTGAAAGTCACTTTATCGAGGAATGACTGACATACAAAAAACTGTAAGTATCTGATGTGTGCAACTTGACGAATTTGAAATGTACACCCTTGCCATCACCACCCGAATCTATGCCATAGACATAGCCGTCACCTCCAAAAGTTTCTTCCAGCCCTCTTTGTTATTTGTGTGCAGGCGTGTGCGATGAGAGCAGTTCCCATGCTCTTCGCAAATAAATATTTAAGTATACGATGTAGTATTGCGAACTGTAGGCGCTATACTCTACAGTAGGTCTCTGGACCTCCTAATTTTGTGCAACTGAAGCTTAATACCCTTTGACCGACCACTCCCTGGGTCCCCTCCCCCAGCCCTTGGCCACTCCATTCTACTCTCTGTTTTTATGAGTTCGATTATTTTAGATTCCACAGGTAAGTGGTACTGGGTAGTATTTGTGCTTCTGTGCCTGGCTTGTGTCACTTAGTATAATGTCCTCCAGGTTCACAAACGGCAGGATTTTCTTCTTTTTGGGGGGCTGAATACTATGCCAATATATATGTAAATATCACATATTCTTTTTTTTTTTAATTTTTTATGTTTATTTATGTTTTGAGAGAGAGAGAGAGAGAGAGAGGGACAGGGTGTGAGCGGGGGACGGGCAGAGCGAGAAGGAGACACAGAATCTGAAGCAGGCTCCGGGCTCTGAGCCGTCAGCCCAGAGCCCGACGCGGGGCTTGAACCCATGGAACACGAGATCATGACCCGAGCCGAAGTCGGACGCTCAACCCACTGAGCTGCCCGGGCGCCCCAAATATCACACATTCTTTATCCATGCATCCACTCGTGGACATTTAGGTCGCCTCCGGGTCTTGGATACAGTGAATAATGGTGCGGTAGACATGGAAATGAGGATGTCTCTTTGAGATCCCGATTTCAATTTCTTTGGTTATACACCCAAAAGTGGGATTGCTGGATCATACGGTAGCTCTATTTTTAATTTTTTTGAGGAACCTCCATACTGTTTTCCACAGTTGGCTACACCAATTTATGTTCCCACCAACCAGTGCACGAGGGGTCCCTTTTCTCCGCATCCTCACCAACACCTGTTATCTTTTGCTTGTTTTGGTAACAGCCATCCTCAGAGGGGTGAGACGATATCACATTGTGGTTTTCAGGGTTTCCATTTCCCTGAAGATTAGCGATGTTGAGTACCTTCCCATGTACCCGCTGGCCATTTGAATGTCTTCCCCGGAGGATTGTCTATTCCGTTCCTCTGCCTATTTTTTAATTGAGTTGGGCTTTATGCTGTTGAGGTCTAAGAGTTCCTTATATATTCTGGATCCTAACTCTCAGATATATGGTTTGCATGAGACTATTTTTAAAATACACAATATACCGGACAAACACACACCCCTAATTTCCGTCTCAATAAAAGGGTTAACATTCTGGGAAGTATCAGACTGGCTGGAGAAGCAGAGAGCTAAAATAGAACAAGTTTCTTGGAGAACAATATTCAAAAACATTCTCTCCAAGGGAGATTTAGCAGCCAATTGTATTTTTTTTTTCTTTTTTTTTATTGGTAGTATTTATTGAAATGTTAATTTTTGAAGGAATTTTAAATATATCACCCAATAACTATGATATTATTATTTTTTATTCTTTTTTTTTTTTACCTTGAAAATGCACTTTTATTTATTTTTTTTTTAATATATGAAATTTACTGTCAAATTGGTTTCCATACAACACCCAGTGCTCATCCCAAAAGGTGCCCTCCTCAATACCCATCACCCACCCTCCCCTCCCTCCCACCCTGCCCTCCCTCCCACCCCCCATCAACCCTCAGTTTGTTCTCGGTTTTTAACAGTCTCTTATGCTTTGGCTCTCTCCCACTCTAACCTCTTTTTTTTTTTTTTTTTTTCCTTCCCCTCCCCCATGGGTTTCTGTTATGTTTCTCAGGATCCACATAAGAGTGAAACCATATGGTATCTGTCTTTCTCTGTATGGCTTATTTCACTTAGCATCACACTCTCCAGTTCCATCCATGTTGCTACAAAAGGCCATATTTCATTTTTTCTCATTGCCACGTAGTATTCCATTGTGTATATAAACCACAATTTCTTTATCCATTCATCAGTTGATGGACATTTAGGCTCTTTCCATAATTTGGCTATTGTTGAGAGTAGCAGCCAATTTTAAAAGCCAGTTTTGAGGGGCGCCTGGGTGGCGCAGTCGGTTAAGCGTCCGACTTCAGCCAGGTCACCATCTCGCGGTCTGTGAGTTCAAGCCCCACGTCAGGCTCTGGGCTGATGGCTCGGAGCCTGGAGCCTGTTTCCGATTCTGTGTCTCCCTCTCTCTCTGCCCCTCCCCCGTTCATGCTCTGTCTCTCTCTGTCCCAAAAATAAATTTAAAAACTTTGAAAAAAAATTTTTTTAAAAAAAAGCCAGTTTTGGGGCGCCTGGGTGGCTCAGTCGGTTAAGCGTCCGACTTTGGCTCAGGTCATGATCTCACGGTCTGTGGGTTCGAGCCCCGCGTCGGGCTATGTGCTGACAGCTCAGAGCCTGGAGCCTCTTTCGGATTCTGTGTCTCCCTCTCTCTCTGCCCCTCCCCCGTTCATGCTCTGTCTCTCTCTGTCTCAAAAATAAATAAACGTTAAAAAAAAAAAAATTAAAATTCAGTTTTGACCAATCTCGCCTAGAATCACGGATGTCAAAAGCCTCATTTAATTAAATAATTTATTAACACTTAGTTTATTAATAATTAATTTAAATACTATATTACATACTCTATTAAAAGGATGACCTATCATGTCTAAGGAGAGTTTGTTTTAGGAATACAATATAAAATAGCTTGTTTAACAGGCAAGGTAGAAATGTATAATAACCCCAATAGATTCATAAAAGGCCATTGCAAAAAAAAAAACAAAACAAAACATCCATTCACCAAAAATCCTTTCAGAAAACTTGGAACGGAAAGATGGCTTTAAAAAAAAACAACAACATTCTAATGATTATCTATCTCAAAACCACATCCGCGATGTCATTTAATGGTAACTCACTACAAGTATTTTTATTGGAATCTAAATAAGACAATGATGTTCACTGTCGCCATTAACATTTAACATTTTTCCTGAAAGGCCTAGGCTATGTAAGAATTTATATAACCAAAATAAAAAATAGACAAATAGACATGAAAAGGAGGAAAATATCAGTTGCAGATGATAATATTCTACCTTTGAAAACATAAAGGAAACCATTAAAAAACATCAAAACCCAATACAGAGCTCAGTCGTGTTGCCAGATACCGAATTAAACATTCACAAATCAATAGCTTCTTAAACAGCCGCAAACAGCGGTTAGGAAAGTAAAAAAGATTCAGCCAAAATAGCAACAATTTTCATAAAACGCCTAGAGAAAACCATAATAGAACACGTATCCGACCCTCATGCAGAGAACTACCAAACCTTCTTAATGGACACATTAAAAAATGGGCTCAAATGAAGCGATTCAACCTTGTAAAATACGTCATTTCTTCCAGGCTGCTTAAGGTACAGTGCGATGCTTTGGTGAGACGCAGGTTAAGGATGGGACAATGCCAAGGTACCTTGTTCGCAAGACCATCTAGATGGCTAAATGCATGGGATTGGCCATTAATTTCTTTCCAAAGGTGAAAGTATTTGCCTTTCTTGATACTCATGCTATCGAGGTACAATCATCAAATTGTATGCATTGGCCGAAGAGTCCGCAGAATGTGCTCGAAGGGACAAAAGAGTGAGCCCAGAAATCGACTTTATGCAGCAGGTTAGTACATGATAAGACGGCGGCATAGATCAGGGGGCAAGAGGGTTTATTCAAAAACAAAATGAAGACATCACTTGTACCTGCCTTATGGAATTGCATGGAAATGATTTCATATATGTGAAGGTCTGAGGACAGTTCTGGAACACGGCCCGTGCTCACTATCTACTATCAGATATTTTTATCATAGTCAAATCCAGGCATATGTTAAATAGTCTACAGATATGATTATAAAGAACAATTCTTGATATTATTATTACTAGTAATGATGTGTTTTTATTATGTTAGTATTTAATATTTTTTATCATTATTTATAACTGTGTTTTTAAGTGTATTTATTCTGAGAGAGAGAGAGTGAGAGGGGCAGAGAGAGAGAGGGAGAGAGAATCCCAAGCAGGCTGTGCACTGTCAGCACAGAGCCCGATGCGGGGCTCGAACTCACGAACCGTGAGATCATGACCCGAGATGAATCCAAGAGTCGGACGCTTAACTGACTGAGCCACCCAGGAGCCCTTACAATTGTTTTTTGGTTTTGGTTTGTTTTTTGTACCTAACACACTGATCTCCACGCTGAGCATATTCCTGTGTTGTTTTGTAGCCAAACGTTCAGGTCCCCAGTGGCAGCCAGTAGGGACAGAAGCTTCTTGGGGCTGCTCTTCCCTTTCCGATTGGCTTTCCACCTCCCAAACCGTAGATTTCAAAACGCCATGCAAAGAACTTCCCAAGCACTCACCAAGCCAGGTCTTCTAGGGTGTTTAGTCAAGAATCCGCCCACCTATTGGAGCAAAGATACCTTGGAGGTCATGATAGCCTGTGAGGCCGGCAATCTCAAGCAGAGAGCTCTGCTGTGTTTGGGAATGAGAAGGAAGACAATAGTAACTCACGGGTAATGTACTCATAACCGACAAGCCCCCCCACACACCCCCCACCCCGCGTTGCCACCGTATCTTCACCCCAGCTAACGACATGGTCTGCTTTTCAAGTTAATGTGAGACCAATGCTTTCCACACCAAGTGTTAGAAGAAGGAAGGTGATGGCTTCCTACCCTATTTCTTGGTGACCTGTACTTTCCCCTGACCCAAGGGGTCCACATCTTTCAGCCATGGGTGAAGGCAGCAGAAGGGAGTAGCCTAAGTAAGCTTTTGCCATCGCTTTATCCATGGGACCCTCCTATATATATATATATATATATATATATATATATATCCCATTGAAAGGAAGCCTTGGGTCCTCAACATGATCAGGGCCTCCAAACTGGTCTGTTAAAATCATTCCCACAGCAGAATGCCCTAGAATAGGGAAACATGTCTTCTCGCCAATTAGTCTATCTACCATGTATTGCCCCGGAAACACAATCAGAGAGAAAGCTACCTTCTGAGATACCGCAGGGTTTCTGGAAATAAGGGGGATAAAACCATCCCAGTGAAGACTTCAGGGTCTCCTTGTCTTCCAAAAAACGGCCTCTCAGGGCTGGACATTTCCATCCAATGGCTTCATTAGTGCTTCTCTCCTTTGAGAAAATGCTCCAGAGGGATTGGATTTCAGGCGGTGAAACGAGCAAGTGGCCAAGATTAGCTTGAGGCCTTCGTGTGATAGGCTAGGGGAAAAAAAGATCGAGAGAGGTAACAGAGAGCTCCCCAGGATGCAGGGGCCATTCCTCACCGACTCTCCAGGCCAAAGTAAACGTGAAACCCGATGCTCACAAAACCCGAAATGCCTGATCATTTCTCAGAGGGAAAAATACAACTGGTCTGGAAAAAGATAGCCTTCATGTTCCGGGGGGGGGACTTGTAGATCCAAGGAGCTCTCACCGGGGCCCTGCTGTGTGTTAGATGTCTGCAATTGCTTTTCACGACCTCTCAGTGAGACACCGGCTACTTTCCTCCTTTGACAGATGGAACGCAGAAGTCAGCGTGCCCCAGATGGTCTCTCTGTTTTATCCGACGCCAAGATCGATGCGGAACGTGGCCACCTGCAACAAAAGCATCTGTGAGCCGCGGAGATTTTACTGAAGTTCCCACAGGGCAAAAGGAGGAGGGCGTTTATATCAACTCCCAAAAAACGACCGAAATCTTCCCATCAGGCACGTCCTCTCTCAAACTGGTCCTCCCATCGGTGCCAATCCTTCGTCCTTTGTCAGTGTGCTTCGAGGCTCCTTTTTCCTCCCTTCCGCCTTTCCTGTGGTGGAGACTCAAATGCCTTCTCCCTCCCCATAGCGGACATGCCCCCAAGCATGTACACCTACACTCACCACAACGGTCAGCCAACCCCTCACTCCCAGAACGTTCTCCCACCTTCCTTGGATAGTATGGGTGGGGTGGGGGGCAGAGTAGTGCAAGTTCTCCTCTTGTCAATCTGAGCAAACAAAACCCAGGAAGAGTGATGCAATTTCCTTACTGTGGCCATAAGGAATGTTTCCAAAGTCAGACATTTTCACTTCTAGATCAGCCTCTGCCTCCCACCGCCCCCCCCCACCGCCCCCTCCGCCCCACCACCCATAGTTCTGTGAAGTTAAGCGTTGGTTACGTAGAGATAAGGCACTTGAGTTGGAGAACCAAAAGCTCGGAGACACCAAGAGGCAGAGATCTGAAATGGGAGTCAGAAGTCAACGCTTGTCCACAGCGCCTCCAATTCCCTTTGAAACATCCAAGAACATGGGCTCGTGTGCCTTGTCTTCGATACTTGGGTGAGAGAGAGCTTAGTCTCTCCCGACACAACCCAGCCCGTTGTCGGACATTTGTGGGAAGTGTTTCCTTTGCATTGAGTCAAAGTCCTTCTTCCTGTAACTTTGTCCCACCACTGCTGCCTGTTCCTCCTGGATCTATCCGGAATAAGCCAAGCATCGCTTTGGCATTATGTCTTCCGAATGCTGGGGGGCAGCCACGCATCATCTCACTCAGAAGGTTCCTGACATCAAGCAAGGGAGTGGACTTTTTCACCCCGTTTTACCGACGGGAGACTCATCTGTTGGAGGTAGAGAGCCCAGGCAAAGACATAGAGAGTGTCACAGGCTGGGCTTCAACTCAGCACCTGGAAAGTTGGGTCTCACGGGGAGAGGCAGGTTGAATGGATTCTCTGTGCACCCTTGGAATTGGGTTTTGCCTACTTTTTAAAATGTTTTTAATGTTTATTTATTTTTGAAGGAGAGAGAGAGACAGAGCATGAGTGGGGGAGGGGCAGAGAGAGAGGGGGAGACACAGAATCCGAAGCAGGCTCCAGGCTCCGAGCTGTCAGCACAGAGCCCGACGCGGGGCTAGAACTCACGGACCGCGAGATCATGACCTGAGCCGAAGTCGGATGCTCAACCGACTGAGCCACCCAGGCGCCCCAGGGTTTTGCCTACTTTATGAGCACCTCCTGATGTCAGAAGAACGGATCCACAAAGGGATGCTCTTGAGAGCATTCAAATGAGGAAAGAAATAAAAGAACAAAATGGAAGGAAAAAGAAAAGGAGAGAGGCAGAGAAAGAAAGAAAGTCCAGGAGGTATAACATGAGGAGGAAGAACAGAAGAGGGAAAGGAGGGCGCCTGGGTGCCTCAGTCGGTTGAGGATCCAACTCTTGGTTTCAGTTCAGGTCACGATCTCACGGTTCATGGGTTCGAGCCCCACCCCGGGCTCCTTGCTGACAGTGCGGAACCTGCTTGGGATTCGCTCTCTCCCTCTCTCTCTGCCCCTCCCCTGCTTGTGTGCGCTCACTCTCTCTCTCTCTAAAAATAAATAAACTTTTTTAAAAAAGAATAAAAAAAAAAAGAGAGAGAGAGATAAATATGATGCCAATGACCCGAATGCAGCTAGCTGCCTCTCTCTGTGGGATCCGGAATGGAACTCAGAGATGCTGGTCAATAGACACTGGTGGGTTATACTGAACCGTTAGAGACGCCCAAGTTGTGAGTTAGCCACGTTCGGCCCTGGGAGCTTGGATTCGGCCAAAGGGAACTGTCTCAGGAGTGGAAGGGAAGAATGCAAAGGAGGCGAGGACAGGGTGAGACCTAGAAGGTAGAGGTGGGGGGGGAGGGGTAGAAAGAAAAGCAGACAGAGACGGAAAGATAACACAGCCAAATAACAAAAGTTCCCCGGGCTGGTGAGATCGCGTGCTTTCTCCTCACTTCCCCGTATTTCTCCATCTCGTCTGCATTTTTTTTGTTTTTTTAACAGCGGTCACAGATTAATTTTACCATCAGCACGCACGATGAATCTATTTCCATTTGGGGAAAATTTCCTTCAAGAAGAATGCATCTGGGGACACTAGCGTTTTCCCCCTGCAAAGCCCGAGGGAGAGACGGAGCTGGTGCTCAGGCCTTTGTAGTAAATATCTCCAGACCACACTAAATCCAATCTTCTCATTTGGGGTTATTTGCTTTCCGGACGGCAGCGCTGTGATGGATCCCAGATTCGGCACTCGTGGCATCTCAATCAGCTGTGTTTAGATGCCGCTGTGACACGAGATTATGACGTTTTGATGGGATTAGGAGATAACTTCGCTTTAATCTATAAAGCCCTGGATGCTTTGGGCTCTGATTACCCTGGCAATTCCCTTTCTCAGCCCCAGCAATTAAGATTAGCCAGAATGCTCCTGTTAATGATCCCCATATTGAAAGCTCAGGAAATCAGAAATGGGTGGTTTTGTGTTGTGTTTCTTTTTCTTTTTCTTTTTTCTGGTTCTGTCCCTGCTTTTCCTTTTTTTTTTTTTTTTTTTTTTTTTTTTCTGCTGAAGGCTCTGGCTCTCCCTAAGGCCCTTGTCTTCAGATCTTCGTGGGCTGCCTGGCTTTGCTTCCTTCTCTCCTTCCTGGGGACGCCATGTTGGGTGTGCCGCTGTCTCCTTCTTTAATCCCACGGAGTTTGCTTCTGTTTAATTTAATCAGCGACGCTTGTGCTTGGTACCATCAGTCCCCGCAGTGATGAGCAGATTTTTAAATCTGTCCAAGAGATGAGGGAGCTTAGAGTTACAAAGACTTTAATGAAACTCCTTCTGCCTGAGGAAGTTGGGTTGGTTCCACCATAACCACATTGGCTCGAGGTCATATTTTCCAGAGAGATCTGCTCCCAGAATCCTTCAGCTGCAGAAATTGATGGTCTGTGGTCACAACGTTGTTACATTCGCTCATGCTTTTATTCCCACTAAAATACAGTTGCATGAATACAGTACAAAAAAACAACAAAGGTTATTGGAAAGTACACAACCCATCTACCATCATTTAAATTAGCTGCATGATGGGGCGTCTGGGTGGCTCAGTCGGTTGAGCGTCCGACTTCGGCTCAGGTCACGATCTCGTGGTCCGTGAGTTCGAGCCCCGCGTTGGGCTCTGGGCTGATGGCTCAGAGCCTGGAGCCTGCTTCCGATTCTGTGTCTCGCTCTCTCTCTGCCCCTCCCCCGTTCATGCTCTGTCTCTCTCTGTCTCAAAAATAAATAAACGTTAAAAAAAATTTTTTTTAAATAAATAAATAAATAAATTAGCTGCATGGGAGAAATAATAGATCATTATGCTGGATGTTCCGGCTCACCCTGCCAGCCCAGCCCTCCACACTGACTTCTGCCCTGGAAGGCTGACCTGGATGGTTAGCATCAACTGACCCCCTTGCCTTTGGGATTCCAGTTGGGTTGGACCAATGGGAGGCCTCTGCAAGAGATATAAAGGGATGGAGGAGAGAGAGGTGGGGGTATTTAACCTCTCCATCCTTTCCTGTGGGGCCTGGGTTTGGCAATGACCCAGTCCCTGTACCAAGGCCACGTCTCCTGTCTGGAGGTCTTTTCTTGCACCTACAGCTCCTTTCACCTTCTGGTAATTTCTCCCTCGCCATGCTTACCTCTTCTGCCCTATGGTGGGGAACACTTCAGGCTATTTTGCCAGTCTCGGGGTATTTCACTAGGCTCATTAGCTCCCTTGAACTCTGCTGACGCTTCTGCAAATGGCCCCTTGTTACACTTTCCTCCATTCTTCCGGTGGAGTGAGCCTTCTCTCTCCTGCGGGGACCCTGAACGAATGCCAGCGCTGTGGTTGACAACTGGGTTTCTGGAGTCAGGGGCTCTATCCCTTCCTTGGTACGTGAACTTAGCAAGTATTCCGCCTCCCTGAAACTTCACCGCCTCACCGATAAAATAAACACATAAATAATACCCAATTCATACGGTTGTCATGATGGTTAAGTCTTTTAAAACGGGACGGTGAGTTTGGCACATAGTGATCACTCGATCAATGTCAGGTTCCTTCCTCTGCCCCCCATAGCCAACGTTGACTTCGTAATAGGCCTCATGTCCATTATTTTTAAGGCTATTCTTCTCTGAGCCATTTTTCCCCCCAGTGGCTGACATGATTACGACACACTGGCACGGTTGAGTAGCACAGGATAAAAAATGAGGTGAAAAAGAGAGACTCCATAGCAAGGCGGGCCACCCAGAAGGCTATCGATTGTCCTGCCATCTTTTTGAGGCTTATCAGAATAAAACCCAGGTCTGGTAAAACAACAATGGCTGTTATTTATTGAATACCGCCCTTCCCAAACTGGATCATTGATCCCTATCTGTGTTCCCACAGCCTTATGGGACATTGATTACAATGGGTTGTGATGTCTAGTTTTTGTTCTATTTGTCTTACCACGCTTTAGGATGGAGTGTGGCCTGGGAGTTTTCCTCTCCTGAGTGCTCAACAGAGTCCCTGACATTCATGAAAATGCTCACAAAATATATTAAGAGAATGAGTGAATGAATGAATGAATGAGGGCAAGAGATACTATGGGTCTCTTTTTTAAAAACATTTTTTAATGTTTATTTATTTTTGAGAGAGAGAGTGCAAGCAGGGGAGGGGCAGAGAGAGAGGGAGACACAGAATACGAAGCAGGATCCAGGCTCTGAGCTGTCAGCACAGAGCACAAACTCAACTCATGGCTCAACTCAACTCAAACTCAACTCAAGCTCAACTCAACACGTGGCTCAACCTCATGGTCCACAAGATCATGATCTGAGCCAAAGTCAGACGCTTAACCAACTGACTCACCCAGGCGCCCTGATACTATGGGTCTCTTGAAGCCTGTGGGAATGTTTCACCAAAGAGATGGGACTTAGGCTTTAAAGACGAACATAGCTTAAAATAGGGAGGAAATAACTCAGACTGTTCCAGACCGAGGACACACAAGCAGGGATGGGGGAGAGAGGACGTATGCAAATTCGTTGGACTAGAATAGAGACGTTGGGGACCAGAGTCAAGCAACAGGCAACTCAGTTCCAAGAGGTGATTCTGGAAACAGGTTTCTCCCATCTTGTGGTGCTCATGTCTGGGAAAGGTAGCCTAGGTGCCGACCAGGAGGAAGAGGAAATGTATTTGGAGATCCTGGCACAGATAAGGAAGGTTGGAAGGCATCCTGGAGAGCCATACGTGCCAGACTGAATTCTGCGTGTATTCTATGGCTGGATCCCATCAAATGAGTCCGTTGTTCCCAACGTAAGGTGACATTTTGGAAAATGGAGGATGATCTATGAAACACGATTATAGGTCGAGAGACCGCCAGGGAGGGGCTAGAGAAGGTTCTGGGGAGACGCTAAGCCCACCGAGGAGTAAGCCAGGTCCTGTGCATCTCAGACATCGTCAGTCTTCAGCAACCCTGGATCGTCAGACCAAAAAAAAAAAAAAAAAAAAAAGAAAAAAGAAAAAAAAAAGGCTCTGCTAGCCCCGCCCCTTCTGCAGTCGACCCTGCAGGAAAGGAAAAGGAAGGAAAGAGAAGCGGGAAATCTTGTTCTTCAAAGCCGTTCAGAATTTGTAGTATGAGGGTTGGCCTCATTGCTTCCTCTGATGACAGGCCATGATGGGTCTCCCAGGCCTGAGGGCTTTCCCAGGGCTCTGCCCTTGTAGCACTAAAACCAGGCGAGGCCCAGGCAAACTGGGACCAGTCAGTCACGGGAGCTCTGGCATCCGAGAAGCCTGGGTTCGAATCCCAGCTCTGCCACCAGGTGAACCTGTGACTTGGGGCAAGTCCGTTTATCTCCATGAGCTTGGACTTCATCATCTTTAATACGGGAACAATGAAACAGCCAAGGCCTTGGGTTGGGTGTGAGGGTTGAATGCGATCGTGCCTGGAAAAACACTTAGCAATATGTCGGTGCATAGAGCACGCCCGGTCAAGGTGGAGTGGGGCTCTCTTCCTTGACTTACAAGGGACTGGTTTACCACAGAGCCCCCGAGAGGGTGGAGGTTCTTGCTGGCGGCGGTAGGGGTCGGGGAGCGAGGCAGGAGCACATGCCCAGGGTGGGAGACTCACTCCCCAGTCTGGTCCCGCGGGCAGGGCTGGCCAGGTGGTGCTCAGATGCGTGGGGCAGGAGGGACTGCTTGATAAGACCAGGGCCATCGGGACTCAGAGAAGCGAGGAGGGCGGCCTGCCTGGGGGTCTGCGATCCCCAACTCTTGCCACCAAAGGAGGAAAGGCAGGGGGTGAGGGGGAAGTGATAAGAAGGCCCCGAGGAGCGTTTTATTCCGGAGCTTTTCAAAGTTCACCCCTTCCTCTCACAGGAACCGAAGTTTAATAACCAGAGCCAGGGGGTGAAAGAGAAAGAAACCAGACAAGCAAACCGTCCCCTGGAAACAGGTCACGTTGTGTTCAGAAGTAGGCTTTGAAATTGCGCCTGGGTAACCACAGCAGAGAGGGCTTGGGCCCCTCCGTTCCCGCCTGAGGGTGAGCTGGAAAAAAAAAGAGAAGAAATAAAAAGGGGGAAGAAAAGCGAGGAATTAAAGCAAAAGGAAGGGGACCCGTTGAGACCATCAGGAGAGACGAGAGAGGAAACAAAACCATTTTCCTGCACTTACGCAGGGCACAGAAAGGAGCCCGCCGTGGACCCCCGGCTTCGAGAACTTCATGGTCTTCCTGAGGCTGTTGGGATTGGTGAAAATGCACAATTGTTTTTGAAGTGGTCCTCGGGGCTCTCCTTCCTGTGCCTGCTCATCCGTACCCTCAAAACCGGCCTTTGATTTCAGAGATGAGGACACCGAGGCTCAGAGAGGTCAAGTAACTCATCCGAGGGCACACAGCCAGTAGGGGGGCAATGCCAGGGTTTGGACCCATTTCTAATGAGCATGGAGATGGACCAATAACTGCTCCCCAGTGTCATCAGAAGGCGAAAGGGAATGAGGACCCCAAGCATAGTACGGGAATGCCAAGGAGGAGGACGTACAGACGAAAGAACGAGCCTGCTCGGCCTCAGCGCTGTTGAAACGTGCTGGTGGGGGCTGTCCTGTGCACGGTGGGGTGCTGACCAGCATCCTTGGCCTCTCCCTACCGGATGTTAGTAGCGCCACCCCAGTGGGGACAAAAAACCAAAAATGCCTTCAGACATTGGCAAACACCTCCGAGGAACAAACTCACCTCCCTGTTGAGAACACGGGCGTAGACAAAGGTGTAAAAACTAGTAATTACTATGAACTGAGGCCCAACTGAATGCACCGTGGGAGACACTTGAGCTCCTTGAATTTCTCCGGGAGTCCCCAGAAGAACCCGACGCGGCGGACGGGAGCACGTCCGTTTCACGGACGAGGCATCTTGGGTCTCAGAGAGCTTAGGGTGCACACAGCCGGCGAGACCCAGAGCTGGGACTTGAACTCAAGTCTGTAAACCGCTCTCCCCGACACTGTTCAGAGAGGGAAACAGCAGATGGGGAGGGGAGGAGCAGAGGAGAGACACAGAGCACCCCGATGTGGAAAATGGGTCCACCACGTGGCCTGGCGGCATCCTGCCACGGCTGGGTGGGGATGCCCTTAAGCTGCTCTGTCCCAGACAGCCCCCAAGTGCTGACCTCCTCCCCCTGACGCGTTCCTTCCTGTGAGAGTGCCCTGCACGTGAGCCCAGCCTCTCTCTCTCTCTCTCTCTCTCTCTCATATCTCATAAGGAGAGACAACACATTCCAAATGCACAGTGATTTATGGGACAAAGCCACTTCCCTTGACCAAGCGTCTCTCTTCACAGGAACGCATATGTTGGGGAGCATCTATTCTAGAAACGACCCACATTCATTGTCTGCCAGGAGCCACTGGCCTCGGGGAATTCCAGAAATGCCCCTAAATTACAAACGAACATGGGGGGGGGGGAAACCTTCCCCCAGAAACCTTTACCCAAAGCCTGAGCAGAGCTATAAATCACCCGCCCGGCAGCACATACTGCCGTAAACCACAGATGTGTGGAGAACGGCAAGGTGAGTGTCTGAAGACAGAAGGCAAGGTTGGCCAAGAACTTGGAAAGGGTGGCTGGTTGTTCGAGGAACTCATCCTGACCTTTCCCACTTGGCAGCAGCGTTTAGCCTGACATTGCATGGCCGATACCTTTAGGGCAGGAAGCAAATTTCTCCCAAGGAGTTTTCTTTTCTTCTTTTTCTTTTTTTTTTTTTAATAATCACCCCCCTCCCCCACCCTCCCCCCACCTTGCCCACCTCTCCTGCAAAATAGCACAGCTTTTGTTCTTAATCTTCCAGGGGGTGAAGGTTCCCTTTGAAAATGTGATGACAGGCACGGGCTCCTCCCTTCATTAAATAAATGATTATTTACTTGCGCCAAAGGCTTCACAAATGGTTAAGACGGGTTTATGGGGGCGGGGTTCTTTTTTCTTTTTTTTTTTCCTAGAAAGATAAAGGGCTTTTTCCCTCCTGTCATATTTTAAAAAAACATTTTTTTTTTTTTGAGTATTGATTTTTTTCTTGAACTTTTACGGACTGTCGCATACCTGCCGAAGAGCGCACAAATCCTAAGTGTTCTGCTTAATGTGGTTTCACAAACAAACCGGTGTAACGTGTGCCCAGATCAAGAAAAAGAGCAGCGCTGTGGGTAGCTGGGGTTTGTTTCTTCCCATTAGCATAGAGGGTTCCAGTCTGCCAACGGGCCCCAGTTTATTTCCAGCCTCCTCTCGAGAGGCCCTTGGGATTTATTCATTCTTACCGAAGTTGACTGAAATCCTGTCCTTTCGCCCTGGAGCGTTAAGCTTCCCTCTGTGTGTGTGTGTGTGTGTGTGTGTGTGTGTGTGTGTGCCTCACTCTCCAGTTGACGATAGGAATGCGTAATATATTCTTGTGGCAAAAAATAAATTCCATCATTTCAGGTGAGGACAGGCAGCGAAGGTTCTTTTCCTTTCCTTTCTCCTTCCCATCCCAGCTTAACTCAGCTCCGTTCTTCCTGGTTTGCTGAGTTTTGTTCAAGACATTTCTCTCTGCATCGGTGCACAGACCTAGGCAATGCACAAGGGGAAGCTTTTAAATTGTGTTTTTACACGGATGCAACTGCTGTGCCATTTGGTTTGGGTTTTTTTTTCCCCTCACTTATCAACATATCCTGGAGAGCCTTCCCCAGATCACCTCTTTAAACTGCTGAACGGTCTTCCCGTGCGTGGGCAATGCCGTGATTAACTTGACCAGTGTCCCACCGATGAGCATTTAGGCCGTCTCGTGTTTTGTGCTCTTGCAAATACGATGGCAGCGACCATCTTTTTTTTTTTTTTTTTAATGTGCTTCTTCACGACCATTTGCAAGTAGTTCTCTGGGAGAGAAACAGAGAGGTAGAATTCCTAGGCGCACACATTTGCCTTTAAGTGGTTTTTCGGAGGTCCGGTGGACCGTCCAAGCCACCATGAATTCTGGGTAGAGCTCACGATATCTGTGAAGGCATTTGGCAGAATGACCCGAACTTCCTCGGCTTTTTAAAGACTGGCAGATGCCCGCATTCGGAGGGAACAGAGGAGGAATTTCATGTAGATTCTACCTAGTGACAGTTTCCCCGCACCTTGGGCCCTTGGGATGGGACACCGTCCAGAGACCCCATGAGGGGAAGAATCTACTTGCTGTCTGCCTGGGGTGGGGCTGGTTCGAAATGAATATGCTGAGATTCAAGGGGGCAGCCCTTCAGGGACAACCCCAATAGTTCTGGTAATAACACAACGAACATGCGCTGAATACTTACCCCGGGTCCAGCGGTGTGGCTGGATTGCCCATTCAATTCTTGCCATTCTCTTAGGGGGAGAGTACTAACTTTTGAATCTCATTTCTCCAGCTGGACACACGGAGCCTCGGACAGTCGCTTGCCCAAAGTCACACGGATGCAGATTACTGGGAGACTATACCGTGGGGCTCTTGCCTACAGAAAGCTCACGAACTGGTGGGAGAAACAAAATAAACCACCAGGGGATGACAGTACCATTGGGTGAGTCAGATGCAGCGTGCTTCACAGACCATCTCGAAGGCTGCCGAAGAAAGACCCCTTCTAGAAACAGGGAACCTAGAATCAGCCCCTGGACGAGAAAACCTCTCGGTCTCTCCGGGCCCTCCATGCTGCGGGACCAAGTGCCGACACCCTCTGAGGTTCAATCCAGATCTAACACAAATCTTTCCCCCGATCCAAAACCTCCGGGGGTCCGTGGGGCCAGATATGCTTTGGTGGTGGATGGGGCCGAGAGCTCCTTTGGTTCCACACCCCCCCCCCACCTTCCAGTCCCTCCCTTAACGATTAAAACTCTAAACTCATTGGCCCTCTGTTGGGTTGATGGATTACAACTTTCTCCTTTTGGATTGATGCCTCCTGACTTTTGGACGCGGGAACAATTGATTATTACCCTTTTTAATTTTACGCCCCACCCCCCAAGTCTGCTAACCAGGCAATCGCTGACACGGTCCATACATTATGGGCCTAATTCAGCAGAGGTCTGACACACCCGCCCAGGGGCAGAAGATTAAGCTCTTCCAAATTGCATAGATCAAGGCGAGCCCAGATTGGGTGCTTGGAGACAGGGGTGGGGGTGGGGGTGGGGGGCACCCTTTCATTCCTGCCCTTTGGAGGCCTCCAAGACTAAACAGTTTAGGCCACATCTTGAAGAAAATTGCTTTATCCTTTCACCTTTAAGTGGATTCAGGCGCAATCGGTTGACTCAGGAGCGTGCGGAGGTCAGCACACACGCACGCCGGGATGGGAGGGGGGCGTGGGGGTTGTGGGCAGAGCTTCGGGAAGGGGGGGGGTGAATAAAATAAAGGAAGATGTGAACGCGAGGGGGGTCGGTTTCTAACCTCTAACATCTGGTGCCAAATAAGAGTGGGGCGAGGGACAGCATCCAGGCTGGGGCCGGGAGAGTGCGTCGGGAAGGAGGTGCGGTGCAGGAAGCTTTCAAAGACTGTAACCGGGACACACGAGGCCTCCTGCCCCTCTCAGATGTCGCGGGAGGAAGTAGAGGGGGGTGGGAGGAGGAAGACGGTGGGAGGAAGAGGTCAGGTCTCCAATCCCCAGAGACAGGGGACACGCAAATGCTTTGCAGATGGAGGCAACGGGGAGCAGAGAACAAATCGCATCTGGTCGCCTGGGAGCACAGCACAGAGGCAACGGGGGTTACTGGAACTGGGACCCCCTTTTGCAGGAGGAGGAACGCACGGCAACGTCCCCTTGACCGAGAGCATCCTACCACCGGCGGGCTGGTGCGGAGGGGCCCCGAACGCAGGGAGCTCCCCCTACCCAAGTTCCCAGCCTGGGCTGCACTGGCGGTGGCTGGCCACGAACCCGCGGCCACTTCCTCCTCAGTGGGACCTGCCTGCCACCCCGGAATCAGACCTCGAGGAAAGACACCCAGCGAGAGACGTTTAGCTCCCAAGTCGCACAATTTGGCCTCCCAGGCACAGCAGGAAGGGTGCCTGTGCGGGAGCTAGACGTGGAGTCAGAGGACCAGCTTCGAAAGCGCCATCGGCCAGGAGAGCTGCGTGTGCTCAGAGCCCTCGTCGCTCTCTGTTCCAGCAAACGCATTCACCCCTTCTCGCTCCGTCCTCCCAGTACCACCGAATACAACCTCGTTGCCACATCTCTCCTTCTTCCTTCGTCGTTCTCAGGAAGTGTGCCGAGAGACCTCCCGGACGCTGAAGGGCCCAGGCGCTAAACTTAGCAGTGACACCAGTCAGGATTCCTTCAGCTGCAAGGAACAGAAAAGCCCACTCGCCATGCACTAAACCTTAAAGATACTTCATTTGGGCATATTTTGGACATCCGTAGACAAGCGGTTATTTCCCAAGTGCGAGCAGCCAGTCAGCTGGGCACCAAAACAAGCTCTGCCCATCTGTCCTTTTCTAGGGCTCAGTATATTGACTTTTCCTGCTGAGCCACTCCTGCCTACAAGATGGCGGTCACAAGTCCAGGTGTCGTGACCTCAGCCAAAGGCACAAAGTGTGGGGGGGTGGGGGGGGGCTCTTTTCCTGGAATTACCTTTTCCTCTGATCAATGTTTGTAGGCAATGTTTCCAGTCATCGTTGTTGCCCCATCCAAGTCTCATGGATAAGAATTGGGTCACGTGACCACAGTTCTGCAGCGGTAGGACCAACTTCATGAACAAGGAAGCTCCCACTGGAAAACTCAGGTTCCTGGGTTCCAGTTATTACTTAAGAACAGATTTGTGGTCGAATGTCCAGATATTGGAGTCACAGAGCCTGGATTCGAACTCCTGCTCCACTCCACCTCAGCTCGTGGGGCCCTGGGCAACCTGCTAAAGCACTGCGGACCTCAGTTTTCTCATCTGTGAAATGGAAGTGATAATACAATTCATACGTCTTAGGACGAAGCTATGGTTAAGCACGCTAATACATTCAGGCGCTTAGCACAGCATAAACAAAGGGTATGACGGTTATGACAGGTATTTGTTTATGCAGCAGGACCCTTCGGCCAACATCTCCCCGTGGCCCCGGCCTCCCTGGCCCTGGTGACCTGCCCACTTCCTGCTTCTACGGATTCGGCTTTTTTAGATTCCGCACATCAGTGAGATCGTGTAGTATTTTTCTTTCTGTGTCTGGCTTATCTCACTTAGCGTAGCGTCCTCCAGTTCCATCCGTGTTGTCTTCAATGGCGAGATCTCCTTCCTTTTTAAGGCTGAATACCGTAATGTCTTGATTCATCCGTCCCTTGACAGGTGGGTATCTTGGCTGTTGTGAATAATGCTGAAGTGACCAATGCAGGCTTTTCTCCCCAGCCGGCCCTCGGGACACACGCTAGAGGGGCGCCGGCTCCCCACGGCAAAGTGGGGATCACAATTCCACGCTCGTCAGCCCTGGGGGCCAGTGAGGGGGCTCGGTGACCGAGGCTCACTTCCATTGCTTTAGACGGAAATGGGGCAAGAGAGCTCTCGACAGCTTTGCTGATATTTATTTCTGGCCAGATCAAAGGTCCTGTCGGCAACCTGTCCTGATGTCTTGATTCCTGTTTTTCTTAGCAAAAAATTTTTTTCCGGATGGTGTTCACTCCAAATAAGCTACTAAGAGGCCCCCAGGGAGCGAGAGAGAGAGGAGAGAGATGGGGCAAGCGGGACCGGATGGGTAGAATTTAGTTGTGTCTCGCATTAAATAAGACTGGTACAGATCCCCCTGGCCTGAGATCGATCAGCCACCGTCCTCCGTGGTGGGAATAAGACAAAGCTCGGGGTTCTTTCTGGGTTCCTGGTGGGACGCACACAGCTTACAGGGCACCCAGGAAAGATTGGATGAGTAGAATTTTAACAGGGATCTTTTACTGAAAGGGAGCGTTACCTAATGGTTAAGGACGCACGACCCGGAGCCCGGCAACATTTGAATGTCCATTCCACCACTTAACTAAGTGACCTTGGGAAAGTCTTCACCTCTCTGTCTCTTTCTCCATCTGTAAGATGGAGAGGCTAACGGCTCTTACCTTAGAGAGGCGGTGGGAAGAGGAGAGGAATTTATGAAGGTAGAGCCTTCAGAACAATGCCTAATTGGCTACTTAAGTATTAGGGCACATGTATTTGCATCCAAGCCTTACAAGAGCCTTTGACCTAGACGTTGCCATTTATAGACGTTAACTGTTTGCAACTCGTTTTGCAAGAAGAGGAAATCCAGAAAAAGGGACTTGAACAACTCGCTTTCAGCTACTAAGTAGCAGGGCCAGGGTTCACAGCCCGGGTTGCCTGACTTGTTTGCAAGATGCCTGTAGTCTGCCTCACCAGGCTAAGAGAACCAACAGGGGGCCGCTTATTCGCCGAGGGCGCAGAGAGCAAGGCTCACTCTTCACTCTTGAGAGGGTTATCCCCGACCGAGCAAGTGAGGTGCTTTGAGCACATCGTAGGGAAGGGAGATGACTCACCCCTAGCCCTTCGCTTCTGGATTCCTGGTGATGTCTACAGGGAAGCTCCGGGCCAGCCAAGGCTGCAGTTAGTGGAAGCTTTCGGCAACTTACCAGCTCGGGGGAAACTTTGCCTACGAACTGGTTACGCTGCCCCGGGGGGGACTTGGACAGGCGCTCACTTCCTGCCCGGCTCATGCAAGGTCTAGAGTTGGCATCTGGGATGATGTCAAAGCCCCCGTGGGCTTGGGAAGAGAAGGTTCCAGTTCGCTTAAACGTGCCTTGATAAAAATACAGCCCCCCAAGCACATTCACCCCGGGCATGTCCACATCCCTCCCCAAATGTCCCCCATTGCCCTGCCTCGGCCAAAGCAGATTTGTTGGGGAGGCTGAAAGCTTGAAGAGCCTCAGGATCCTCCCAGGGAACATCGGAACCGTGTGTCCACACCAGACGGGGAACGGCCTGGGCTGCCTTCCTACAGACCCAGAAAAGGGCTTTGTTCTGTTCTGTTCTGTTTGGCTTTGCGCTTTCCTCTCCCTGATTTCGAATGCGTGCGTCCCCTCTGATTCTCTTTTTCCTCCGGAGAGCTTCCCCCGGGCTCCCCGCGTTGCCGCGCAAATAGCGGCCACTGACATTGACCGAGCGGGTCCTAGGAGCCAAGAGCTGTGCCCCTTCCTTTACACGTATCACCCTCTTTACATTCACAGCAAGCATTCGCGTAAGCACGTGACCCCACACGCTACGATCTTTCCCATTACGCGCCTGTTTCGCTCGCGAACAGTGAAGTTAATCCTCACAACCACTTACTAAGTGAGCCCTTGTGCGTGTCAGGCATTGTGCTGGAGCGGTTGTGCGCATCTGCTTTAATCCTGCCGACAGCCCTCGGCGCTGATATCAGGTGCCCCATTACACAGACGAGCACATGAGTTCAGAGAGGCCAAGTGCATGGCCCCAGGACAAGGACCTGGTGAGTACGGGAGCCAGTTTGGGGAATCAGGCTGGATGGGTCCAAGGCCCAAGAGCTTTGTTCCGGGTCGTGGCGACTCCTACCAGGTGTCAGCTTCTCAAGGGCTGGGCCGGCATTCCAGGCTCTTCGTGCCCCCCTTGGCGTCTGGCTGTGAACGGGATGAACTGAAAAAAAAAAAAGGAGGGGGGGGTGAGGGCGGTCGAATCAAGGAACCTGTTAGCCACGCGTCTGTCTGCTCAGTGTGGACGTTAGATTTGCCAGCTGGTATACAAACGGCAGAAACAAGATGTTTCTGGTTTTCTTTTGAAGTTTGTTTTCAATGTGTGTTCATTCTTGAGAGACAGAGAGAGACGGAGTGCAAGCAGGGGAGGGGCAGAGAGAGAGGGAGACGCAGAATCGGAAGCGGGCTCCAGGCTCCGGGACGCGGGGCTCGAAGTCACGAACTGTGAGATGATGACCTGAGCCGAAGTCGGACGCTTCACCGACTGAGCCCCCCAGGAGCCCCCCGAAGATGTTTCTTTTTTTAATGATCAACCAAAGAAAATTGGAAATAAGAATGAAGCTACTGTCAGTCTCTTATGCCCAGGGTGACTAAGTCCTGACAGACACCTGGTGAGCGAATGCACTTGTCTATTCAACACCCGTGGCACTTGAGACCATCGCTCAGATATTTGCCACGCATCTTGGACTTGTGCGTCCACAGCTAAGGTCCTGACCATTCCCCACCTTGCAGTTGCCCCCGCCTTTCCCATCTCTGTGAAAGGAAACCCTCTCTTTCCAGGTCCTCAAACCTTTGCAACTATCCTTGACCCCTCTCTTTCTCACATCCCACATGAACCTACCAGAAAAATCTGCTTCCGAAATATCTCCTGAAACCTGACGACTTCTTGCCTCTCCCACTGCTCCTGTCGCGGTCTGAGCCGCTGTCACTTCTCACCGGGATTACAGCAACCCCCCCCACCCCCACCCCTCCGCCCCACCGATCTCTCTGAGACACCTCTCTCCTTCCCCCTCTGGTTCATTCTCCCCTCACCAGCCAGAGGGGTCCTGCTCAGAGCCAGTTAGATGATTTCACCCAGCCGCTCAAAACTCTCCAGCAGGCTTCCACAGGGCCTTTGCACAGTGGTTCCCTCTGCTTGGAATTCTTTGCCCTTGGAAGCTGCAATCTTTTTGTTGTTGTTATTTGATTTTTTGCTTTTTGAGTGTTCTTGTGTTCGTTTTCGTTTTGTTGTTCTTGTTTTTGGTTTTTTTGTGTTTTATTTTTTGTTGTTTTTTGTTGTTTTTGTTGTTACCTTCCTGCTGACCCAACTCTGACTGCCCTTTATATACCCCTCTCGGGGTGCCTGGGTGGCTCAGCTGATTAAGCATCCAACTCTTAATTTCGGCTCAGGCCGTGATCTCACTACTGTGTGGGCTCCAGCCCCGTGTCTGAGAGTGGATGGAGCCTGCTTGGGATTCCCTCTCTCTTCTCTGCTCACTCTCTCTCAAAAATAAATAAACATTAAAAAAAAATAAAATAAAATAGACCCCTCTCCACTTTCTTAGCACCCAGCATTCTCTAATCTCCCTTAACCTGCTTCATTTTTCTCCAGAGCTAAATTCTGTTTATATCTATGGAACACTTTTTTTTTAAAATGTGTGTTTATTTTTGTGAGAGAGAGCAAGCGGGCTAGGGATAGGAAGAGAGGGAGACACAGAATCCGAAGCAGGCTCCAGGTTCTGAGCTGTCAGCACAGGTCCGGATGTGGGGCTTGAACTCACAAACCGCGAGATCAAGACCCTGACCGAAGTCGGACACTTGACCGACTGAGCCACCCGGGCGGGCGCCCCTGGACCCTTACTATTATATACCAGCATATAAGCTTCATGAGGAGAGGAGCTGCCTGTGTCAAGCAAATCTTAAGCCTGGCAAAGAGTAAATATTTGTTGAACGAATGAATGAGTGAATGGCTATGAGGCATTGGTTTCCTTTCACCCCAGTCCAGAAAGGTCTGCTATTTCCTAGACCCAAGTCCTCCAACAGAACTTTCTGTGATGATGGAGACATGCTGCGTCTGAGTTTTCCCACCCAGTATCCACCAGCTACATGTGGTTATTGAGCACTTGAAACAGAGCAAGGGAGGTACCGTACTGAGTTTTGATTCACAGATTTTATTTTTCGGAGACATTTTGGGTTTACAGAAAAACTGAGCGGAAGGTACTTAGAAGGGACTGCATTTTCCCTTTGATTTCACGTTCGTTAATTTCCATAGTCATCCAGCTACCATCTTGGGCGGGGCAGGGCTAGCCTGAGACCTCGTCCTGCCGTCACCGCCCGTCAGCCCCCCGAGGGGTTCCCGCAGAGGGTCCCGGGGCAAGGCAGCAAGGGTTTTCCCCCAGAGGTATTCACCAAAGCCCCGAAGGCTGGGGCAGCCTCCTAAGCAGAAAAGTTTGCGGATCGCGCTTTCGGAAAGAAGGAAGCCGGATCGCCCAGCAACTCCAAACGTGCGATGAAGACAAGCCGATTGCAAACAGAGAGGCCCCTGGCCATCTCGTGAGTCTTCTCAGGAATCCGCTCCTGAGCCTCCTGCCTGACCCGCCTCCTCGGGGGCTGCCTCTTCAGTTCGCACTTGCCTTCACCTCCTGTGCTCTCCTGGGGGCCCCAACCTGCCTCTTCTGCTTCGCACCCCTATCCAGCCAGGCCAAGGGCTACCTTGGGTCCCGCTGATCATTCTTCCTCTCCGGAGCCCCCGCTCTGTAATCTGGCTTTTCATCTCCATAACAACCAGGAAAGCAAATACCCCCCTCCTCCCCCCCAGCTACAACAGAGATTTTTTTTTTTTTTCTAAAGGGTGAAGTGAATGAAGAGGAGAGAGAATAAAATCCAAAAAGGGGGCGGGGGGGCGGTAAATAAACCTTGCCAACAAATAAATAGAGACCTTTCTAAGGGAGAGCAAAGGGACACAGAGAGCTGCCTGTAATTAGCGGCCACCACAGCCCCAAACAAAATCAGACATTCAGCCTCTGCCACTTCGTTACCATGGAAATGGGACCTGAGATCTGCCAGGCTCGGGTCCTGCAGAAGTGGTTCCTTCCCTGACCGTGCCCACATCAAAGAGGGTCTTCCCATGCTCGCTGATGGCGTGGACCGCGCCCAGGACCCCACCGAGCCTCTAAAGAGGGCAGGCAGGGGAGGAAAACAGTAGGAAAAATTCCCAAGTGTCCCAAGCCAGACACGGCAGGGGAAGGACCGAGCCAAGTGTGACCTTAGGGGGTTTCCGTGCCTTGGGGCTGCGTGCCAGCCATCGGAGGCCGCCACTGGTCACACTACTTTTGACATCTGTTTTCATTCTTTTTTCTCTATGCTTGAAAAAAAAAAAAAAGGTCCTCTTGAACACAGAGAACGGACCGGGGGTTATCAGCGGTGGTGGAGGGGCGCCCTCCGAAGTAGAAACTTCCAGTTATAAAATTAATAAGTCCTGGGGATGTAATGCACGGCATGGAGACTACAGTGAATACTTCAGAGTCCATTTGAAAGTTGCTAAAGGAGGAGATCTTAAAGGTTCTCATCACAAGAAAAAGAAAACTGTAACCATGTGCGTTAATGGATGGTAATTAGGCTTATTGAGAATTATTTCGGGGCGCCTGGGTGGCTCAGTTGGATAAGTGTCCGACTTCAGTTCCGGTCATGATCTCACGGTTCGTGGGTTCGAGCCCCACGTCGGGCTCTGTGCTGACAGCTCAGAGCCTGGAGCCTGCTTCAGGCTCTGTGTCTCCTTCTCTCTCTGCCCCCTCTTCCACTCACGCTCTGTCTCTCTCTCTCTGTCTCTCAAGAATAAATGTTAAAAAAATTTTTTTAAAAAAGAATTATTTCACTCTTTATGTATCTATATATCAATGTCGATAGATATCTACCTATTATATTGTTTCAGGTATACAACATAGTGATTCATCTATTGATATCTATCGATATCTATATATTGATATATCGATATCGATATCTATATATCAATAGATATCAATAGATGAATCACTATGTTGTATACCTGAAACCAATATAATGCTATATGTCAACATTCTATACATTGCTATATGATGCATATATAATGCTATATGTCAATAATTTTTGTAAATTTTTATTTTCATATATTTTTAAATGTTTATTTATTTTTGAGAGAGAGAGAAACAGAGAGCAAGCACAGAAAGAGGGAGACACAGAATCCGAAGCAGGCTCCAGGCCCCCACCTGCCAGCACGGAGCCTGATACGGGGCTAGAACTCACCAACAGTGACATCATGACCTGAGTCACAGTCAGACACTTAACCGACTGAGCCACCCGGGTGCCCCATTTTTTTAAATTTTCAGTGAAAACGGAGACTTTATCTATATATAAAAAAAGTGGCTAAGGAAAAGAAGATAAGGTTCTGGTCATATCGTTCTTATGGTTTTACTTCCCGCTTTTTACCCATTTCATAGTAGAAAGTAAACATGGTCACATGTTACTTATCTTTCACATTGCTGGTCAGGGTCCAGGCTGGAGACAGAAAGCCTACTGGTTATTTTAACAGAGATAATCTAATTGAGATATATTAGGCATTGTGTTGTTTGTCCTCGCTCTGGGGGGGGTAATTAGCTCATTGGCTATCACTTCAAAATTGCTTCACAAGCCATCTTTTTAAAAAAAACTTTTCTAATGTTTATTTATTTTTGAAAGAGACAGAGCATGAGTGGGGGAGGGGCAAAGAGAGAGGGAGACAAGGAATCCAAAGCAGGCTCCAGGCTCTGAGCCATCAGCACAGAGCCCTACACGGGGCTCGAACCCACGAACTTCGAGATTATGCCCTGAGCCGAAGTCGGACGATTAATCGATGGAGCCACCCAGGCAGCCCATTTCACTCGCCGTCTTGCAGGATGAGGGTCATGCTAAGTGGTGACCAGCGACGGTAAAGAGAGAAGACAGAGCGTGGTGAGGCATCACATGATGGTAACTGTGGAAAGACGGGGAAAATGAAAGGAAGAGATTGAGATCATTCAGCTCAGTTGGGAAGTCCCGGCAGAGCCCAGACCCAGACCCCAGAGGACAGGTACCCGGCTGGCACGGGTACCTTTGAGGGAGCGCAGAGAGAGCCTGGCTGGCTCCGACAGGGTAGAAAAGTTGCAAAGTGGATCCACAGGCTGCTGCTGAAATGAGTCACTGCGGGGGCGCCTGGGTGGCTCAGTCGGTGAAGCATCCCACTTCGGCTCAGGTCGTGATCTCACGGCCCATGAGTTCGAGCCCTGCGTCGGGCTCTGGGCTGACAGCTCAGAGCCCAGAGCCTGTTTCGGATTCTGTGTCTCCCTCTCTCTGACCCTCCCCTGTTCATGCTCTGTCTCTCCCTGTCTCAAAAATAAATAAAACGTTGAAATAGTCACTGCGGCCGGGGTGATCTGATAGGGACAGGAGGCAACCAGGAAGGAACGAGTTCCTCCCTCCTCCCGCCTTCCATCATCCCTACCAGCCACCTGCCGGTAGAACGTTTCACAGACTCCCAGCCTCTGCATCACAAAGCCAAGCCTAGAAGGATGGAATTGGAGCCGAAAGGCAACGACGCCCCGTCGCTATGTGGTTGTTACCCACTTTGATGAGTCCCCCATGCTGGATGTTAGGGTGTTGCCAATCCTTTGCCATTATAGATATGGCTTCGGTGGTCGTCTTCTGCACCTGCAGCTTTGAGTGCCCGCAGATGACTTTGTTTGTGAAACATCCGCCAAAGTGGCAGCAGCTTGCTGAACACCGTGGGCCTTTTTAGGGGTCCCGATGCCTGTGGCCAAAACGTCTCCCTTAAAGACCGTGTCAGTTTCAGGGCTCTCTATCGATCAGCGTCCTAAATCCACCTCACTGATTGTGAAATGACTGAGTGTGCCTTCACAGATGCGGCCCTCCCCGAGCCCCGAAACTTACTTTCCGGGTCCTTCTCTGCTCATCGCCAGACAGCAGCCCACGGTCACATTTCCTCTCCTCTGATTAACTAGAGGGCCTCTCATTCATCGGCCGCTCACCTCATCCTCTCTGGTCCCGCCTCCCTTCTTTCTCCACGCGGTCAGCAAAGCATATCGGGTAAGAGAGAGGGCTCCGGGACAGACAGCCCACATCCACACCAGACTCCATCAGTGGCTAATGGTGTGGGCTGCAGGGGAGTAGCCGGGTCTCCCTAAGTCCGGGTCCCTAATTAATCCGATGGCAGTGACAACCCTGGGTACTACAGAGGGCTGTGAGGCTCAGCTGTGATCCTGCAAGGGACGTGGTCTATATAGCATGAGTTCAGAGCGTGCTAGTCATTGCTGTTGTGATTACTGGCATCATTTTGTTTAGCTAGTAAGCTCATCGAGGGCAGGAATCGTGTTCCTAGAATTTTTTTTTTTTTTTGATCACTTTTCCTGTATTTCATGAGGATGCTAAGAAGTAGATACCCAGACAAGCTAGCTAACGCAAAA
The DNA here is from genome assembly GCF_024362965.1 of Panthera pardus. Classification (NCBI taxonomy): domain Eukaryota; kingdom Metazoa; phylum Chordata; class Mammalia; order Carnivora; family Felidae; genus Panthera; species Panthera pardus. The sequence continues at coordinate 7,259,901 of NW_026526710.1, forward strand.
GGGGATTATGAAAATCAGGAGAATCTCAACAAAGTCGACTTGAAGAAGTAAAGCCCAGCCCCACGGGTCGCCAGCCCCTCTCTCTAGGGACACATACCGCCCATCTCTGCTGTATGCTACCTTGGGTTCTCTCCCTCTGACCACCAGCTGCGTTTAAAGACTCGAGCAGCTCCTTCTGCAATCAGGGGGCTCTGGTCCCAACCCTGGAGACCAGACTGTCCCTTCCCCCTTAGACTCATGCTTCTTGGATCAATTCCCCAACGTGAAGAATTGGGTTGACTGTGCCTCTGGACTACACTTGGACGAATCAGATAAGGGTCACAGGGCCCCTAACGCAGGCATGCCTGCCTCAGTTTACTGCTTCAGAAAGGGTGGGAGGGAGGGACAGTTCTGAGGAGGAAGCATGAGCTGAGATGCTCACGTATGCCTGCCGTTCTCCCCATGTCACAATGCCCAGCAGAGACCTCTCCACGTAGAAGGGACACAATCACTATTCGTTGATTAATATCCAGTGAGGGAGTTTCACCCCCGTTGTCTTCAAAAGCTCATTGCCACCCCTTTCCTGACAGTGCTTTTAAAATTCTCCCCAGAAATGTCCCCAAACGTAGAGAAGACCCTTCTGGTTTGAGAAGTAGCCCCAAGAGGCCGATTCAAGAGGAAAGACCTTTGAAGTCCTGCACTTTATCTTGGAAGTTCTAGTGACCTCTGGATTCTACTTCACAGTCAATCTCCTTTACAGTAAAAACAGTATTTTCCCTACTTACTATTGAGTAAAATCACGTGCCAGAAAGCTTTGCCACCTTTCTCGCGCAGAATTTTCTACTCCGCGATAGCCTGTGAATTACCCGCACTAAACGGTGAGCTCCTTTGAGGAAGAACCTGTATCCGTTTTTATCGCTGTGGGATGGTCTAGGTCATAGCATGAAGCTGATTATAGAGCAGATGTGCAACAAATGTCCCTTAAATGGAAAAATGGATGAACTAGTGAGTGAGTGAGGGAGTGAGGGAGTGGGTGGATGGATGATACAGTGGATGGAGAGGTGAGTGGATGGTTGGATGGATGGGTGGGTGGGTGGATGGATGGATGGATAGATGGTAAAGTGGTTGGATACATAAGTGAATAGATGGATGCATGCATGCATAGATGGATGGTAGAGTGGATGGAGAGGTGAGTGGATGGATGGATGTACATATGGATGGATGGATGGATGGATGGATGGATGGATGGATGGACGGACGGACGGTACAGTAGATGGATACCTAAGTAGATGGACAGATAGATGCAGGGATGGATGGATGCATGGGTGGATAAATGAAGTATATGTGTCCCATCTTGAGAAGCAGCAAAATTAAAGTCTAGCCTGCTCACCCTCTCAATTCTCAGGTCACTTCTCATTTTCCATGAGTTGAGGCAAATAACATCTGAACCAAGGAACAACTGTCACACTCATCAACCACCTCCCAAAATATAAATATACTTTCAAAGGAAGAACTGAACTGGGCCACCCCCCATAGCACTGGTTTCTACTGCTGAGTTTAACCAGTTCTCCCCAGAAGTGATGATCCCCTGATCTTATGAAAAGAAAGAAACGTGATGATATGTAGGCTGGACAAGCCAACAGCAAATCAGAAACCCAGTAGTGAGAGCTGCTTTCTGGTTTCTTTTTCCCAAACCCAAGAGCAGATACTGGAGGAGAAGGGTGAAAAAGAGGGGAACGGAACAGAGCAGGGGAGGAAGAGCAAAGAAGAAAAGAAAGAAGGGGGCTGCCATTTTCTAAGGGCCATCATACGCTGTATACATATGTCATTTATTTATTCAGCAAATAAATAGCGAGCTAGGCAGTTTCCTAAGTCACCGGGGACACAGCCGTGAAGACTCTGGCCACATACCTGCCTTCCTGGGGCTTGTGTTCTGTAGGAGATCAGCCTTGGCTCCATCAAGAGTTGGGTCCAGATTGATGTGTGGCATTCCAACCCTCACACGGGAGGAAACCAAGGCACGGAAAAGTTAGGCGACGTTCTGGGGTGGTCATCAAAGCTTTTCCAAGTGATTTCTATGTAAGAAGGAAAAGACAGCGTGGATGCATAAATGAAGGGAGAATGAATGAATGCCCCCCCCAAATAGAACAAGCCCACTCAATTTCATGGTCCCCCCACGCTCACATCTTGCAATACTCCATTTCTCAAGTCTACAACGGGATGGTAAAGGACTTCATACATTCACAATAAATCCATATCGTTTTGAGCTCTGGCTCTATCCCCAGGGACATAAATAACTTTCCTCCGATAAATGTGCAGCCACACTCTTGAGTGTTTTCAGATGAAATAATTAGCAGCAATAAAATGACATGGAGATTTATTCTACAGCCAGTCCTTCTTCACACGCTAATCAAATGTCTACATAGTGTGTTAATCGTGCTCAGTAGCCAGGCAAATCCTCAACTGCCTTGCTCAGGGGAGGTCAGAATGACCCAGACAGAAGCTGGGATCAAAAGACTGATTTCCGCTGCCGTTTCGAATCTTCCCAGACTCATCCAGAATGTTCTGGTTCCCTTAAAAATAACTCTAACCGTAAACCTTTTTCCCCATTTCGACAGATGATTCTACTTCTCATTCTCCCTGTGTCCACTCTGTCATCAAACCCGGGCCCTCCCACCTCCAAAATAGCTCTTGAAAGTGTCCGCTTCTCTGTGAGTCAACCATCAACTCTGGGCCCAAGCCACCGTGGCATGTTTCTTAGTCATCCAAGGGGGTCTCCCCACATCTACCTGTGCCCCCCTCCATTCCATTCTCCACTGCAACCAGAGTGGTGTTCTCAAAGGCAGATTTCATCAAGGTCACCGTTGCGAAATTTTCACTGGCTCCCCAGAGTTCCCAGGATTAGTGCCAGAATCTGTTCTGTGGCTTCCGTGGGCCTGTGGGACGTGGCCTGGGCTAACCTTCCTGCTTCACAGCTCAGCACACTCTTGCTCTCATGTTCACTGCGGTCACACCAACCTGCTTGTCCTTCCTCCAGCGCTCTGACTGTCTTTATTTCACCCCCTTTTGCATATATGGTTCTGTCTTCCTGGAATAAATTCCTGTTCCCTCTTCATATCAGGGCGCTATGCCGTATAACAAATTAATCATGAACTTAGTGGCTTAGGGTCAAAATACATTTATTATCTCCCAGCGGGTCAAGGGTCTGAGCCTGGCTTAGCCGGGTCCTCTGCTTTGGGTCTCCCATGAAACTACAACCAACTTCTCACTCAGGGCTGAGGTCTCATCTGAAAGCTCAACGAGGGAAGAGCACAGTTCCAAGCCCACTGGGCTGTTTACAGGATTCAGCTCCTCATGGGCTGTTGGACTGAGAGCCTCAGTTCCTGGCTGCCTATTGGCTGGAGGCTGCTTTCAATTCCCTATCACGTGGAACTCTCCAGCACGGCCCTCTCATCTGCGCACATAAGCTAAGACAGCAAAAGAAAGGGTTGGCTTCCAAGACAGAAGTTACAGTCTTACATAATATAATAATGGAAAGGACATCGCATTGCTTTTGCCTTAAGCTATGGAGAAAGTCACCGGTCCTGCCCACCCTCAAGGGCACAGACACCAGGAGGCAAGGATCATGGGGGCCATCCTGGAGTCGGCCATATTCTTCCCTTAGCCTGAAAAACAAAACAAAACAAAACAAAACAAAACAAAACAAAACCATGTCCCCTCAGATCTTTGCTTACATGTCACTTCTTTAGAGAAGCTTGAAACTTCCAACCGAAATCCCTCCCCACCCCTTACATGCCCACACGGTAACCTGCATTTCCCTTAAATTACACCTGTGCCCTTCTCTTCACTTGCCTTAATGATTGTATTCACCAATAACCCGTTAGGTTCCATAAAGGCAGGGAAAACATTTGTTCATAGCTGCAGACCCAGAGTCTCGCACAGAAATTGGCTGGCCTATTGGGATACACGATAAATATATTTTTGAGTGGATGCATGAGTGACCAAACAGAAGTACCATGGGCACACCCTTGTCCCAGACGGGGCGACTTGCAAAACTACCCAGCCCCTCAAATGTTGACCCCCTCAGTCTCTCTCCCTGATCTTATCCTTCCTGCCCCCTTATCAATGCCGAGGTGACAGAAGCTCCTGAAAAGTTTTAAGATCTCTCCTGGGAAAGCTGAAAACAGTCCCTCGGAAACAGTCCCATGCTTCACCCTAAAATGTGTATTCTTTTCCTGCTCAGTGACATTTATTCATCAACCCATAAATCCAAAGGAAAACTGAAGCCGTTGTTTACTTTCAATATTAGTTCAGGAAGGAGAGAGAGGGCTGGAGAGGGAACTAGTAATTCCTGAGCACCTGCTAGGTGCCAAGCTCCATTCTGCGTCAATACTTGGGAAATGGTTCAAGATAAGGATTTTCATTCCCGTTTTTCAGGTAGGGAAAGGGCCTCAGAAAGGGGAGGTGAATTTGGTGTCAGGGTGCTGGATTCTAGTGCGTGCTGACTTTCTCAATATATATGTTCCCACCGTGGCCAACCTCAAGCCACTGATGGTTTAACAAGTGGCTCACGAAATTCCTAAATGCTTATCAATCGGCGCTCGCAAGCCCCTGGCTGCTGGCTCGGGCACACCATGGCACTTTCTCAGGAGCATGCCCGTGGCTCGGTTTTCTTTCACCATCCCTCCGCTTCCACAGGATAATCACCCCACTGAGATCTTCAGCCCCCGGAGGCTGACGCCTGGTCCAGCCCAGAGCATTGTTGGGAGAGTAATGCTCAGTAAATATTTGTTGTGTCGCTGTGATTGGGATTGTCAAGGGCAGCCCGGGACGAGCCAGATCACCCCCCTGGCAGAGCCTAAATGAGAATAGAGGCAGATGTAAAGGCAAACATTGGGAGGGACTAGAGACCTCCCACGGAGATGACTGAGGAGGCAGGAGCCTGTGGTGATGGCCCCCCTCTGGCTAAAGCAGCTGAGCAGGAAAATAACCAAAGCAGGGTGACGCCGGCTTGGTGGGGGACTGGCGGGCACACCTCTCATCTCTCTGCCTTCCCAGCTCCTGCTGCTTCTGAGCTGTTGCCCAGCAGATGGATATGTGGACTTAGGATCTTGGGAGTCCCAGCGAGAAAGCTGGTGCCTGCGAGGTGGAGACACCTGGATCTTTCTCACCTGCCCCAAAGCTCCAGGGATGAAGAACCGTAGGAGGCCAGAGCTGAGCAGGATTCTGGAGGGCACCTGCCTCTTTATTTATTCATTCCACAACCACCTCCTGAAGGTCATGTCCTAGGCAGAGTGGAGCAGTGATGACTTAGACAAAATCCGTCTTTGACTTCATGGAATTCGCTGTCTGGTGGGAGGGAGAGAGAAATAAACACAGCACAGCATCAGGATACTTCTCATGCCTGCTGACCCCGGGGGGAGAAGGGGAAGAACACAAGGAGGCATCTAATCCGGACTATAACATCAGGGGAGGCTTCCTGGAGGAGGCGATGTTCAAGGTGAAGCCAGTTGTTTTTTTTTAATTTTTTAACATTTATTTACTTTTGAGAGACAGAGAGAGGCAGAGCATGAGCAGGGGAGGGGGAAAGAGAGAGAGGGAGATACGGAATCCGAAGCAAGTGCCAGGCTCCGAGCTGTTTGTTAGCACAGAGCCCGACGCGGGGCTCGAACCCACGAACTGCGAGACCGCGACCTGAGCTGAGGTCGGACCCTCAACTGACTGAGCCACCCAGGCACCCCCAGGTGAAGCCAGTGTTATTGAGGCCAACAGAGGGGAAGGAACATGCCTACTGTACGCGTCATCTAATTCCACACATCGAGCCACTTTTCATCAGCCTTGCCTGTTTTTCTTTAACTGAGAAGAGTCTATCTTATTTTCTGTTACTACATAGCAAACTGCCCACAACTTAGAGGCTTCCAACCATATTTTCCTATGTCTCACGATTTCATGGTTCAAGAACTTTTTTTTTTGAAGTGTAATTGACACAATGAGAGCGAGTCAACATTTTTAGACATTACAGACTGATCTCCCACAATAAGCCTGGCTACTGTGGGTCAAGAGCTTCAGCAGGGCTCAGCCGGGCATTTTTCCGCCCTGTGTGGTGTTGATGGACGTCACTCGGTGCTCATCAGCCGGAGAATGGGCTGGTCTGGAGCTTTACTCCCCTGGGGCTGGCAGTTTAGCAGGGACGGATGGAAGGCTGGGTTCATCCGGGCTCATTGACTAAAATGGCCACACCCGTGGCTCAGGACTTCTAGATCCAGTGCAGGGAAACGGAGGCAGGGAGGCTTCCAGGTTCTCAAGAATCGAGCCTGCGATCTGTCCCGTGCGCCCCCCGCCCCCGATTCCATATGTCATTATAGAGCCTTCCCAGATTCAATGGGAGGAAACAGAGATCCCATCTTTCCACTGGAGAAGCATCAAAGATTTTGAAGGCCGTTCTTTTTTTTCCTGGTAAGACTCGTAAGAAGTTGCAAAATAGTACAGAGAGTTCTTTACTCTTCACGGAGCTTCCCCCTCCATGATAATATCTCACAGAACCATAATATATTGTCAAGAACAGGAAATCGGCCACAGGGCTTAGTAAGTCGGGTCCAGACCTTATTTAGATTTGGCCAATTCTCACACGTACGTGTGTGTGCCTGTGTGGTGTATACAGAAGTCCATGAAATGTTATCACATGCGTGCATTTACGTAACCGGCATCCTGGTCCAGATAGGGAACCGTTTCATCAGCACAAAGGGCTTTCCTCAAGAGGACAACCTCAGCCCATGACAAGGTCTAGCGCTGAGATCAGAGTACTCAGGTGGAAGCCAGACTCTGCCACCTGACGGCTGAGTAACTCCGTCACCGATTCTCAGTTTCTTTATCCGGAAAATGGGTCACCACCACCACCCCGAGGGTTTGTGGCGGGAATTCGGGGAGAGGAACTCAGATTTGGTTTGACCTGAGCCCCAGCTTCCCTGCGAACCCCGAGAGATGGGCTTCAGCTCACCGTAGGGCGGCTCGTCGGCCAAATCGGAACACGACATCGCACGCACTGTGAGAAGTTGTTGAGCGGCACGGGAGAAAATGCGTGTAAATCCTTCAGCCCAGCGCCTCAGAGAGACTCTCAGAGCCTGTCTGCCACTCGTCTGTGTCTCTCAACTTATTCATAACCCTGGCGTCTCGAAGACTCTGTGTATTTACATACCGGGCTTTGTGGTCAATTGGCTTGGTCGGTTGCGTAATCGGTGAGGTCAAACCCGACGTTGATTGTGTGCCGCGTGTTGTTTAAAATAGTCCATTTTTCAAATAATTCCAAATCAAAGCGTCCTTCTCTCGTTACTTTGAATAATTACAGACCAGGCGGAATAACGGTCCCCGAAAGGGTCTTAACCCCATTAGAGAAAACCCAATGCCAACAATCCAACCGTCCAGTTTCCACACGTCTTTAACGAAAATGCTACACGCAACTCTCAGCCCTGAGTATCCAAATCTCCTACTTGCCCGCAGTGTCGCTGAAGGAAATGGGAAAATGGAACATGAGAGCAATTTTCCTCCCGAGACAAAGGAAGGATCCCCGCCCCCCCCCCCCCCTTTACTTTCCTGCTGCTGGCACTTTCTCATTCTCAAGAATTCCCGCTCGGATCCCTCACACCTCCTCTCTCTCGTTTTCAGCCCGAATCCATTTCCGAAATGGACACGCACTGGGTCTGGAATCAAAGCAGAGTCTTGCCGAGGTCCTAAGCAACGGGTATTGGTCTGAGAAGTCCCCCAGGCTGTCCCCCTTCCTCTCGCCCGCCGCCTCCTTCCTTCACACGCTCCACGTGTGTGTTCCTAGACTCACAAACACACTATTGGTGTGGCTTTCCTCAGGGAGAACTTGGACAGAAGTAGCCACCTTGTAGGACTTTAAAAAAAAAAACACCAGCTTTGAGCTTCTGAGTGCCTGTGATGTCCCCAGGCGACACTGCACAGAAATCAAATTAGGACCGTTTTGAAGGAAACACGAGTATTCCTTTGTTCATCCACACTTTTGAGGGAGCCTTGCTCCGGATCCTTTCCTAGAACACCGTGAACTTCTCTCTGTACGTGTTTGCTGGAGAAAACACACAGGTGTGTGGTTTCTGCTCGGCCTGGAAACATCAAGTGACTGCTAAGCCTCATGGGCGTCACGAATCAGACCCCCAGCACTGGTGACCGGGGGACACACCTTCTGCTTTTGCCTGCCTGCTCACACTCGGACCCACCTCTGGTTTATTTTTAAAAAGGGAAAGACAGGGGCGCCTGGGGGGCTCAGTCGGTTGAGCGTCCGACTTCGGCTCAGGTCATGATCTCGCGGTTCGTGGGTTCGAGCCCCGCGTCGGGCTCCGTGCGGACAGCTCGGAGGCCGGGGCCTGCTTCGGATTCAGTGTCTCCCTCCGTCTCTCTCTCTCTCTCTCTCTCTCTCTGCCCCTCCCCCGCTCATGCTCTGTCTGTCTCTCTCTCTCTGTCAAAACATGAATAAACCATAAAGAAAATTAAAAAGGAAACGACCATTCTATGCTCTCTCTGAGGACTTCTGGAGAGCTGGGCCCGTGCTGTCAAATTTCTAAAACGGCACATCACAAACTTTAGCACACACATCAGTCTCCTGGGCATCTTTCGACCATGCAGACCTCTGACTTGGTGTGTGTGGGCCGGGCCTTGAGATTCTCTGTATCCCCTGCTGGTTTGCCCAGAAGATACGCAGCTTCCGGTCTGGGGACCACACTTGGAGCAGCAAGGCTTTGAACCACTTCGATGAGGAAGCACAGACAGGCCCCTCCCCGTATCTTCTCGTGAGAAACATTCTCTCCTAAATATTGAGGCCATCTTGGGTAAAGCTTCAGAAGCCATTGCAACCAGCTTCCAGGTTCGGGCTGCCTCCGAGGGAACAGCCCGTCCGCAGAGTTCCGAGGACGGCCGTGCGGAGAAAGTTCGAGAATCCAAGGCAGCGGAAGGTTCTGGAAGGCAGAAGTCAGAGCGCGGGTCTCGCTGAACTAAGAAGCAGGACAGCGCTGTGTCCCTTCTGGGTGCTCCGGGGTGGGGGTGGGGGTCTATTGTGTGCCTTTTCCAGCCCCCGCAGGCCACCTGCATTCCAGGCCTCCAGGCTCCGTCCTCATCATCAAAGCTAACTGTGCCGTTGTTGGAGAGGGAGCCTTTGTGATCTGCTTCTGCCAACCCCTTCCCTTCTCTGACTCTGACATTCCTGCCTCCCTCTGATCATCGCCCATCTCAAGATGGGCGCATTACAAAGGCCCTTGTGTGTCAGGGAGCCCCGGTCCCCTGTGGCAGGGGTTACGACTCGGCCATATTTGGGCGGCCATTTTGCTACCTGCTGTGCCTTCTACCCCTTTGTGAGTCTCGGTGGGACGATTTCACACTGGACGGAGCTGTCGTGCAGATGGTTTCTCCAGGAGGCGGTCTTAAGACTTTGATTCCAGGAGTGATGAAACAGATCTGTCTCCAGAGCCAGAAACTCCCTCTTAGACCAACTTATTTGGTTGAAGTTGGATAGTAGATTATACTTTCCAATGAGACCATGGCGATACCTCATATCCCATGCGCTCCTTTTTTTTTTAAGCTTATTTTTATTTATTATGAAAGAGAGAGAGAGAAAGAGAGAGAGCGCACGCGCACGTGAGCAAGGGAGGGGCAGAGAGAGAGGGGGAGAGAGAGAGAATCCCAAGCAGGCTCTGAACTGTCGGCGTGGAGCCCAGCGTGGGGCTTGATCTCACGAACAGTGAGATCAGGACCCAAGTCGAAATCCAGAGGAGGACGCTTAAGCGACTGAGCCACCCAGGCACCCCATCCCGTATGCTCTTCGACGGTGCGGCCTTGCCACGGTCCCCTCTGGCGGTGGGGTCTGAGCCGCCCCCCCCGCTCTGAATCTTGGTGGGTTGTGCGTGCTTTTGGCCAATGGAGTTCCAACAGAGTGTGGCGGAAGTGAAACCGTGCGACTTCAGAGCTTAGGTCTTCGAGCGATCCAGCTGGCCCCCTGGGACGCTCACGCTGGGACCCCGAGAGCCCACCCAGGAGGTCCAGCCAGCCCTGAGGCCACCAGCCTGTGAGGAAGCCCGGGCCGCAATGCCCAGGGAAGGCATTTCTAAAGGAGCCCGGCTCCCCACCTGTAGAGTCACTCCCAGCCATTAGACTCTGCCCAGTTAAGACATCAGATGACCCCGAGCAGATACCTGCTATCAGCACCGTCCTCAGACCAAACCCTGACTCACACAATGTTGCCAAATAAAACGGTTGGTTTATTCCCCACCCCCCCCCCCCACCCCCCGAGTCTGGGGAGGCTTTGGTGCCCGACGAAGACAACAGGAACAAAACACCTTTCCTCGGAATACAAATGGGCGCTGGGTAGGCGAAACCATCAGGACTGTGGCTTCTATTCACTCATTCATTCACTCCCTTCCTCGCCCACCATTAATAGGCCCAGGCTCTCCTAACTGATCTACGTCATTCTGAAAAAGCGTGTTGAGTTCTACAGCGATCGGTACGTGACTGCTCTCCACGAGCTGGTTCCTTTCGCGGTGGAGATTGGCTCATTCATTTAATAGACGTTGACTGATCGGCGGGGAAGGGCCACAGACGACTCTCGACCAGGGGTCAGCGCACGACAGCCCCCCCCCCACCCCAGGGCAAAACCAGCCCTCTCCCAGTTTTATCTGAACGCAGCCACACGTACTCATTTGCCTGTTATCTGTGGAGGCCGTGGCTTCGGGCTCTGAGTCACTGTTCTGGCCGACTTCGCAGGGGGACCGAGTTGGGAAGAGAGAGTAGAGATTTCACCAAAAGAGGATTTCAGAAGGTCGAATCCGCCTGAAGCGTGGTCAGTGCGTCAGGTGAGGTCCTGCGGCGTGCAGCAAAGGCAAGCTCGGAAACCAGAGGCGTAGGGCAGGGATCGTTTTTAAGGAAGAGGGGGACAAACCCGGGGCGTGGTTCCCTTTCCGGGGCACGAGCTCTCCCAGGTTGCCCACTGCAGCGGGAGTGAAGTTAGCACGAGGTTCCCAAGAGGTCCCTGCAAGAGTGAGGCAAGGAGCCGGACAAACACTAAGCAGATACCCCGGGGCGACCTGAGCCCGGTGGTTACAAGCCCCGGCTCGGGTTTCCAATTGCGGTTCTCCCACCACCCGAGCTGGGGGACTTTGCACCTGTTACTCAACTTCTCTGGGCCTCAGCCGCATCCTCTATAAAGTAAGACTAGATAGATGCCAGATGCTTAGACTGATGTCGGCCCTCGGAAGGGCTCCGAAACCGTGGGCGGTCACCTTCGTTATCTGTGCCTATGCAAGGTCCTGACCCATCCAAGTTCAAATCCACTGCTCCCTCCCTCTCTGCTGGGCTGCTTGCTGTGCTAAATTCATCCCACCTGCTGACCTGTGTTTCCCTGAAGCCGGTCTGAGCCCTGGAGGCTACCCAGCCCCCCCACCCAGAGACAGCTCGCCAAACAAATCTCCCCAGATCCAAGCTTCCAGGGACTAAAGGAGAAGAAAAAAATTCACCTAGGTTTAGGACTCACTTGCTTTCAGAAAAAGCAACAGCAGAAGCCCCAGTAAACATTAGAGCTGTTTACGCATGGTTCCAAAGGCCAGAGAGGCATTATCAGGATAAGGGACTTGTGTTCTCTCAGCTGACCGATAACCAAACACTCCTCACTAGGGTTGTGAGCGCCCAGAGGCTCACCTTTGAGAACAAGGAAGTTTCTTCTCCCCCCCCCCCCCCCGCCCCCACCTACATGTAGGATCTTCCAGGCAAGCATTTTATCACCGAGATTTTTCTTAAGTCCTCCTAAAGCAGAGATCCCGGGCCAGGGCTCAACATCCTTGCCCCACGCGGAGGCGAACCATTCGTAATGAGGTGAATGCTTCGTGTATTCCCGTTACCATGCCAGCACCCGGGGGACATCATTCTCACCCTGAGAGAACGCTCCGTCGTCGTTGGCACGTTTCTAGAAGAAAACTCTAAGCCATCCGGAAATCACATCCTCCGACAGAAAGAAACCCAAGGAGCACAGGGGAAAAGGCACCAGAACCAGGCTGGGGTGTATTCTGGTGGGGGTTCCCAAAACCCGCTCCTCGTAGGGCGGCGTTGATGTCTCAAAGTCAAGGCTGCTTCGTACTCTAGGCCACCAGACTATCCCAGAATTAACCGAAGCCTGAGGGCCTTGAGTTATAAACCAGATAGGAGTTGGCAAGGGCTGCGCATGGGCCAAATTCGGCCGCCACCTGTCTGGTCAGGTGTTTTCCTGCCTGTTTTCCTGCCTCAGCGGAGAAATCGCGTGCATGATGTATCTGAAAACCAGTCTCGGTAAGGACGAAACCGACAGAGGTGAAGGCCTGACCACCTTGCACGCGTAACAAGTATGCGTTTAGAATGTGCCGGGTCATGTAAGCGGTAAATAGGTGAGGAAGGTCCCTTCCTTCCAAACCTCAGCCTGCCCCCTCCCCTTGGTTCCGTGGCTTCCAACTTTATACCACGGGACCCTGGAGAGGGGCGCTGGGATGTTTGTACCCAGACCCACCCCACTCCACGCAAGATCAGGTGCCTGCTACCCAGGAAATCCCTGAGCTTTGGTGAATGCCTGATACGTTATTAAATGCCCACAGCTCCGTGTGGGAGGAGATAAAGCAAGATACATTAAGTGCAGTCTGGCTTCTTTCAGAAGAATGTGAGTCTCGGGGCGCCTGGGTGGCTCAGCCCCTTAACCGTCTGACTTCGGCTCAGGTCACGATCTCGCAGGTTGTGGGTTCGAGCCCCGCGTCGGGCTCTGTGCCGACAGCTCAGAGCCTGGAGCCTGCTTTGGATTCTGTGTCTCCCTCGCTCTCGGTCTGCCCTTCCCCTGCTCATGCTCTGTCTGTCTGTCTGTCTGCCTCTGTCTCCAATATAAATAAAAACAGTAAAAAATAAAAAAAAAAAAGCAGCGTGTGAGTTTCATGATGACTTCTCACTTTTCTGGCCCCGCCCTCAGCAGACGTCCACTCAAAGTAGGGACCTTCCTTCAGGAAGTGGCCACACTCAGACTGTCTCTACTGTCCTCGTAAGCCTAACGCCAAGAGCTAAGGGTCATGGGCACACGTCAAGGCCAGTGGATCTGAACTGAACTCTTGGCTCATCATCTGCCCCTCTCCATCCCGAGCTCTGATATTTTTGCTGAAGGCAAAGGTGCACCTGTTAACCGTGTCACACGTCTGCTCCAAGCACAAGGGTGACCCTTAGGATTCAATCTCAGATTTCTAGTGCAGCCCAGTTTTGGCTCATGTAACCTTCCCTAATGCTGCCCCAACCCACGCCCGCCCCCCCCCCCCCCCCCATCGTCTCTGAGCTCGGGCCACACTGAGCTTTTGCGAGCTCTTCAGTTGAACTCTTTTCTGCCTTAGGGCCTTTGAATGTGCTGTTCCCTTGACTTAGAATACCCTTTTCCCTATTCTGCCCTTGGCGAATTCCTATTTGGTTTTTGGCAGAAGGAGACCTTTAGACTCTCTCCTCTGTTAGTCACTTAAGACTCTCTCTCTCTCCCTCTCTCTTTGGAATGGCAAGTAATTTTTTTTTAAATACAATCTCATTTATGGAAAACAAGACCTAAGAAGGAGATTGCCAACTCAAAAGCACACAGAGCCTAGGCAGCTAATGTCACAGAGTCCGAAAAGGCAAAATATGTGAAAATGCCCACTCCCACACACATAATACAAAATTACTCGCTTTAACAGAAGTATCCTGCCTAGGCACATAAGGTACTCCAACCAGGGATCTTATTAGATGATATTTAAGATTAAAATTTTTTTTTTACATTTTATTTATTTTTGAGAGAGAGAGAGAGAGAACACAAGTGGGGGAGGGGCAGAGAGACGGAGACACAGAATCCGAAGCAGGCTCCAGGCTCCGAGCTGTCAGCACAGAGCCCGATGCGGGGCTCGAACCCACGAACGGTGAGATCACGACCTGAGCCAGTCCGTTGTTTAACTGAGCCACCCAGACGCCCCTAAGATTAAAAAAATTTTAATGGGAAACTTAAAATAGCCTTGATGGTCAAATTTTTCATCCTTCACTGCCGTTACATTGATTTTTAACTGGAAAGCTTACACCTTTTTTTTTTTTTCCTTTCTTTCTCCCATCTTATTATTTAGTTATTTAGGTAAGAACACTTAACACAAGATCTACTCTCTGAGCAAATGTTTCAGTATTACAGGTTGGTTTGCTGCAGGCAGTGTGCTGGACGGTAGACGGCTGGGGCTTCTTCATCCCGTGTATCTGAAACTTTGTACCCTTGACCGGGACCTCCCCGCTTCCCTCTCCCCCAGCTACTGGTAACCGCCATCTTTGCTCCAGTGAGTGTGGCCCCTTAAGGCGACATTTAGTGGCATCACGTAGGAGCTGTCCTTCTGTGTCTGGCTTACGGCACTTAGTGGGATACCTTCCAGATCCATCCATGCTGTCACAAATGGCAGGGTTTCCTTCTGTTTTTGTTTTTCTTAAATTTTTTTTATTTATTTTTGAGACAGGGAGACACAGAGCATGAACGGGGGAGGGTCAGAGAGAGGGAGACAGAGAATCCGAAACAGGCTCCAGGCTCCGAGCCGTCAGCACAGAGCCCGACGCGGGCCTCGAACTCACGGACCGCGAGATCGTGACCTGAGCCGAAGTCGGCCGCTTCACCGACTGAGACACCCAGGCGCCCCAGGGTTTCCTTCTTTTTAAGGCTGAAGAATCGTCACTGCCTGTGACTACCACATTCCCTTTATCCCCTCAGCCACTGATGGACATTTAGGTTGCTTCCGGGTCTTGGCCGTGGTGGATACTTCCGCGGGGGACCTGGGAGTCCAGATAATCCCTTCGAGGTCCTGATTTCCATTTCTTTGGAGACATACCCACGAGTAGGGCTGCTGGATCACAGGGTAGTCGTATCTTTACTTTTTGAGGACCCTCCGTCCTGTTTTCCCACCGTGGCGACACCAATATCCATTACCCACCAACCGTGCACGAGGGGTCCCCTTTCTCCCCGTCCTCGCTGACCCCTGTTGCCTTGAGTCTGGTTGGGGTTTTGTTGTTTGTGTTTGTTTGCTTTTAATTAATAGCCATCCTAAGCCGTGCGAGCTGGTATCTCCTCCCCCTACTTGATTTGCACGGCCCTGACGATTTGTGATGCCGAGCACTTTCCCGTGTCGCCGTTTGGCCGCATGCGTGTCTCTTTTGGAGAAAGGTCTCTTCGGTTCTTTTGGCTCTTTTTAAAATGGAGTTCTTTGTTTTACTGGAATGGAGTTCCTTATATATTCTGGATATCAGATATACGGTTTGCACATATTTTCTCCCGTTCTGCAGGCTGCCTTTTCATTTTGTGGATCATGTCCCCCGGGTGGGGGGCGGGGGCAAGAAGCTTCTTAGTTGGAGGTAGGCTCTTGTCTGTTTTTCCTATCGCTGTCTGTACTTTTGCGGTTACATCCAAGAAAGCATTGCCAAGGCCAACATCAAGAAGTTTCTCTCCTGTGTTCTCTTCTGGGAGTCTTACAGTTTCAGGGCTTCTGTTTAAGTCTTTAATCCACTTTGAGTTGATTTTTGTACGTGGTGCAGGATGAGGGTCCAACTTCATTCATTTGCACGTGGCCATCCAGCGTTCCCAGCATCGTGTATTGGAAAGGCATGCTTAGCGTACCTCAGTTTTCTCCCCTGCGATATGGGATGATATTCTTTGGTGAATATTGTGCTTTATTGCCCTGTGGGCATACCTGAGTGAGGCACATAGTCCAAAGAGTCTGGCACGCAGGACCATGCCCCCGGTAAAGATTAGCTTCTGTCGCTTTCAGAAATAAAGGAAGAAGGATGGTGATGAAGAAGCATAGAAAGGAATGGATTGAAAAGACAGGCTGATACATCAAGGTGAAAGCCAAGGGACGTCCTTACGTAAAGCTCTGCAGAAACGCTACGGACACCACGGTTCCTGAGCGGCTCGGTCGGTGAAGCATCCAACTTTGGCGCAGGTCGTGATCTCACAGTTGGTGAGTTCGAGGTCCGCGTCGGGCTCCTCGCTGACAGTGTGGAGCCTGCTTGGGATTCTCTCTTTCCGTCTCTCTCCAACTAAGGAAATACACTTAGAACAAGAATGCCACAGATACGAGGTGTCATGGAACAGAGAGGTTGAGAAGCAGGTGAGGGCTTGCTGTAAATGGGCTGCTCCAGGACATGGGGAGTCAGTTACGAGGCAGGGAGAGATTTCTGACGACTTTGAAACGTTGATAAAAGCCACATGCCTTCTACCAAATGAAGTAGATACAAATTTCCACGTATCATTTCACGGGCTTCATGGTCTCTTAAAGTGGATCCACATCCACGAATCCCTCCAAAATCCATAGAATGCAGGACAGGAATTTCTAATTGAGATGGTTTGTCAAAGCACGTGTACAAACTCGCAGTTACCCTTGCCCTTGACTTGGACCTAGCACGTTCTCGGTTATAATAATACCTAGTGAATGTGGACCATGTGCCAGTGAACATGTTAGGACCTTTACCTCCAGCATCTGAATCATCCTCAGAACAGCCCCATGAGCCAGGGACTATGATTATTAAGGCTATTTTTTAAAGCAAAGTTGTACGTTTAAAACCACATTGAGGGGGAGCCACAGAGATTTCCCATTATTACCCTCTATTTTATTGAGGAGAGAGCTCAGGCACTGAGAGATTACATGACTTTCCAAAGGACACTGTTTACTTCTAACAGTGGATCAAGGATTTAATCCAACTGGTTTCACTGAATTTGTGTGTTTATCAATGACATCATGCTTCTTGACTGTCAAGATATGAATGGCAGATCAGTCAAGACTCTCGGGTTGCTTGCAAGTGACAGAAAGCCCAACTGAAGTCAGCTTAGGCACGAAGGGAAATGTACCGGAAGGCTCACCCAACTCAAGAAAGGCAGGCATAATGGGGAGCCTCAGGAAAAAGCAGAAGCAGGAAAAGTCAAATGCCTCCTCGAAAATTCTGTCTTCATTTCTGTTCCCCTGTCCTGTAAACCAGTTCCTTCCATGGGGTGGAGAACATCTTACCCCTCACAGATTCACCAAAATAAGGACAGAATGGGTTTTTTTTTCCTGCTTTGGCTGAGAAAAATCCCAGGGAAGTGCTCTCATTGGCCCTCTGAAGTCACATGTCCAACTCTGCACCAATCAGCTAAGACAGGATGGGGAGGAACTAGGATGGGCAACTTCCATGCAAGAAAGGAGGCAGGACTAATTTATCAAAGGGGAGGAGCTATCTATCCCTAATGAAGTGAGAATGTTGGCAGCCCAAACAATGGTAGGCAGCCCCTTATAGAAGATTCCTTTGTCCTGCCCTTATTATTGTGATCATGCACCGTCTTTTGTGACTACCAGCTCTTCGTTCATCCACCTGTTCTGGACTTAGCTTCCAAACTCTAAGGGCATCTCCTGATACTTTGAAGAAGATGGAGTAGGAGAATTTTTAAAAATGTTTACTCAGCCGGGGAAGAATTTCTTAAGCAAAAGGAAAATTGCTTTTCCTTTAAATCGACCTTAAAGGAAAAGACTAATAAAATTTAGGGGCATTTGGCTGGCTCAGTCAGTAGAGTGTGCGACCCGGGGTTGTGAGTTCAAGCCCTACATGGGGGAGGGAGCTTACTTTAAAAAAATGAGTAAAAAAAAAGTCTAATTTAAAGATTTCTAATTGTAAAGAGACCTCGTTAAGAGGTAAGTCACAGAGTCAAAAGTTACCTGTAACATTTATAACCTGGTAAAAGTTCATTTTCAGAATATAGACAGCTTGACAAGTCAGTCAAAGGAGAAAGAGTGAGAGAGAGAAATAACATGATAGGAAAATGGGCAGAAGACTCGAACAGGCATTTCATAAAAATGAAAAGGCCTTCCGCCTCAACAGTAGTCATTAAAATGCTAGTTTAAAACACAATGCGGGGCGCCTGGGTGGCTCAGTCGGCTAAGCGTCCAACTTCGGACTTTGGCTCAGGTCGCGATCTCACCGTTTGCGGGTTCCAGCCCCGCGTTGGGCTCTGTGCTGACAGCTCAGAGCCTGGAACCCGCTTTGGATTCTGTGCCTCCCTCTCTCCCTGCTCTGTTCACACTCTGTCTCTCTCTGCATCTCAAGGATAAATGAATGTTAAAAAAAAATTTTTTTTTAAAAACACAATCAATCAATTCGTTGACCATAAAGAAATAAATAAACGGTGAAAAAGATTTAAGACACAGTGGGATACCCCTGCACACTTCCTAGAATGGTGACCAGTCAGAACGACCGATGATAGCACGTGTTGGCAAGGGTATGGAGCAAAGGGAGCCCTTACGCATTGCTGGGCGGGGGACAGAATTTGGTGCAAACACTGTTGAAGACGGTCTGACGTATGTAGGTTTTCACGCCGCAATCCCAGGACCACACACGGACCTGACAGAAGTCAATGCACCGTGAGACAGGGAGAGGAACCTTCGTGGTGCCATCACAGCCAAGACTCCCAAACTGGCGACCCACCACATGCCCACGAACGCTGGAATCCCTCAACGCGTCGTAACATACTCGTGCGATGGAATGACACCCAACAAAACACGGACAGCTTCGGCCGCGGCAGGGACAGAGCCACGACCAGTTCTGCACCGGAGAGACCAGCCGCGGGAGAATACGTGTCAGTAAGAGAACCAGGCAAAAGTCAAGGGGCGGGGGGGGGGGGGGTTCCTTCGAGGAAGGGGTCAAGTCTAGCGGCTCGGGGGGGCACAGAAGGGAGACTGCTGGGGGGCGCGGGCGATGTTCTGTTTCTCGGCCTGGGTGTGGTTGGACGAGTGTTCACTTTGTGATTTTCTGAAGCTGTACCTTTAAGTTTTATGGGGTCCTCCCCCCCCCCCAGATACACTACAATTTATGAAAAGGTTTACAGACATCGGGGGGCCTCCCCTGTTGCTTTCTTCCAACATCAGTGGGCAATGTCCTCCCTGCAGCCAAAGCTTTCTGGGATCACTGTTTGCCTTAGCACTGGGGGCATAAGTGCCCCGGAGCCCCCTGTCAGACCCCCCTCCTCAGGCCCAGCCCCTCGGGTACCTCCGGTTGGCCTCAGGCCAGCTTCCTCCACCCCTGGGGTCTTTTGTGCTCCTCAGGTGGATGTGTTTTCCCAGCATGCTCCAGTCCCTTCCGTCAGAGGCCTGGGGGGCCTGGATTCTGTTTCCTCAGCGACACCCCTCCCTGTGGGCTGCCTCAAATGAATCCTGTGGAAGACAGAGAAACGAGAGAGTATTAAAAATGTCAACGGCAGATCCTGAGATGCACAGCTGGGTAAACAGGGCCGGTGGAGATGTTTTTATTAGTGGCTTTATGGTTATGCTCACTTAAAGTTGTGGATTTAAGGTAGAGGGTGGGGTAGGGGAAGCGGCCTGAGGGTCCTTCCGTCAGTTTCCGGACCTGCTTGGCCCAAAGCATCTGACGCCCTCAGATTGGGGGGGGGGGGGGCTCCGTCAGTTTGGGGGACCCGTCCCATTTTGGGAAATTGCATTCCTTGGAGTCACCTCTTAGTAACGAAGTCTCCCTGCCCGTGATGGAAACTTCCTTTCTCTCAGATTTCTCCGGGGAGCTTTACTCCCTATCCCTACCTCTGGAAGAACTGATACCGGATTGTTGCTGTGGCACAACTAGGTTAGTTTTGGAAGGGGAAGTAGGAGAGGGGGGGTGCAGAGGAAGAAAACATCCTATCAAGTGTCACAGTTCGTGTCGCCACAGCCACCAGAAATAAATGCTGTCTCTATAACTACAACGTCCAGCCCGGACATGCCACGAACACTCATTATGCGGGTCAAAGAGAGGAGGGTTCAAATGCAAGTTTACCAGCTTCGTGGCTCCATGACTTTGAGGAAATTATTTACGTTTCTGTGCCCTCATCACTGAAATCTAAGTAGAATAGTATTAACCTCACAGTGCTGTCGTGAGATTAGATGACTATAGACCCATAAAGCTCTTAACACAATACCAGGCCTACAGCAAGCACTGAATAAATGTCAAACGCTATCAGTGTTAGAACATGTCTTCCCCACAAAACCATCATCTTGCAGAAATGTCTGCATTCCCACGTCCGTTGCAGTATTATTCACGATAGCCAATGTCTGGAAGCAAACTAAGTTGTCCATCAAGGGATGAAGGGATCAAGAAAATGTGGTGTATACGGGCACCTTGGGTAGTTCAGCTGGTTGACCATCGACTCTTGGTTTCAGCTCAGCCACGATCTCACGATTCGTGAAATCGAGCCCCGCGCTGCGCCGGGCTCTGTGCTCACCCAGAGCCTGCTTGGGACTCTGTCTCTCCTTCTCTCTCTGCCCCTCCCCGCCCCCAAACAAATAAACTTCAAAAAAGGCAAGAAAATGTAGTGCATACATACAGTGGAATATTAGTCAGCCTTGAACAAGAAGGAAATCTTGTCATTTGGAACGACATGGGGGAAACTGAAAGGCATTATGCTAAATGAAATAAACAAGATACAGGAAGACAGATAATGCACGGTGTCTCTTACATGTGGAGTCTTAGAAAGAAAAAGCCAAACTCATAGGAACAGAGAGTAGGAGAGTGGGGGAAATAGGGAGAGGTTGGTAAACGGGTACATTTCTTCGGTGATAAGATGAATACAGTCTGAGGACCTGATGTAGAATGTGGAGACCACAGCTGTTAACGCTATGTTGTAGAACTAGAATTTGCTAAGAGTAGAAGTTAAACGTTCTCACGCACGTGCACTCACACGCACACACACACACACACACACACATCAGAAAAGATACATGCGTAAGGTGATGGATGTACTAATTAAATCAGCGGTGGAGGTCTTTTCACAATGTATGCATATACCAAATCATGAGAGTTTACAATATATACATCTTACAATTATGTTAGTTACACCTCAGTGAAGCTGAAAAAAAAATGTCTTCCCAGAAGACCTAATATTTGAGTGTCGCCTCAAAGGAGCAGAATAATACTGATAGTTCAGGGTGTTCTGTATCACTGCTGTAGAACGTTCTACCTCCAGACATAGCGGCATGGAACCACAACTGTTCCATCGTGTTCCTTTATTCTGTGAAGCAGGCCTTGGGACGGGGCACAGAGTGGGTGGCTGGTCTCCGCTCCGTGATGTCTAGCGTCAGCGGGGAAGACTTCAGCAGCTGGGACTAGAAAGCCTGTTTCTAAGTGTCTGGGACCTTGGAAGGCTGGGTTCAGACAGGCCTGTTAGCCGCCCCGCCTTCCAGAGACTTCTCCAATATGGCAGCCCTCAGGGTAGTTCGGTTTCCTTCCCAGTGACTAGTGTCCTGGTGAAGAAGACAAAAGTTGCCTTACCGTGTAGAACGTACGTAGCCCAGGAGTCACCCAGTGTCCCTTCTGCCATACTCTCCCAGTTGAAGCGGTCACAAGCCTACCCAGAATCCACCGGAAGAGTCGTAGATGTTATTTCCCCACGGGAAGAGTATCAAAATATTTGGGGGGCTCAGTGTGTGTGTGTGTGTGTGTGTGTGTGTGTGTGTGTATAAACAAGGTTTACTCTGTGTCAAGTCCCGAGCTAAGTTCTTTGTAATGTGTAGATAAGAAACCTGAGCTATCAAGTAGTGAAACAGCTACTCATTCGAACACCCATCTGTCTGAAACATGTTATTTAATTTTGGAGTCAATTAACCCCTTAGTATTGAGTCCCCCCATAAATATATCAATAAATGAGTGAGTAAATGAGTGATAGCTATGAGAGGTAGACAAATGATATATAGAGATAATAGATTGATAGACAAATAGAAGATAGATAGATGCCAGACCTACAGTGAACAAAACTGAAGCCCAAATTCCTAAGGGACTGTAGGATCCCCGCAAGCCTGAATCCATATGAACTCTCTGAGAGAAAGAGGAATAGAATCCTTGGAAACCTAAAAGAACACAAATACCCCTGAGAAAGCCACCTCAGAGCACTGGCAAAAGCCTCCGAAAGGGTGTCTACAAGATAGTAAACATCTGTCTACTTCCAAATATTTGGATGATGGACTACCATATTTTGTCCAACTTTTCTTCCATTTGTTTGATAAACACAGCTGGCTTAGAAACGAGTAGTTGATCTAAATGCAGGGAACGCTTAGAGATTTTCTCACCCAAACCTCCTCTCTATACCAATGAAGGGAACCACAGAGAGCAAGGGGCTTGGGCAAAGTTACCCACCAAGTGGCTTTGGTATCTTTACTTCAACACGAGTTAAATAGAATCCATCTTGATTTAAGTACGATGTAGCTTAAGACCCAACAATCTACCTCCAGGAAAAATCTGACACAGATCTCGACCGTGCGGGTTGTGGTGGAGAATTAGAAGTAAGCTAGGTGTCCAACTCTAGGGGAACGATAGAGAAAATGGGGGGCGGGTGCCCTACGGAGCCCCGTGCATTAGAAACAAATACACGCACACACGACATACACACTTGTGTCTTAATACATTCACATGGCGACAAGGAGGCTTTTCAGCCACATGGTATTGAGTTAAAAAAATGAACAAAATGAGATCATTAGCTCACTGACTCTTACGTAAAGTAAGTTCATGCACAAAGACCTATTACATATATTTTTCTTTATATATATGTTTTTAAGTCTAACCCTTCTAATATCTGTCTTTTTTTAATTTTTTAATTTTAAATTTTTTTTTTATTTTTGAGCAAGAGACAGAGAGAGCCAGCGTGGGAGAGGCAGAGAGAGAGAGAGAGAGAAGGTGAGAGAGAATGCCAAGCAGGCTCTGCACTGTCAGCACGGAGCCTGACACGGGGCTCGAACCCATGAACTGTGAGATCGTGACCTGAGCCGAAACCAAGAGTCAGACACTTAACCGACTGAGCCCTGTCGCTATGTGTTTTTAAAGGGAAAATATTTAAGGGCATGTTCAGACATGAATGTGAATGCCTTTAGATGCCTTTAGCAGGGAGGGAGATAAGAATGGGGAATAGAACAAAGAGGGAAAATACAATGTACACAACACAACACAATACAATACAGTGCTTACAATAGGATACAATATAATACGATACGATACGATACGATACGATACGATGATACGATACGATACGATAAAGCAAGAGGAATGTTTGGCATATTCTAAGTTGATAAAATATTATCAAAGGAGGAGCGTAATTGCTTCTACCCTGCAGATGAGGTGAAAAGAAATTCCTCCTATGTTTCAGCCCAGTGACATCACAGGAAATACCAGAAATTCTCTGGAGGCACACACTACCTCCAGCTCTTGGCCAAAGGTCCGCTGAATGAGGTTGAAGGGGTGAAAGAAACATGTCCTTTAAAAATCCTGTTTTCATCAGCCATAATGGGCTTAAGCCACATGTGAACTATGGAACCAGTTTCACCTTTCAGGACTCCGGGAACCTGGTTTCCATTCACATGTCTTGGGGATTTACGTACATCTCAGCGGGCGATCCCGCTGTGGTCAGCTGGGGAGATCACCTTTCGGAAATGACGGATGAGTTTCCATCTTCCCCAGACGGAGCCCTTTCTTCAGCCATCAGACATGCTTTCTGGATGGCACTGATCCTCCTCCAAAATACCACGGAGGAAAAGCAGTCCCTTCCACGTCTCGACTGTTTCTTTATCCTTTGCAAAGCGCTCGCAAAATCAGCACGTAAAAAACACGGGTGGCTGAGAAATTACCAGCCCTGCATAAAGAAAGCAAAGGACGAGGGGCGTCGGTGGCATTCAGCCATGTGCCCCAAATCACACGTATGCCTTTTGAACCCTCTCCTCCAGCTTTTCAAGCTATTCCTTCTCATGTAATATTTGTCACGCTACTGTAACGAAGAATGATCATTCCTTTGATTGATTTAAGCCTGTGTGGCACGTACTTTACACAGAGGATGTCACTAAATCCTTCTCTGTGCGGCAAACTCTTTAACCCATTTTACGGACGAGGACACCAACCTGTAAGAGGCCGGGTAATTTGACACGCGGCAACAGCTACTATGCTACCCAGGTAGTATTTGGATCCCGCTTCTGAGCTCTGGAGTCTTGACCCGAAACCACTACCCTTTGCTGTCTCGTTCCACAAATCGAATTTGTCCTGGGCTCTGATCCTGAGATCTAAGCATCTCATTCATTTATTCACGCGCTCAGAAGTGTTCATTGGGCACCTGTTATGTGTGAGACACTGTGTGTGGCCCGTTAGCGGGGCATACACGTATGAGTGGCGGTGGGGACGGTCCAACTTCCAGACTCTAGATTCAGCCCTACTGAAGCCTGGGGTCCGTGGGAAACTGAGGCCAAGACGTTTGCATTAGCACACCGACGGCGAGTATGATCCCAGAGAGCACGTGAAGGAAAGAGCCAACGCAAGAACGCGTTACCGTCGAGCCACCACGAGGCTGCCATCGTGTCTGAGAAACCACACGAAATGGACCTCGGGCCCATCGGTCTGCAAGGAGGTGGAGGGGAGTCTCATCTCACGCTCCCATCCCCCCTTCGTCAAAAGGGCCATCCGAGCGGGTCACGAATTCCCGCCGTCTCCGGGATGATGCGTCCTCTGCCGCGTCCCACGCTGTGACACCCAGAGGACAGGCCTGCGGCCGGAGGCGAGAGGTGCAACAGGGCGGGCGGGGCGGGGTGGGGGAGCCACGTGCGTTGCACCTGCGTGGAATGTGGTCAGACTCTGCACAGAACTGGACCCCAAATGGTGGCTGGAGTCAGACAGGCGAGGCAAGGGGGTTGGAAGCGTGCATCAGCGGTCTCTGAGTGAGTTCCGGAGGCAGAGATCAGATAATAATAATGGCTGTAGAAATAACTCTGTTGTTCTGCACACGGGACTTGCCACCGAGGACAAATACACCGCAGGCTCCATATAGGCGTACCTTAGACCAAGTGCTTCTGCGTCTGCAGACTGGCTCCTGCCTCTTCATTGTGATCACAGGAACCAAATGGAGACGGGCGCGTCTACATCTGCGGATGAGGACAGAGGCCGAGGGGCAGAATCGGGCCCCGGGGTTACCCGGAGCGTGACGGATGGGCCGGGATTCAAACCCGGTGCTCCAGCTCCAAGACTCTTCCCCCGCTCTCTGTGAACATTTCTAATTCTTTCCCGATCCTATTTCAGGAAAGGACAGCTGGGTGGGGGTGAGAACAGCTGCCCTCAGCCTCATAAAAGATGAGTTTCTTGCCCCCCACTGCTACAGAAAGAAGGGAACGAATCCTTTGGTTCTAACCAGAAATTAAAAAAAAAAATTTTTCTTAGCTAAAATATTGTGGGACGGGGGGGCGGTGGGGGTGGGGGGGGGATATTTTGCTCAATTTCATCCTGAAATAGATTTAACCTGTTCAGGTATTCGTTACCGCTTACGGGATGTGTGACCCTGGGCGCGTTAACGTTTTTCTCCGTGCCTCAGTTTCCCCCACGGCTATAATAACAGCACCTCGTTCCAAAGCTTGCCCAGAGGACTTAAAAAAACATCGGCACCAAACACAACACGGGAACGTAAAATTTCGTTACAGAGCCTAGTTCGCTTCCCCCCTGTCACTGGACTACTGCTGCCTCTATCCAGGTTATACGAGCAACTCCCATCATTGCCGTTTCCCTTCTCACATGCCTTCAAGGGCTTGCATTCAAGGGCATCCAACACAGGGTCTTTTCTCCCTCTTCATTCGTTTTTACGGCCTGCGTGCTGTTCCCAGGCCACACGCTGCAGTGTCCTGCTTCCAGGATCCCGCCTAGCCCATTCTTCCCACCTGCCATCGCCTCTTCTCGGCCCTCATTCCTTCCTTCCTTCATTCAGTGGTTCTCAAAGCCATCCCTGAGCCAGGCCCACGGCCTCGCCTTTCACAAGCTACGCATCTGCTGAGGCCTGCTCTCTCATTTAGGGCGAGCAGACGGCGTTTATCCTGAAAGCCAACTTTAGTGCGCTGTAGGTGGTTGGGCCCCCGGGAGCCCTGTCTCGAGGTGGATTCTAGGGCCACCTGCAGGCCCGGTTGGTCTGCTGGGCTGAATGCTGGCTCTCCGCCATCCGCAGAGGAAATGGGGTAGTAAGAGCATCCCAGTTGCCACTCCTGGTCAAGGGTTGGCACGACCGGACGCGATTCGACATCCCCTTTCGCGTTCTTCTCAAATTCTACCTCTTCCAGCAGGATGACCGGCGTTCATCTAGCCCCACCTCCGGGTAGATGTGTATCGTCTTTCGGGAACCCTGATTCTTTGCGGCGGTTCACGAAGGCCATTTTCTTTTGGCCAAATACCGTACACTCTTGAGTAACCGACCGTCCTGTTCTGCTTCCGAGGAAAGCTCAGGTCGGGTGCTGACAGCTTAGAGAGGATCCTTGCAGGAAACACCGCAGTCGTCCCGTTTAGTCCTTGCAAACGCCCTGGGGTTGGGTCCTATTTCGCCCATTTTACAGAGGAGCAAACTATGGCCCAGAGACACTAGGGGCTCTGCCGTGGAGCTTCACGCGGGTCTGTCTCATTCCAGCATCCACGGTACGTTTCTCTTGCCACAGGGAACCACGGCACCTCAGAGGTGCTTGGACCCTGGAGGGAAAAAGACGGACCTACTTCGGGTCTCCCTTAGAGCGTCCCACGGTGGTCCCGACGCTCCAGGCCACCAGTCTGTTGCCACGGTGATGCTCTCAGGTCACACCCCTGGAACCCCGCCCCCCTGCGTCACACCCCAGCAGCCTCTGTGCCTCTGGTCCCTGATGAAGCCTCGGCGGGGCGCACAGCTGTCCAGCTAAGTCACCGACCACAGCACCCTCTTGCCCATAGTAGGCCCTCAATAAATAGCTATAAAAAGAGAGGAGGAAGGAAGGAGGGGGGAAGGGAGAGAGCGAGGGAAGGACACACGGGAATGGACAAATAAGTATGAGTAAGCAAAGGATTCAGACGCAGCCCTGGGCCCCAGGAGCTCCCAGAGGAGTCCCAAACCAGTTCCTTCAAAGGATCCCCTGTCACTTGACCTCCACCTACCCTGCCCCCCCCACCCCTACAGCTCCCTCCCTTCTTTCCCCTCCCTTTACTGCCCTCCTCCCTCCCACCCCCACCCCTGCCCCTGCCTCCTTGGAAAACAAGAGCCACGCTGGCCTTTACTGACTGTCAAACACCTCCGTGAGTTTCCTCAGAACAAACCGACTCGGCCGACTGTTCGGTTTGTTTTCTTCCTTTTTCTAAGCTACTGAGTTGTCCCTGGCCGTTGTGCAAGAGGTCAGATGGGGGGGCTGTCAACAGCTCCCGAAGGTAGGCTCCTACCCCAGAAAGGGGGTCCAGGGTTTTACAGGCCTAAGTGGCTGGGCTGGAACACACACACACACACACACACACACACACACAGAACGGCTGTTTGTTTTCGCGGACAGGTCTGGTATTTCCCCGGTGGGAGAGGTGGAGCTTGAAACACAGAAGGTCCTCCTTCCCTAACTGGACGCGAACAACAATTTGGGTAAACAGACCCACGTCAACCCAGGTGTGTGCACCCCTCCCGGAGAGCGGGAAGGCTGAACGCTTTGAGGGAAATACATTTTGACTTTGTTTTTCAAGTTTACCGTTCGTGTATGTTATATCGTAAAACGGAAGCCAAAAGTCCCCCTCCAAAAATCTTGAATCGCACACCCCGAGGTAAATAGTGACTAATTGTTGCTTTCATCATCCATTCATTCGCTTAGCAGATATTTATTACATGCCTACTATGTGTCAGACACTGTTCTAGGTTTGGCGAGGAGAAGCGGACCCCGGTTCTTCTAGAAAGTTTCCCTCCGCAGCCCCAAACATCGGAGCGAGCTGCTCTCACGAGGGAAGGGCCCTGGTTACATCCGGGCATCTCACACCCGCCCCCCCGAATGACTGTGCCAGACACACGGGTCAGCAGCTTAATTTTCTATATTTAAAAAATATATCTTGAACCCTTCGCTATCAGCCCAGGCACTTCTGCCCTTTGCGTTTCAAAAGTTGCACATACCCTACTGTTTGGATGTACCGTGACCCATTTGAACAGTTTTCTGTGGCTGGAGATGTGGGTTGTCTCCGAGCTGATTTCTAGAAGTCAGGTTGCTAGAAAAGGGAACCAGTTGAAAAGCCAACAGACGTTGTAAAAGGGGCTAAGGAGTTTGAAGGGACAAGTTAACTCGCCGTCTTCCCCCAGTCGTACGTGCTGCGTCCCTTTCTTAAAAGTAAAGGAATCTGGTCCACCAGCTCGTGGGAAACACAGACGAAATCCACTACAGTGATAAGGAGGCCCTCTCTGACATCTGCTCCAGAACCCTAAAACAGACCGCACCCATCTCGGGGACTTCAGCCTCCTGGTGTCAGCCATCGTGAGCAGGGGCACTACCTGCCTGTGCTTCCCTGGGTTTGATGCTGACCTGGGCAAGCTGGCTCTCAGGGTGGTCCCTTCCCCGTGCCCGCACCCCTTCGTGCCCAGATTCACCCCAGTCCTGGGCCCTGACAGCGCCCCAGCTCACCCCACACATGGTGGGTACCAAGAACACAATGGCCGTCTGTGACCTTCACCGTGGCCGCTACCTGACCAGGGACGCCATGTTTGGGGGCCGCATATCCATGAAGGAGTTGCACAAGCGGATGCCTGACACCCAAAACAAGAACAGCAGCTATTTTGTTGAGTGGATCCCCAATCATGTGGGAAGAGCTGTCTGTGACATCCCACCCGAGGGCTAAAAACATCTACCCCTTTGATCGGCAATAGTACGGCCATCCAGGAGCTGTTCAAGCACATCTCAGAGCAGTTCGCGGCCATGGCCATTCTGCCCCAGTGCACAGGGCACGGACGAGATGAAGCTCCCTGAGGCCGAAAGCAGCATGAACGACCTGGTGTCCAAGTAACAGCAGAACCAGGAGGCCGAGGAGGAAGGCAAGTTTGAGAAGGAGGTGGCCTAGAGTTTTCTGGTATCCGGCAAAGCATGGAAGCCGTGTGAGCTCTTTATCACTCACAACCTCTCCTCCGAGAGCCATGTCTCTGTGGGTTCTTGTGCTACCTGTCCTGATGTCACGTGCTGTACAGATGCCACTATTGAGGCATTTTCATAGTAAGAAAAAACAAAGTGAAAGAACCTGTCCTAGGACACTCAGAGAATGACATTTACTTGGCATAAAGCTGTGCCCAGCCTTAAGAAACCCAAATCTCCCCCCATCTTGCTGGATGTCATATCTGGTGATGTGTTGGTTCTTCCTGGAGACCACGTGTTCCCTGAAAGCTAGGGTCTTATCTTTCCAATGCCAAGAATGAGTCTAGGGACATAGTAAGGACTCTGTAAAAGTCCACTTGAGGAATAATTAATGAAAGAATAGAGGAGAAAGTGAGTGAATGATTTAATGGATCCTTGGTGGTTAGAACAGATGCGGGGGGTGGGTGGATGGATGGATGGATGGATGGATAGATGGTTGAATGGATGGATGGATGGATGGATGGATGCATGGATAGATGGTTGAATGGATGGATGGATGGATGGATGGATGCATGGATAGATGGACAGATGGATAGATGGATGAATGGATGGATGGATGGATGGATAGATGGTTGAATGGATGGATGGATGGATGGATGGATGGATGGATGGATAGATGGAAGAAAGGATGGATGGATAGATGGTTGAATGGATGGATGGATGGATGGATGGATGGATGGATGGATGGTTGAATGGATGGATGGATGGATGGATGGATAGATGGATGGATGGATGGATGGATGGATGGATGGATAGATAGGTGGACGGATGGATAGATGGATGAATGGATGGATGGATGGATGGATGGATGGTTGAATGGATGGATGGATGGATGGATGGATGGATGGATAGATGGACGGATGGATAGATGGATGAATGGATGGATGGATGGATGGATGGATAGAGGGATGGATAGAGGGATGGATGCATGGATAAATGTATGGCTAGTAAAATGGATAGATGGAAAGGTAGATGGGTAGATACATAAAGTATGGAGGAATGGACGAATGGAGGCTAGATGAACGTGTGAATAAATGGATAAATCAATGGGCAGGTGAATAGGTAAATAAGGGAGAAGGTGGATGATGGATGGATAGATGGATAATGTGCAACCACCAAATTTATAAGAGTGGCAAATTATAAAGAGTGTTACTCAGCAAAATAATTAATTGGTTTCTGCAGAATTCCCACATAAGACTCCTTTTAATAAGCTCCCTGGATGCATTCAGCATTATAATTCAATTTGCGCTCTGCTTATGAGGGGCGCACCAATGTGACAAGTGAACCCAGCGGAACGGTGGCCAGGTCTTGGAGCTGAGTGCACCGGGGGAGTTCAACAGGTAGTAATTAATGAAGGTGATGAACAGGTCGCAGGCCTGTTGGGGCCAGATGCATCCCGTGAAGCCCCATCACCGGCATCGGCCATCCAACATCTGGAACAGAGGATCCCACACCAGGACCCCTGTGGGCCTGCGAATCGCTCTCTACAGCTGCCACTTTCATGAATATACTTCCTCTTGTATATTCTTGTTTAAATGCCGAGCCATCAACAAGGAACGAAAAGGCCTCCCCTGTCTCCATAGGTGGCACACAGAGCCACCTTTCCAAAAGCAACAGAGATTAAGCAGTCACTCCTCTTCGGATCAGTGCGTCACCAGGCTTCTGTCCCAGCTTGTCTGCCAAGCCCTTTGACCTGACCAGGAGCCTCTGGGTCTCCCGGTCCCTAGACCCAGCCCTCAAAGGCCAGGAGTTAAATAAATCACTTTGGGAGCCATTGGCACATCTTCCAAGGGAAACAAGCCTTGGCCCCCGTGAGGTCAGCAGCCAGGAGGGCGAGGCACTTAAGCCAGTATGTTTGTCTGAGGCTTGCCTGTCTTCTCGACAGACAGCAATGTGGCGAGAGTCCAAGCTGCATCTGAGGAGAGACGAGCAAGTGTCCATTGAGAACCTGCTACGTGTCGGGCATTATGCTGGGCTCTGTACAATGTCCCAATTTCTCCTAAGAGGGAGGGAGCAACTTACCGAAGAGAAGGCTAAGGCTCAGAGAAGCGAAGTGGCTTGCCCAAGGTCGCACAGCTAGCAGGTGGAGGAATGAAGATTCAAAGTCACGTTTGCCTTTCAGCAAAGCCATTTTTTTTAAAAACATCTTTCAGCTTTTGACTGAAAGGGTAAAGCAATGGGATCTGTTCTCCACTTCTGTGTCTTCGTAATGGAAAATCCTAAATCTCAGAACCTATGAATGCATTTTGAGGGGGGGGAGGGTCAGAATAAAACTATGCCAAAGAAGGAAGTCTTCTATAACCCAGTGGGAATAGGGAAGAGGAAACCGATCACTCTGGAGCACCCCTACGGACCAGGTAGACATGGTGATCAGCCCTAGGACCCCTGGACCCTGCTGTCATGGAGCTTTTAGTTGCATAAGGAAAAGAGCCATCAAGGAAAGATGCACACAAAAAACGCTGAAATCGCAAATGGTGAACGGCAAGTACATAGGATACTGCTTGTACAAGAGAGGGGAGTCTGAACGTATCTGAGTTTCAAGGAAGGCTTCCAGGAGGAAGTGACATTGGAACCGAAATTGGAAACGCAAGTAGACGCTGGTCAGGTAAAAACAGGCAGAGAGAGCATTTCAGCTATTGAATGTGCAAAGGCCCTGTGGCACAAAAAGGCATGTGGCACCTGCCATGACGGGAAGTGCACTGTGGCTAAAGGATAGTGATTGAAGGGGAAATTAAGTGAGGAAAGACTGGGGAGGTCTTTCGAGCCAGATCATGCAGGACCTAGAAGGCCACTGAGGTGGACAGACACACGCTCTCTAGATCCCTCTAAGGAAAAATGTGTCACCCCAGCTGCCCGAAATACTGTGAGCAGTTGGGTTGACCTGCAGCCGTCAGCCTGTTCAAGGATTCCTCCAATAGCAGAGAGCCACCTAGCCCGAGGTCACACCCCTTCTCAGGGGGACCTACATCCAGCGACCGATTCCTTTCGAAGGAATACAAAGGTCTGGTTGTGCCAGCGCAGTGCAAAACAACACTGGAAGGCCTTTCTGGCTCCAGGGTCCTCCATGGGTTTGGCCGAGTCCGGGGTCAGGCCCGCGTCTCCTCCGTCTACTCCTGCGTCCTTCCTCCCCTCTCCACCGGTGCTGGCTCCAAGAGGACCCCTGAAAATTCATGCTGTGCACGTCACTCCACACAGAGCCCGCTTCCGGGGGAAGCCAGTGTGCAATGGCAGTTCTAGAACTCAGCTTCTGTCGTGAGAGCAAAAGGAGACACCACGGGAGGCTCTCAACGAGAGGGTGACAGGACCCCAGTTGCATTTTCCAACGTGGGAAGGATGCTTCCCTTCTGCTGTTGCGCGACCAGACGCCCTAGACCCCAGAGTCTCTCTCGAATAGCAACGCGAACACAAGAGAGAGCAGAGAAGTCTGTGCCTCTTGGTCCCAAGGCTTCAGGTCATCTACATGCCGAAGCCCAGGTTAGCCAGTCCCCGGACTTGTCAAGAACGCGCTGACGGGGACCCGGGGCGAGGAGGCCACAAGTGGGCCAACAAAGCCCACCCCTGGCTCCCCATCCTTCCCTCGATTAGCTCCAATTTTTCATGCCTGGGCCAAACGCCCCATCACTCACGCAGGCGCACAAAACCACTTTGACACCCCGCCCCCGCCCCAGCAATCCTCACCTGTCCTGCCACCAGAGCCATAAGGACGCCAGCTAACTCTACCAGAGTGCCCACCATGTGCCACAGCTATCGCTCAAGAGTGGATTTATACCGGGGCGCCTGGGTGGCTCAGTCGGGTAAGCATCCGGCTTCGGCTCAGGTCACGATCTCAGGGCTCACGAGTTCGAGCCCCGCGTCGGGCCCTGCGCTGACAGCTCAGAGCCTGGAGCCCGCTTCAGATTCCGGGCCTCCCTCCCGCTCTCTGCCCCTCCCCCGCTCACGCTCTGTCTCTCAAACATAAATAAACGTTACAAAATTGCCTATAAAAGCTTTAAAAAGAGTGGCTTCGAATGAATTAGAAATGGTAAATACTTTAAATTCTACAAATGGTGGTTTAGAAAGCATTCCATGGAATGTTTCACACAAATTATCTTGGTGAGCCTGCGAACAGCTCTGTGACGTGACAGGCTCTGAGCTGTCAGCACTGAGCCCGACGCGGGGCTCGAACTCATGAACCGTGAGATCGTGACCTGAGCCGAAGTCAGACGCGTAAACGACGGAGCCACCCAGGCACCCCCAGAATTAGCATTCTAAAGTGAAATAAAACATGTCTAATCTTATGTCCTTCCCGGCTTAAAAATCTTTGCTAAAGAGCCAAATTACTATGGAGGTAAGAGAGAGATACTGACAGATGATGCTAAAGACATAGAAAAGGTTCCAGAATACATGCTTAAGGGCATGTGTTTTACTAGTGTCAGATTAGCCATGGGAATCACGTGAAGGGGTGGAGAAAAATGTCCTAGGAGGTTATGAGTGTTTGTGGGGCGGTGTCACGGGGGTTCATGGGGCAGGGACGAGACCCACAAACCATCTGCAAGGCGGACTTCCAAAGATACGACTTACACAAAGGAGTGCATACGATTTGCATTCAATACAAGTTAGATGAATGAATGAATGAATGAATGAATGAATGAACGAACGAACAAGTGAACGAATAAACTATTTTCAAGAATGAGTGGCAGACTGCACTCAACATTTCAGAAAGAGCTAACCAAACTCACCACTCTCCTGAGATCATCTGAACCCCACTTGTTGGAGGAAGTCACCTGTGGATGAGTTCAACAGGCAAGTTCATACAGACCTTATTAAGCAGAAAATACCACCTGTGCCTTGGATGAAAGAAGGGAGACCAGGGCTCATTGATAGGAGGCCCTGAAGACCTTCCAGGGTCCCCAGCCTCTCCTGTCCTGCGGCTGCCGGACAGCACGTCCCCACGGCGACAGGAGATGGGAAGCAAGCCAAGGACATCCTTCCTTTTAGTCTCGGGTGTCGGTTCTCGGCTAATGAGACAACGATGTAGGTGAGGATCTTGGTTGTTAGTGCCTTACACATCCAATATGGTCCTTGTTTCTAGAAACTTCTTTTCTATGTGCTTTCCCATGAAACATTCATGTGCCTGGCCAAGTGTTAGGTATCTGGGAATCATGTCTAAGACGTGGCCTTCGCCCTCTAGCATCTCCCCTGAAGATGGGTGATTATTTCTGAAAAGATAATTTAAATACACCATCATATGTGCAATTTTTTTTTCAGACATTATCTCACAGGTTATCTCTGAACACAAGGCAAGAGTAGACTCATCACTCCTTTTAACTGAAAATACAGTATGTGCGATGAATTTCTCAGACATATCTCATAAATGATCTCCAAACACATATGAAAAGGGTGAAACCATCACTTTCTTGAATTAAGTCGAGGCGCAAAAATGCTCAGCACCGGACGGGTGTTCGACAAGTACTGAATGAATAAATGTTGAAATGCTGAAATGAAGAAAGAGATGTTGAGTGAATATGGAATAAATCAATTGAATGCAGAGACAGACTAGCTGCCCACCCAACCCCCTTCTTTTTCCTCCCCAGTAAAGGGCTAGACGGTATTTCCCAGACGCCCTTGAGGTTAGGTGGCGTCACGTGACAGAGGTGTGGCCAATGGGATGCCACAGACCAATGGGATGAAAGTCCTGGCGGAGGGCCAAGCCACCAGATGGAGGGAACTTGGGTCTCTGAATGACCACATGGAAACACGTCCCCTACCAGGCACGTCTGATTGGCCTTTAGCGCGACCGGGATAAATGTCCACTGGGTGGGGCCACCGAAGTCTGGGGATCATTTGTTACAGCATCGAGCTTCGCCTGTCTTGAACCACCTAGCTGCTGCCAGCTTTCAGGCTCAGAGCCCACGGGCGAAGCACCTTCGTGTGAATCAGAAAAAGGCGCTCCCGCCCCACGCTTCCCCCGTCTGCCAACGCTCCATTTCTCATCCAGAACGAGATCTCCCGAGACAAGGGTCGTTCCGTATTATCTTCACCGTGGTAGCTAACGTCCTGTACCTGCCCCTCCTGAAAGTCTCTCTCGGATCAAGAAATCGTGTTCTGGAAGATCATTGAGATGAGCGCTTGGCTTCGGGGATCTAAATACGTGGTTGGGGTCCACGACACCTGGAGGGTCTCTGCCATTTCTTGTCCCCCCCCTCCACATAGCCTGCCCCGTTTCTCCCAGCCCCGGCACACAAGCTTACGGAGCCCCGGGGGCCCGCCCTGGGTTGGCCGCAAAACTGAAATGCCACTTCCCCAGCTTTTCCCAGGCAGAAGCACCCAGCCCATTTCTCTGTGCTGCGCCCGTGCCCGGCCCTCGCCATTCGTCAGCTTTCTCGATGACTTCCCCCTGCTCGTCCCAGCCACACTTCTTTGCAGAAAACTGGAACTCAGAACGTAGTAAAGACGATTTGCTCTGGGACACAGATGCCCCTGACCGCCTCGCCTTTGAGAGCTGTCCAAGGGGCAAACGGAAACACACACACACACACACACACACACACATACACCCCAAAACCCCAGAGCACTGCCCACGGAAGAGGGATGTGTGTGTTTGTGGGTGTGAGCGTGTTGCATGTGTATCTGTGTTGAGTATGTATGTTGTGTGTGCATCGTATTGAGTGTGTGTGAGCGGGTATGTGCTGCTCTCAAATACCCCTGCCAGTCTGCTTAGCAAGTAGTTATTATTTTTTTTAATGTTTATTTATTTTTGAGAGAGAGAGAGAGACAGAAAGAGACAGAGAGAGAGAGAGAGACAGAGCGTGAGCAAGGGAGCGGCAGAGAGAGGGACACACAGAATCCGAAGCAGGCTCCAGGCTCTGAGCCGTCAGCACACAGCCTGACACAGGGTTTGAACTCCCCAACCGCGAGATCATGACCTGAGCCGAAGCCGGACGCTCAACCGACTGAGCCACCCGGGCGCCCCCCAAATATTTACGACTTGATAATTCCATAAAGTACAGCTGACAAAAGTCACTGCCAGGCAGAGACAGCACAAAGCTCTGTCACCCTTCAGCTGTGTGTCCTTGGGCAAGTGACAGGGGCTGACTGTGCAGTGGCTATTATTACTCATATTGTTGTTCCCACACAGGGTCCCGGGGCCAGATGAGGCGACTCCCGCAGATGAGAGGGCTCCTCTCTGCAGGGGCCTAGATTCTCTCCAACTGGAATGTTCGGAAATCCAGAGATAGGTGGGGCTGGTCTGCAAAACCACTGCAACAGGGGTCTGCCCAATATCCACCCACCTGACTTCCCCGGGCAGGAGGGAGCAGGGGGGAGGAAGGGAGGATCTAACCTTCGAGCAGGAAGGGCCTTGAGTTCACCACCGCCAACCACTCCGAAGATCACAGGAAGGCTCCCAGGGCCCCCACGGCCTCAGAGCTGAACAAACACAAGCCTTGTGGCATGCCTTGGTTGAGTAACCAGGGCAAACTCTCTGTGTGTGTCTGTCTCCCTCCCTTTTCTTCCACTAATGAAAGAGAATGAGAAGAAAGATTGCCCTTTAGAAAATCAGGAGACAAGAGCATTAAATGCTGAAACCCCAGAGGGCATCTTCGGGATCTAGCCACATAAGGCAAATTCCTCGTCTCTCTGAATCCTCGCGACTGTTCAGCCGGCCAGGTGTTGGCAGCTAAGTTAAGGACTGTCACACGGGAGATGAGCAAGTTCACGTTGGCTCGAGGCCCTGTGGGTATCGGAGCCAGAGCGAGTGAGAGAGAGAGAAGGTCTCTTTACTTGGGGGACGGCACGTGAGGTCGGCCGGGAGAGGCGTCTGGGGCCAGGGAGGACGGGACACATGAAGCCAGGTGGCAACTCGTGGCAAAATCCCTGGCCTGGGTGTCTGAGTTCTTCTTTCAGATCTGGCACTCATCTGCCACATGACCTTGGGCAAGTCCTTTCCCTCCTCTGCGGTTTGATTTCCGCACGTCTGGGATCCCTTGCCATCCTATCATTTCGTGCTGAGGAAGTGGGGCCAAGCTTTGGCCCGGTAGCCCCGAGGATACCCTATTGAGAAGGCATTTAGCGGTGATTCTAGTGAACATTTCTGCGGTGAGATTGATCCGTATCATTTTAATATGGTGCCACACTTCCCCGGGCCTCCTTTTAAGGGCCGCGGAGTAGATTGTTCTAGTATGTTCTTTTCCCATGGTTGGGTTCAGACAAAACATCAGCGGTAAAGATGTAGAAGGCGAATAATGTGCTGAGTGCCAGAACACTCGAGCACTTGCCAGAACTTGAGCAGCTGCTCAAACGATCACTCATTCATCCTTAAAACTATCAAATCACCCGTCCGCTTATAGATGTACGCGTGTTTCCATCATCTGTCCCTTAATCAATCCAGTCATCAGTTTATCCCTGGATCCACACATGCATACATGTGCCCATTCACACACACACACACACACACACACACACACACACACACACACATGTATCCATCCATCCAATCATCCAAACTCCCATGCAGCCACTGATCTATTCACATATGCATACGCCCATCCCCTCACCCGTGCATTTACATAATAACCATTTATATAATCCATCTATCCATCGATGCATCCATCCAAATATCCATTCATCTATTCATACATATACCCTTCCCTCCATCCATCCATCCATGCACTCATGCATTCATCTATGAACACATACACGCGTACATAAATACATACCTACCTATATACACGCATCCACACTTACTGACAATATTTACAGCCTCCTATCCATCGTCTCTCTCTCCACGCACCCATTCATGCTCTTACCCCCTCAGCAACGCATCATCTACCTTTCACCCAGCCATGCGTCCACTATCCATTCATCCGTCCCTCTGCTCTTTGCGAGACCCTCAGAGAAGGAGGACCGTCGTTCGTTCCTTCAAGGGGCTCACGGGCAGTGACAGACAAGAGAACGGCTATTTCAGTGGGGTGTGCAAACTCCCATGATGCAAAGTAAAGAGACACAGGTGAGGACCGGGGAAATACGTCCATGACAACCACCTCCTGTGCGCCTGGGTCGTTGCTTATATTGCACATTGACTTTATGAGCTGGATGTTATAATCCTCATGTTGAGGGGGAGGAATTTGGGCTTAAAGAGGTTCCTTAATTCTCCCACGTTCTTGCAACGAGTAGGTAGCACAGGTAAGACGCAAATACTTGACCTGAGAGCCCAAGACCCTCATCCACCCTTCAACCAGTTCCCACGGAAGAAGTAGGAATAAACGCAAAGAAAGGCAGAAACGAAAAGAACTCATCAGAAGCACCAGGCCAGAAGGGACCTCTGCAAATCTCCTGTCTTGTCACAGAGGACAGGTGAGGGACCACTTCCCTTTGAAAGGGATGGCACGGGGCGCCTGGGTTCCTCGGTCGGTTGAGCGTCTGACTGCAGCTCAGGTCATGATCTCACGGTTCGTGAGTCTGAGCCTCACGTCGGGCTCTGTGCTGACAGCTCGGAGCCTGGAACCTGCTTCAGATTCTGTGTCTCCCTCTCGCTCTCTGCCCCTCCCCCCGCTCACACTCTGTCTCTCTCTCAAAAATAAACAAACATTAAGAAAATTAATAATAAAGGGATGGAAACTCTAACATCTTGTGCGAGGTGGAATAACGGCCCCTTAAAGATGCCCACGTCCCCAGAACCTAGAAACACGTTACCAGACATGGCAAATGGGACTTTGCAGAGTTTAGCATCTTGAGAGGAGGGAGATCATCCTGGATTATCCAGGTGGGCCCAGTGTATCACCAGAACCTTAAAGAGGAGTTTAGAGGGTCAGAGTCAGCGAAGGAGATGGAAACGGAGGTCAAAGTCATGCCAAGATGCTCACAGGGGCCCTGAGCCAAGGTGGATTCTAGAAGCTGGGAAGAGACAAGTAAATGGAGTCTTCCCGGGAGCTTCCAAAACAAATACGCACCTGCCGACACCTGGGTTTTACCCAGTGAAACTGATCCCAGACCTCAGACCCGAAGAACTGGGCAATAATAATTAGCGTGCATTGTGTTCAGCCACCAAGCTTGTGGTCACTTGGTACAGCAACAACCGGGGTATATTTGGGGACATGTAACCATGATTCAGGATCTTGTCCAAGAACCAAGAAACTCTTTCTTGTAGTTGACAGCAATATCCCTTCTGATTTTGTTTCTTAGAGCATAAGCACCGAATGGCCATCTTTATAAGAGCTTTATTGAGATAGAACTCACACACCATAGAATTCATCCACGTAAGGTGCACAATTCTGTGACCTTTAGTATATGCACGGACGTGAGCCACCATTACCACAGTCAACTTTAGAACACTTTTGCCACCTCAAAAAAGAACTCTGTACCCATCAGCTGTCACCTCTTTAAACCCCCAGCCCTTCCCCTCGCCTTCAGCAACCACTAAGATACTTTCTGCCTGTATACATTTCCCTTTTCTGGACATTACAAGCCAATGGAATCACATACTACGTGGCCTTTTTTGACGGGCCACTCTCTCTTAGCATGCTAGTCGTAAGGTTCACCCATGTTCTAGCACAGATCAGTGGTTCACTTCTTTTCAGAGCTGAAGAATATTCCAGTATAGGGATAGACCACATTGTGTTTATCCGTTCATCTGCTGACGACCACGTGGGTCGTTTGCACCTTTTGATTTTTTTTTTTAACGTTTATTTATTTTTGAGACAGAGAGAGACAGAGCATGAACGGGAGAGGGGCAGAGAGAGAGGGAGACACAGAATCGGAAGCAGGCTCCGGGCTCTGAGCCATCAGCCCAGAGCCCGACGCAGGGCTCGAACTCGCGGACCACGAGATCGTGACCTGAGCCGAAGTCGGACGCTTCACCGACTGATCCACCCGGGCGCCCCAACCTTTTGGCTGTTATGAATAAAGTCGCTACAAACATTTGTACAATTTCTGCGTGGGCTTGTGTTTTCACTTATCTGTTCGCTCCTCTTGGCTTTTCTCATTTCACCTCATTCCCTCCCAATGGCCAGAGGCGGAAGTTCTGGTTCATATGGTAACTGTGTTCGGTCATCTGAGGACGTGCCTGTCTGTCCCAGAAGCTGCATCATTTTATATTCCCACCAGCACTGTACGAGGGTTCCCATTTCTCCCCAACCTCACCAACATTCGTTCTTTTCTTTTCTTTTTTTTTTAAATTTTATAGAGAGAGTGAGCAGGGGGAGGGGCAGGAAGAGAGAGAGAGAGAGAGAGAGAGAGAGAGAGAGAGAGAAAGAGAGAGAATCTTAAGCAGGATCCATACTCAGCACAGAGCCCAACACGGGGCTTGATCCCGCAACCCCGGGATCGCGAACTGAGCCGAAATCAAGAGTCAGACACTCGACCGACTGAGCTTCCCAGGTGCCCCGACACTTGTTATTTTCTGATTTGCTGGACCCAGTCCTTCTAATGGGTGTGAAATGGCATGTCTTTATGCTTTTGATTTGTTTCCCTGACGATTAAGGACCTTACACATCCCTTTCTTGTGTTCATTGGCCTTTTGCATATCACTTCCTTGAAGGAATGTCTATTCAGATCCTTTGCCCACTTTTAATCGTCTTTTCTTGAATTGTTTTTTTTTTAAATGTTTTTATTTATTTTTGAGACAGAGAGAGATAGAGTGTGAGTGGGGGAGGGTCAGAGAGAGAGGGAGACACAGAATCGGAAGCAGGCTCCAGGCTCTGAGCTGTCAGCACAGAGCCTGACGCGGGGCTTGAACCCACGAACTGCGAGATCACGACCTGAGACGAAGTCGGATGCCCAACCGACTGAGCCACCCAGGCGCCCCATGTCTTCTCTTGAATTGAAAGAGCTCTTTATATGTTCTGGATACTGGTCCCTTATGGGATATATGATTCGCAAATATTTTCTTATTTATCAATTATTTACATATTTCTACTCTATGTTAATATTTCTTATGTCTTAATTCAGTATGTCGAATATTTCCTCCTAGCCTGTGGGTTGTCATTTCACTTTCTTGATTGTGTCCTTTGAAGTGCAAAAGTCTTTGGGGCACCCGGGTGGCTCAGTCGGTTAAGCGTCCAACTTGGGCTCAGGTCACGATCTCACAGTTCGTGAGTTCGAGTCCCGCGTCGGGCTCTGTGCTGACAGCTCGGAGCCTGCTTCGGATTCTGTGTCTCCCTCTCTCTCTGCCCCTCCCCCACTCGCGCCTCCCTCTCTCTCTCTCTCTCTCTCAAAAATAAATAAAAACATAAAATTTTTTGAAGTGCAAAAGTCTTCAAATTTGGCGAAGTCCGATTTCTCGAGTTTTCTTTCTGTGGCTCGTGCTTTTGATGTCACTTGAACGATTATTTAAATGACAGAATAATAGATTTAAAATAGCCGGCACAGGGTCTGGCATGTAGCTCGAGAATGACCCCTCCTGAGCTGCCATCATCAACAATGTAAGAAGACTTCACAGCAGCGTCTGTTGAGGGCACTGACATGTTCATTCTCCCCCTGCTTCTAACCACCTTAGAAAGGCAGGGATACTTCCCTCCTGTATGTTGAGAAGGACCCCAAGGCCTGAGAGGTTGCATGAGGGTAGGTGGTCAAGCCAGGATTCCCTCCCCAAGCCTGGCATTCCTCCCAGGATCCCACAGCGGCCTCAGCACTTTCCTAAGCCCTCTGGGCCAACGGACGAAGAAGTCTAGAGATTGCTGCCTGATCCAGGACAGGACTATTTCTCCAGAACTCGGGCATACTCGTAGCGTGCGGAGCCTGATGGAGGAGGCCATGATGACCCTCTGGCAACTGGGCATGTTCATGGCAGCGCCGGGTTCTGTGTGGGGCTGCCTGATATAGGCCAGAGTAACTTGCAGAGGGGACAGAAGTCCATGAGACCTGGAGAAACCAGGGGAGGCTTCATGGAGGTGGTAGCTGTCAAAAGATGGCAGGATTTAGGGGTTTGAGGGCAGGAAGTAAGTGAAGTTGGGTCGACGGAAATGACCAAGAGACGGTGCCGACTCACTGAAAAAGTTCGCGGGGGACAAACAACTTCTCCGAAGGAGCAATCCCAATAATCACCATAAATGTAACAATAATCATTGCTCACACGCCAGGCATTGCTCTAAGGTTCATCAGAGCCCATCTGGTCTTTACGAGAATTCTCCGCAGCGGGTAACGTTATCAGCCCCGTTTTAAGTCCAGTGGAAATTTAAGCCCAACTCAAAGATGGGAAGACTGAGGCGCGGAGAGAGTGAATAATTTGACCAAGACTACAAATGAGAAGTGGGAGAACACCAAACTCGGCCAGCGGGGCGGATGTGGGTGGAGGACGCAAGAGAAGAAGAGAATGGACGTATAACACGAGAACGAATTCCTAAGTTGAACCGAGACATGTAGTGGTTCGCTCCATCCGCTTCCTGGCTGTGGAATCCTATCCGTGTCTTAACTTTCCCGAGCCTGGCTTCCCCAGGCCACGGAAATGGTTAGTTCGGGCCCCTGAGGGGAGGATTTCCAGAAATCAGAGTCATCCAAGAAGGGACTCAACACATTTTAAATTAGGGGATGACATTATTTTCTTCCGGGGGGGAAGGGCCTTACAAACACAAGCTGAGGGGCGCCTGGGTGACTCGGTTGATGAAGCATCCGACTTCGGCTCGGGTCATGATCTCGCGGTTCATGGGTTCGAGCCCCGCGTCGGCCTCTGCACCGACAGGGTGGAGCCTACTTGGGATTCCCAATCTCCTTTTCTCTCGGTCCTTCCGCCCTCCCCCTCAAAATAAAGAAACTTTTAAAATTATGTAAATAAATAAGGGACACCTGGGTGGCTCAGTCGGTTAAATGTCTGACTTCGGCTCAGGTCGTGATCTCACGGTTCGTGAGTTCGAGCCCCGCATCAGGCTCTCTGTTGTTAGTAAAAGAGCCCGCCTCGGATCCTCTGTCTCCCTCTCTCTCTGTCCCTCCCCTGCTCACGCTTCTTTCTCTCTCTCTCTCTCTCAAAAACAAATAACAATTTAAAAATCTTAAAAAATGGGACACCTGAGTGGCTCAGTCGGTTAAGCATCCAACTTCGGCTCAGGTCATGATCTCACGGTCCGTGAGTTCGAGCCCCACGTCGGGCTCTGTGCTGACAGCTCAGAGCCCGGAGCCCGATTCCGATTCTGTGTCTCCCTCTGTCTGCCCCTCCCCTACTCTCACTCTGTCTCTCTCTCTCTCTCTCTCAAAGAATAAATAAACATAAAAAAAAAATTTTTTTAATCTATTTAAAGAAAAGAAACACAAGCTGAACGTCAGGCGAGATGTGTAACAAAGTACCAGCAACAAGACCCGGCAAAGGGGAGTTCACTGTGAAGGTTCACTGTCATTACTGTAAAGGGCCAGGCTAAGGGCACCCCCCAAGCCCCAGAGCATGCCACGCGGGTGTCTTCCAAGGACCACCAGGCCCAGTGCGAGTGGCGCCCTCAGCGGGCAGGCGGAGTCAGCTCGTCAGCTATTGCGATGCTACGATGGGTGTCGGGGCCTTGGAGCCTCCTGCCTCATACGCCAGAATCCAAAGTGTCACCCCCACGGGCATGCAAGCTTTCAAGAAACGAGGCAGGTGGCCCTCGTCTGTCCAGTGCAAGACCTCCAGCCACCGCCCCCAGCTCTTCCAGTGCACACACGCACACGCACACGCACACACACACACACTCCCCCCAGGAACCGGCCATTGCGTCAGTGCTGTTGTTGAAATGTACTCCGTACATATTTGAGGCCGCGCAAGGGAGCGATTACTTCCCAAGTCCTATTTATGGCAGTTTTGTTTTGGAGGAGTTAGCAAGGGCGCGGGGGGGCCGGCGGATATCGTTGGTTTTTTTCAGAAAGTCTATTTAAAAAGCAGAATGCCGTGGCCGGCTGGGTTTGAAACAATGAGGATGAACATTCGCGGGCGGTGATGCTTTTCCCTTCATTCGCTCGGACTTCTGTTGAAACCTGAATCCGAAATGACCCTAGACACAGACATCCTACGGTGGAGATGGGTTTTTTTTTTTATTATTTTTTTAAATCTTTAACGTTTACTTATTTTTGGAAGACAGAGTGTGAGTGGGGGAGGGACAGAGAGAGAGGGAGACACAGAATCCGAAGCAGGATCCAGGCTCCGAGCTGTCGGCACAGAGCCCGATGCGGGGCTCGAACTCGGGAACCGCGAGATCATGACCTGAGCCGAGGTCGGACGCTTAACCGACTGAGCCATCCCGTGCCCCTTCCTTTAATTGTTAAAAAAGATAAAGAGATCTTCAGACAGACCCTAAATATTTGAATCAGCTCCCTGGTGAAATCTCTGGGGGCACACGCACCTGAACTCTTATAAGCAGCTCTTATAAACTCATGATTAGTTCATTCCGTGTGTAATTATGTGTGGCAACCCCGCCTTTCTTCGTGGCCAGGTAGAGGGGTCGTTACCTCAAAAGGGCCATGTAGCTCATCGGGCGGGCAGCACAGGGCTCGACCTTGGCTCTGCCTTTTACTGGGTGTAACCCGTCCTTTAACCCCTCTGAGCCTCAGTTTCTGGAAAACAAGGGATTGTAACGATTGTTTTTATTCATTCATCCTGGCACTTATATATTTGTTTTTGAGCACTAACTTTGAGCTAGGCACTGGAGACAGATCAGGGAATAAACACAGACACAGATCCTACCCTCACAGGATGATCAATCACAAGCACAATAGGGAAGAAAATTGCATAGCGAGTTAAGTTCAGAAAAACCAAAGAAGGGAGGGGGGATTGTGGGGGGGGGGGGAGGTTGACAGAATGATCCAGAAAGGCCTAAGATGATGTTTGGGAGAAGATCCAAGGTGAGAGGCGAGAGAGCAGACCGTGAAGATACCTGGTGAAAAGTGTTTCAGGCAAAGGGAATAGCACGTGCAAAGGCCCTGAGGTGGGAGTGGGTCCAGTGTATTAGAGGAACAGTAGGAAAGCCAGGAGTGGGGGGGGGGGGGGGTGTATGCATAAGGAGTGGGGAATAGATGAGGTCAGGGATGTAACTTTATAAAGTGGTCCCGAGAATTCAACCATCGGCTGGCCCGTTTACCTAATAGATATGCAAGGACAGATTTTAGATGGT
The DNA here is from genome assembly GCF_024362965.1 of Panthera pardus. NCBI lineage: Eukaryota > Metazoa > Chordata > Mammalia > Carnivora > Felidae > Panthera > Panthera pardus. The sequence continues at coordinate 7,304,869 of NW_026526710.1, forward strand.
GGACCCATGCAAGTGAGTGGGTCAGTCAACAGAGAAGTCATCTATCCATCAGGACCCTACCACTCAGAGGGGTCTGTCGACTTGCCCAAGGCCACTCAGCTGGCTTATGAAGCACTCGTGGGGAGGCTTCAGGACCCAGGTTACTAGCCCAAGGTCTCACCCTCCCCAAATTGACACAGATAAAAATCCTGAGCAACGCCCTTCCCCAGTCCAGCTCTAAATGCTAGTGTTTGCTGCCGTGAAGTGAAGGTGTCCTGCTCTCCACCCTACAGGGCACTGAATAGCCCCACATCACAAAGACGTCCCCAGTCCCCAGTGTCAACGGGTCGGGGAACAGCCCCAATCTATTGTTGTTTTTTTTTTCCTCTTGAAACTCTCATTGTTTTAAACCCTACTTGGTGATTCTCAAGGGCGTGTGGGGAGCTGATAGTGAGATTGAATGGGGGGTGGGACCCGCTAGTCCCTCCACCCACTCCGGGGTGGGGATATTTGGGGTGGGGCGGCGGGGGGGTGGGGGGGAGGAATAACTCAATCCTATTTCCCCTTCCCGGGATCTTTGTTGAAGGCATTAGCATGGACTGGGGGGGAAAGGGTGGAGCTAGGAGCCAGCGCAGTTTTCCAAAATAAAGTCATAGATAAGAGATCAAGATCCAGGAGACTGTTTAGCTCTACTATTCACAGCACAAAGGCTTGACCCAGGGCTTCTCCCTGGCTTGGCTGGGACAGCAGATATTATCAGGGTGATACATGAGAATAATAATACCTTAGGTCAAGAGGGTGCGTCCTTTCTTCCACAGGGATCTCGGCACACTTCTGTCCACACGAGCCCGTGTCCTTTCACAAAGACCAAGCTACAGGGACAACCTCCTAAGCCAACTTGAACCCAGGGACCGGAACCAAGAGCAAGGCTAATGGCACTCCCAGTGACAGCCTGATGAGGGCAACGGAGGCGACAGACCAGTTTTCTTGAGTTCACTGCCCGTTCACTCATTCATTCTTTCATTCATACATTCAACAGGTAATTACTGGGTGCCCTCAGCGTGTCAGGCTCCACTCCAGACCTTGGAGGCACAGCTGTGGACAAGACACGGTCCCTGACCTCTGGAGACTCGCGAGCTAGAGGGGAAGAAAGACAAAGACGTAGGTTGACACTCGGGTTCTTCACCTGGAGTCCAGAGACCACACGGGGTGATGGAGGCTTCGACGGACAAGATCAGGATGTCGTGGCCCCCAAGGGGCATGTCTGCTCAGGTCCAGGGATTCAGGAGAGGCTTCTGGAGGAGGTGAAAGCCTACACCCGTTTCTCAACCTTGACATTATTGACACTTTGGACCCGTTGACTGTCACGGAGGCCGCCCTGGCCTTTATTCACGAGACCTCAGTAAGTAGCACCCCCCCCCCCCGAAAATTGTGACGACTGGATATCGCCAAATTGTCCTCTGGGGGACAAAATCACCGTCCCTTCAATTTCCTCCCTCCACCCCTTGAGAACCAGACAAAGGTCCAAAGAATATGCAGAAGGCAGGGCGGTCGAAGCTTCCGGAGTCCCTCACCCCGGGCCCTGGTGCGGTGAGCGCCATGTGGGGCGCCTGAGTTTTATTCCAGGATCCACTGAAGCCACTGGAAGGTTGAAAGCTGAGCGACACAACCTCATTTTCAAAACCTCCCTTGGTTGTTGGGGTAAGAGGTGTGAACACGGCACGGGGAGACCGGAAGGAAGGTCTTCCCCCAAAATGAGCTGGCCTGCCAATGGCCCCAGGGGACGGTGCTTGGCGCCAGGACTGCAGAGAGGAGCCCCCCCTGCCCCCCACATCCTCCCCCTCCCGCCTCCGCCGGGGCAGGCCTGGGCACCCAGGCTGATTACATCCTCTCGGGCAGCGTGTTCGGGAGGGGTTCCTCTCCCAGGTCCGCTGGCTCCGGGGGGACAATGCTGACATCCCGGGGCAGCTCGGTGACTCACAACAAAGGGCCTTTCCCTTTCTGGAAAGATAGCCCGGTTCTTAAGGAGGATTAGGTGTCAAAGAGAGACCGCTGGGAAGGGAGCACGTGCCTGGAACCCCCAGGGTTGTCAGGTGGGGCTCACGCCCGACCCTCAGCCTGCGGGGACCTCGTGTTTAAAACACACAGCGTGTCCCCCGGCCATCTCACCCGCGACGCGTGAATGACCGCTTCTCAAAGAATTAGGACAAGGTGCACTGAATGCTACGACTACTTAAAGCTCATTTTCAGTGACGTTCCTTCTTGATAGCCATTGTCACTGTGCAGAAAAAAAGCAGTGTCGTCTTCAAGAGGAAGAGACAGACTCGGAGTGCTGTGAAAGGCCCAAAGTCACACGGCGAGGAGGCTGGGGACCCAGGAATTCAAGTTTAGTCTTACCGGCGTGTCAAGTCTGAGGTTCTGTCACTGCCCGGGTTTTCAAAGGTCCTGAGAGTTTACCCACAATTATTTGGGATATAAATATCCTAAATGCATAGAGATTTAGATGTATAGATTTTAAACTTAGATTTAGAGATATTAAAACTTCTTTGGCGGTGGGGGGCGGGGGGGCGTCTGGGTGGCTCCGTCAGTGAACCATCCGACTCTCGATCCCGGCTCAGGTCGTGATCTCGCGGTTCGTGAAGTTTGAGCCTCACGCCCCACTCTGTGCTGACAGCGCGGAGCCTGCTTGGGATTCTCTCTCCCTCTCTCTCTCTGCTCCTACCCCACTCGTGCTCTCTCTCTCTCTCTCTCTCTCAAAAAATAAAATAATTTTTCTTTAAATTTTAAAAAATTAAAAAATTGAAAAAATTAATTTTTTTAATTTAATTTTTTAAAAAATTTAAAAAAAATTAAAAAAAAAAAACAACTTCATTGAATTCTAGGTGTTGGAATTACCCAGAAGTATCATCCTCTTTCTACTTTATTTTTCAAATTCCTCAAAAAAAATTTTAAAAATAGGAGCCACTCATCTCGCGGCTAACGATAGCAGCGTGTGCCCGTTATCGAGGGACTGTGGTATATGCCGTCCCTCTCTCAGGGCTCAGACCCGTGCTGTAAAGTCAGCACTGTTGTTATTCCCATTCTGCGGATGAGAAAATCAAGACTCGGTGGCTCGGAGAAGCTTCCCAGCTGGGAAGCGGCAGGGCCACAGTTCAAGGTGAAGTCTGGCCACCTCCAGAGCAAGCAGAGGGCGCAGTACCTTTCTAGCCGCCGCCTACACTGCGGGCTTCACTTCCTTGGGGTGAAGCAGCCCTGACGGCAGGAAGCAGCCAGAGGGACGAAGGCAAGACCAGGGCACCTGTGCCCGCCGCCTTTCTTTTCTGGAAAATAACAGGGCTTTCATGCAGCCCAGGCAGGGATCCAGGCCTCTCCACTTGGCCTTGGGGGCTCTCAATACCAACAGGCTTTTCTCTCTCGCTTCCCAGCCCTTTCAGACCTCAACTCTCTGAAAACTCAGGCACGGAGGAAGGTCGCACGGACAAAGGCACCCACCAGGTGCTTTCCGGAAGCATGTGCCAGGATTCCCCTTGCAACAGCCAGAGGCATCATCTTAACCTGGTGCAAGATCGAATCACTCCCCTGCTGAAAGCCTCCGCATTTGGTTTTTCTTTTCCTTTTTCTTTTCTTTTAAATAAACGTTCATTCATTTTTGAGAGAGAGCGTGAGCAGGGGAGAGGCGGGGGGGGGGGGGGCAGTGAATCTAAAGTGAGCTCTGTGCTGGCAGCAGCGGGCCCGACGCGGGGCTCGAACTCGCGAACCGTGAGATCGTGACCTGAGCCGGAGTGGGACACTCAACCGACTGAGCCACCCCGGCGCCCCAAGTTTTTTCTTTTTTTCATCAGATCCAAACTCCTTTGGACACCCCTGCTGACTTGGCCCGGCCAGAACTCCTACCCCTTCCCCTTGCTGGCCACATGCCTTCTAGCTGATTCTCAAACACCCCACACCCGTGAATATTCACAGGTCTGAGCACCCACTGTCTTCCCTGCCCATTCTTCACTGGCTGCGTCTCTCCCCCAGCTTTGATCGGGTGGGCAGCAGGGAGCCATGTAAGGTTTCAGAACAGAGGAGGAGTGCACAAAAGGAAGGACACCTTTACTGGGTACCGACAATGGGACTGGCAGCCGATGGCATTTAACGCAGTCCCTTCAAGCGTTCTATTAGGTTGTTTTACAGATGAGAAAACTGAGGTCTGAAGAGGAATGACGTTCTCCTGGCCCCAGGGTAGCTGGGTTCCAAGGGCAGAGGTGGGATTTAAACCTGTGCCCGTGGTCTGCCAGCCTCCCTTCCCCTCTCCACGTCCTCGGTCAGAACCCTTTGAGTCGTGAGCTTGGGAAGCTGTCGGAAGCTCAGCTCTGGGGTCGTTCACTCGTCCCCACGGGAGCTGGCGGCCTTCACAAAGCGTCATCAGCCTCCCAGAAGGCACAGCGCACCAAGGATTGGAGATTCTAGTCTGGCCAGAGAATGACTGTAGGATAATAGCAAAGCCACCTTGGAGCGTGAATCCACCCAGTGTATGTGGGGATTCAGGGCCTTTCGGCCTCCCCAGTACCTGTAATCACAACCCCTGACCGGGAGGAACCCTGGTGAGAAAGGAGAAGGAAGAATCCGGCCGGTCACCGACATGCGAGTCTTGTCAACATGGTTACGGCCTGCCTTCGGCCTCCCAAACGACTTCTGTCTGGTCTCTATCGACCCTGGCTCCACAGGCCCCTGTCCTTCGAGAGTTGTCTGCAGATCCGCTGAAGAGCCAAGCAGGGTTTAAATCCGCATCCAGGGCTTGTTGGGGGATGAAGGCAGAATTCCCAGACGTCACCTGGGGGCCTGAACGGAAGGGCACAGGGCAGAGAAGGGGTGTGAGCTTTGATGGAGCCGTCATCGGACCTCGACGAGCCCGGGAAACGCCACCCCGGAAGCAAGACCCCAGAGTGCCCGGGCAGACGGAGGTCTCTCCTCTCCCTGAATCCCAGAGGGCCGGCAGGAACTAAGGTTTGCGGCTGTCCCCCGGCCACGCGGATACCCAGGAGACCTCCCTATCCGGGTCCCCTTGCCGCTCTCTCTACCACAGAGTTGACAGGCTGTCTGCAAAGGACCAGAGACTGAGTATTTCCGATTCTGTTGCCACAACTCCACTACCTGCCAGAGCACAAAAGCAGCCAGAGGCAACAGGTAAAGAAAGGAAGGAGCGAGCACGGCCGCGTGCCAGTTCAAATAGGTGGTCGTCCCAGTTGAGCCCCTTGGCCACAGTTTGTAGATCTCTGCTGTACCAAGCGTGTGAGAGCCTCAGATATGTGTATCAGCATTTCCAGAGTTGTCTTCTGTCCAAGGTCAAAAGAAGACCTTTTTTTTTAGGGAGAGAGTGCGAGCAGGGCAGAGGGAGGGAGAGAGAGAGAGAGAGAGAGAGAGAACCCACACTCAGCGCAGGGCCCACTGCGGGACTCGATTTCACGCACTGCGAGATCATGACCTGAGCCAGCATCAAGAGTTGGGACATTTAACCGACAGAGCCCCCCCAGGCGCCCCCAAAACAAGACCCGTCTTAAGGGTAAGATTTTCCCGGAAAGGCGAATGCATTTGGTTTTGCATCCTTCCGCGGGCCCACTGTCATCTGGCCCCCACCGGACTCCGGAAGGGACCGGAATCATAAGGGCTGTTAGCTGCTGCCTCACCAGTGTCCAGGCAATTGCCTAAATCGTTGTTGAGTTGGCTGGATGTGCTGAGCTTCTGGCTGTAACGCAAAACATTCTGAGCAGGCTCTTTCCACCCGTTCACCCTGGCTGCCCCAGCCCCGCACGTCCTGGGAGCTTTGAAAAGGCTTCAGGCTGAATTCTCACGAATGGTAGCCGCCCTGTGCAAGGCTGCTTCGGCAACGCTGGAGGTGTTTTTCCCTCTCTCTCCGTTTAGCGAACGTAGCTGTTCTATCCAGAGATGCGCACTGGGTACGAGAAACCGCCCTGGTGAGCACTGGCACACGAATCATTCTGTGAATCTTCCCTTTTTAATTGCTTATTAAAAGCAGACCAGATTTTCCTAAATGGTTACAGTAAACATGTGTTACTATTGTAATTACTTTAAAAAAAAAAAACAAAAACGCAATAAGTCTTCATGTGCAAAGTCGGACAGAAAACCAAGACCAGGGGCGCCTGGGTGGCTCAGTCGGTTGAGCGTCCGACTTCGGCTCAGGTCACGATCTCGCGGTCCGTGAGTTCGAGCCCCGCGTCGGGCTCTGGGCTGACGGCTCGGAGCCCGGAGCCTGCTTCGGATTCTGTGTCTCCCTCTCTCTCTGCCCCTCCCCTGCTCATGCTCTGTCTCCCTCCCTCTCTCTCTCTGCCAAAAATAAACATTAAAAAAAAAATTAAAAAAAAAAAAAAGAAGAAGAAAACCAAGTTGAACTTTCCTCCAGGAAAAGGAGGATCTCTCATACTTCACAGGGGCTAAGTACAACTTGAGTGCCCACTAAAACCCAGCCCCCAGGCCCACCTCTCAGCTGCTCTTATGCAGCAGATCTGGGGCAGGGCCTCTGCATCTGCATTTGGAAGACCTGTCCCCAGGTGAGCACTGCAAAAAAAGGTATTGCACACTGGGCTGGCCAATGCCTGGGATTGATTTCTCCCAATCGCTGAAGCTTTTGAGAGGACAGTGCAAGACCTCAGAGCTCACCCTGCCCCCAGCAGGAAATCTACATTTCTGAAAAGGGCCCACAGACATCCTGTGACTGTTCTGCAAATTACCGGTGAATTACCTGCCAAGGCCTTTGACCCCTCCGGGTCTCCCCCCCCCCCCACCCCAGCTTATCTGCCAGGTTGCCTATTTGCTCTGTCTCAAAAGTGAACAGAGGTGCCTCCAACTCCAAAGCATCTCAGGCTGTTTAATTACACTAATTGCCACCCGGGGCTATAAATTTTATGTTAATGCTCTACTAGGTGATTCACGCGGTAAATTACACACTTACGACTTCCCCCAGGCTTACCTTCAGACCCTAAGCTCACGCGGGACACTAACGCCCACGCCCCCAGAGCCAGAGAGGCTGGAGAGAGGAACAGATAGGCCTGGGGACCTCCCGCAGTGTCTCCTCGAACCCCGCCATCTCGGTGTTCTCCTCGAGGTCTGTTCTTGGGCAAGGCGAACCCTCCCTTCTCTGTAGTAAGCGGGGCTCCGCTGCCCGGGGCCAAGTCACCATCTCCCGGGGACAGATTATAGGCCATGCAAGCGGGAGAAAACAGACAAAGGATTCCACCTTCACCTCTTTAACAGGGGTCCATTTCTCCTTACTCCGCTGGTACCTGGCGGAGGCCTTCCGATTAATCTTCCTAAAGCACTCCTTTGATCATGTTATAGCTCAAACACCTTCCATGGCTCCCACTGGCCACGCTTTTACATCCACGCCTCTTCAGCAGACTTTCCTAGCCCCGTCCTGCTCTGGTTATCCATTGCTGTACAGCAAAGCACCTCCAACTGAATGAAACAAAACAACTCTCATGTATTATTCCTCTCTCTCTAGGGGACACCTGGGCTCCGCAGGGCAGTTGGTGCGTAGACCCTCCCGCGTCACTGGAGGCAGAAAGAGGCTGGGGCTGGAGTCATCTTGAAGGCTTCTTCCCTTATACGTATGGCACCGGGACTGGGAAAATGTAAAGCATCCCTCCCTGTTCTTTGAGATCTCTCCACGTGTTCCCTCCAACACGGCAGCTTCAGAACACATCCAGAGCTCCAAAGGTGAATGTCCCGAAGGACAAGGTCAGGTGGATGCTGTATCTCTCTTTACGACCTAGCCTCAGAACCCACACAGCATCATTTCTGTGACCGATCACCAGGATCGCCCATTTTCAACACAGGGGAAAGAAAACCTACTTCTCTCTTTCTTAATGTTTTTATTTTTGAGAGAGAGAGAGAGAGAGCGCAGGGGAGGGGCACGGAGAGGGGGACAGAGTATCCAAGCAGGCTCCGCACGGTCAGCACAGAGCCCAGTGCCGGGCTCGAACTCACGAACCGTGAGATCATGACCTGAGCCAAAGTCGGGCGCGGACTCTTAACGCACCGAGCCACCCAGGCGCCTGAACACCTACCCCTTGATAGAAGTGTTAAAGGGTTCGTGAGTGTAGTTTAAAAGCACTTCAGGCCCCAAACTCCTTTTCCAATGAATGAGCCCGGCTTGCATTTTTCAAGTAAGCCAGCTGCTTCCGGTCAACGTGCCCTACTCAGTATTTTACTTTAGTTTATTTTTCATTTTTATTTTATGTTATTTAGTTTTTATTTTTTTAATATAATTTATTGTCAAGTTAGCTAACATACAGAGTATACAGTGTGCTCTTGGCTTCGGGAGTAGATTCCCATGATTCATTGCTTACATACAACACCCACTGCTCATCCCAACAAGCGCCCTCCTCGATGCCCGTCACCCATTTTCCCCTTCCCCCGCGTCCCCCCATCAACTCTCAGTTAGTTCTCTGTATTTAAGAGTCTCTTATGACTTGCCTCTCTCCCTCTCCTTATAACTATTTTCCCCTTCTCCTTCCCCCATGGTCTTCGGTTAAGTTTCTCAAGATCTGCTTATGTCTACTCATTATTTTAAAAACACACTCAAGGGGCGCCTGGGTGGCTCAGTCGGGGAAGCACCTGACATCGGCTCAGGTCATGATCTCACAGCTCATGGGTTCTAGCCCCGCGTCAGGCTCTGTGCTGACGGCTCAGAGCCCGGAGCCTGCTTCGGATTCTGTGTCTCCCCTCTCTCTCTGCCTCTTTCCTGTTTGCACTCTGTGTCTCTCTTTCTTTCTCAAAAAATAAATACAATTAAATAAATAATTAATTAAAAAGATAAAAACACACTCCAAACTTGCCCACCCCATGAATCCATTTACCCCATCGTCTCTGCAAGGGATGCCCCCCATTTTGCCCCCTTTTCACCCATAAATCTCCCCTCTCAAGCCCAGTCTCTTACACTAGTTATTATTCATACAGTTTAGCAGGCAGTTAACTATTCTCTGTAATATGGCTCCTATCCCCACCTTGACATTGGGGTCAAGCGTTTTAGGATTTCATTTCTTATATGTGGACATTTTACCTCCTTAGCTGCCTGGCTAAATCGTCATCACCATCTATTGGGCACTTCCTACGGGCCCAACAAAGCACTTGAACTTTTGCCAACGCTAACTAACTCACCTGTTCTGGACCGCCAGCTGGAAAGATGGGGATTCGCATCTCATTTTGCTGATAAGAAACTAAGGCACCGACAGGTCGCCTCGCCCGGCCAAGTTCACATAAGCTCGGAAGCAACAAAGCTAGAACTAGACCCATTTCTCTGTATCCTAAAGCCTGACCATTGTCCCCTTGGTGGACCACCTCTTAGGATTATCTGACTGCCTTCCGTCATCATTCAAGTGGAGGACGCTTGGACAGTACCGTCAATTTAATTGTATTGTTTTCTACCTTAGTTTGATTTCCTTTTCTTTACCTGCAGCCTGGGTACAATGCCAGGCATAGACCGGGCACCAAGCAGGCTCTTAGGAATAAAGAAAAGTGTAGCCAGTTAATTTGGGGGGGGGGGGGGCGGGGTTTGATAAAGATGGACTTGACTTGTGAGGATGCTAGCACATGGGGTAAAGACCTGGGAGCTAATCACTACGTATTCTCCTGGTTTTTGAATTGCGTTTATGACTCGGTCCAAACCCCCGCCAACTCCATTTGCCCACTCCCCAAAGACAGACGTCGTGTCTTCCACATTCTCCAGCCTTCCGCTTTTCTGAGAAGCCTTATAACCCCCCCGATGCACCACCGCCTCCCCTCCAAGGCTTGAGCGGTGCCTCCATTATGCCCTGCTAGGGGTTGAATTACGTCCCCTAAAACAAACACGTTGAGGTCGTAAGCCCGGATTGCCTGTGAATGTAACCTGATTTGGAAACAGGGTCTTTGCAGATGTCATCAAGTCAAGATGAGGTCCTAAGGAGGGCCCGGATCCAATATGACCGACGTCCTCATGAGACGGTGAGAAGAGACACACAGGAAGAACGCCATGGGATAAGAGAGGCGGGGCTTGAAGTGACGCAGCCAAGGACGATGTGCCCCCTCCCAAAGTTGGAGAGTTAAGGAAAGAGTCCAGGAAGAGTCCAGGCTTCCGACAGAGGAGGGCCCTATCCTGAGTAAGGACTTTGGCCTCCAGAATTGCGAGAGAATACATTTCTGTTGTTCGAAGCCCTCGGGAAATGAACACATACCCTATCCTACGCGATTTCTGTGCTGGCCATCTGCCCGGTAAATGTCAACCCCACGAGAGCATCAACCGTGTCTTGCCTGCAGCCATACCTTCAGGAGCACATAGTAGGCCCTCAGTAAACAGTCCTTGCATGCATACATGAATTCAGGCTCCTTCAAGCCATGTTAGTCGAGTGTTATCAAGAGCCGTCACTGTTTATGTCACCCGAGAGCCACACAGCCACGACAGCTTCCGTCCGATGGGACACCTCTCTCACGGGGACACGCAGTCAGGACTCTGAATTCAGATGGGCCTGGAGACTTGTGTCTGCCCCATCTCACTCTCTGAGTCCCACGACTAGTAGGTACCCTGGGATCATCACGCGCCTAGCTTCTCACCTCTCCTGGGAGCAATTAACTAATGGGTGGCTGGACGTCATTAGACTCCCATCGGAGTATGACAGCCAAGCCTTCCTTTGGAAGTTTGAAAACAAAGATCACCTATAATACACAGGCCTCAAACCCAGGGAAATAAATCTAAAAGCTCCATGAATTGAATCAAATTCCCTGCCTCGAACTGAAGAATGCACAGGTTCCTGTACAGCCCTTCCAGCATTCTTCTGGTAAGAACTGTATTCAGCCGCTAACCTTTCTCCTAAATTGTTCATCCAAGATAGACCATTATAATAATGAAATACCTCGCCCGGGAATGTTCTTGGTTTCAGCTAAAAGGTTTTCTCTCTGACTGCCGTGCTCACAGGCGCTGCCTTAATTTGGGGTAACTTCCCCTTGGCTGTCTTGAAAGGACTTCGACAGGCCTCTTTATATTTTATTTGATTTGCTTCATTTCGGCGTGTGGGTCAGCACGCCCCAATCCTAATGATGATGAAAACTGGAAAAGATAGCACAGCCCCAAGAAAGGATTAAGGAAAGAGAGCCATCATTTTAGTGAGGGAGGAAATGGGAGCAAAGCCTCGGGTTCTAGAAGGTTCTGCGTCCTTCCGCCTTCCGGGAGACAGAGAGAGCCGAAGGGAAGAGGTCAGACCTAGATGTTTGCAGCCTCTGGCCCCTCTGGGGCTCCCTGTTTGAACTGTAAATCGTCATGGCCATTGCACAGGGCTGTCTCAGGAGGGACAGACTTTAAGGGGAGTGGCAAAGTCCAGCACTAAATTCTGAACTGTTCAGAGCTCCAACTTAAGGCAGACTGGGTGGCTGGAGGCCTCATCAAGACTTAAGGAATAAAGAGCTGGCACGCCAGTTGGCCATCTGAGATCCTGTTTATGTGATGACCGATCGCCCTCTCTTCCAGTATACTTCCCAGAGATCTCAAACTGGCGACTCCAGGGCCACTAGGAAACTCTGCCCGCCTCCTGATTCTACAGAAATAAATCAAACTCACCGTTTGCGGGAAGATTCTCCCCCACTCCCCGACAGGAAAAAAAAAAAAAACCCTCCGGGCCCTGCTGTAGGTTTGTGTTTTATCTGCCAAACTCATAGGAGTAAAACACAGCCCTCTGTCTGGGCTACCTGAATAACTCCATTCATCCTTTATGACTTAACACAGAGGCCACCTCCTCCAAGGGGACTTCCTTGATTGCTCCTCCCTCCTGCCCCCCCACCCTGCAGGATAAGTTAAGCACGCTTCTTCCCTTTGTGCTGTCATTAACAGTCGGCTTTCTCCACCCATGCTGCACTGAAATGTCTGTTTCTGCTGTCTCCCCCCCGCCAGGTACCAGCTCTGTGCAGAGGTCTGTAGACTCAGCATGAATTTTGAAGCCTGGCACCTAGGAGGGTCTCCACGTGCTTGCAGAACAGAGAGAGCATGGGACAGAACGGACGAAACGGCTCCGTTGCTCAGGGTGCTGACAGCGGGAACGCACAGTAATAATAGCCAAAATAGTAATAGCTCCTAATGCCTATTGGTGGGCTTTGTATGTGAATCTTCTACGAATTACTTCACTTAGACTCAGTTTAGGTCTTCTGGGAAGGAGACACTCAGATGCAATCAGACAGTCAAGAGATTTGTCTGGGGATGCTGGGGAAGGATCCAGGGGCCAGGGCGCAGGAGTAGAGCATTCAGACTACACCACAGGGTACTCTTGGGAAGGCTCTAGTCCCTCTGCGGTGTTCGGGGACGGGCTGTGGGCAGCCTGGGAGGGTGTGAACACTGTACCGGAACCTAGAATGGGTCAGCAGGAAGCTCTCCTACTGTGGTACCTCTGTAATATTTCTAATAACGCCTGGGGAGCCACTGATATTAACGTTGCTGTGCTCCAGAGGCCTCCAGCCTAGGCAAACTGGGGTGACTTGGCCCAAGGTGTCACACACATACACGGGGCTCTTAAAGATGCGACCGTATAGCGCTACCCGACCAGCCTGGCTCCCAAACGTGTGTGCGGCCTCTTTGCCCCAGAATCTCCGCAAGCCTGGGAAGAAGACAGTGATGACTCCCAGGGGCTTAATAACAACTTCTCTGTGCCTGCACCGTTGAAGCATCACATCTTCGAGCTCCTTTCACCCTTCGGGCAGCCCTGTGTGAAGGCACCTCCGTCCTCCCATTTCCCAGAAGAGGAGCCCGAGGCAGAGAGAGGGGAAGCCGCTCACCCCAAGGCCACAGCTTGTAAATAGCAAAGCAGAGCGGCAAGCTCCGGGAGGCCTCTGACTGCTAAGGGCTCCGTCGACGGCACCAACGCAAATAGCAAGAATGTTTGACATACATGTCGTGTGTGCCATACGTTTCTGCAAAATGTTACTGTTGAAGTTGACCCGGAACTACAGATGTTCACAAGCAGCGGCTTGGTGAAGACGCAAGTCCCCAGCAGAGCCCCTGGGGGAGGATCGAAAGCCCCGGGCGGGTCCCGGGGCGGAGGCGGGCGGGGGGGGGGGGGGGTGATCGGGGCGGGGGGGGGGGGGGGGGCAGGTGCCCAAGCCTCCAGCTCTGGCGGGCAGGTGGCTGCAGCCGGCTCCGGGCTGGCCGGCGGAAGGGCGCCAGGCCGGGATGCTCAGCGCCCTGCGTGCGAAGACGAGGCCGCGCCCCCGCGCCCCCGCTTGCGCCGTGCCTGCCGCCGCCACCCGCCCGGCCGGCCACGCAGCGGCCTCCGCAGACTCGGCGGCGCCAGCGCACCTGCAATAAGGCCCCGCCGCCGCCGCCGCCTCGCGCCCAAGGCCGCCCGCCCGCGAGCCGCTGATAAGACGCGGGGAGGGGGCGCGAGGAGGGGGCGGGGCCGGGCTCCGGCCCCCTCCCCCACCGCCCCACCCCACCCCCCCTCCGCCAACCCTGTCCCCAGACCGCGCGCGCACTCAAGCCAGTCGCCCCTGCAGCCGCTGCCTGTAGCTTTCTCTTGCCTGGGCCCCGCCCCTGCCGCGCGTGTGTGTGTGTGTGTGTGTGTGTGTGTGTGTGTGTGTTTCCCTGTCTCTTTCCCTCTCCCGTAGCCCTCTGGTCACTCCCAGCCCTTTCTGCCCACGCTCCCCTCTCTGCCTCTCCCCGTCTGATCCTCCCTCCCCATCTCCCTGTTCTCTGCCTCCTTTTTGGTTTCTCTCTCAGCATGGTGAGTCACCCTATCTGTGTCCCCATCTGTGTGGCTCCCTCTCCACTGCACCACTGCAAGCCTGCCTGCCGGGAGCTAGGTCCCCAGAGCCAGCGGGAGCAGGAACAGCTGGACCCCTGGAGCGGGCTCAGCAGGTGTCCTGACATCAGCGGGCTGGGCTGGACTCACCTGGGCGCCTTTCATCTGGGGCTCTGCGCGCACTTCACAAACGGGTCATTAGGGCCCGCCTGGGGGCAGGTCAGGGAATAGCGCAGCCCGGGCTGTTTGGTTATCTTCATTATTAATACGCACCCCCTCTCCCTTAAATGAGTTTAGTGCTGGAGACAGAATCCCCGCTGACGCCCAAGAGATTAAGGTCTCTCACGGTTGCACAGGCCAAAGATGACTGATAGCACAGGGAATATGAGTTTCTGCCGCTTCCTGCCTGCAGTGGGAGCTTAGAGGCTGCTTGCGGGTTTGAGAGCGCCCCTGGGGTCCGGCGAGGAGGCTGGATTTCTCAGAAGGGGTCCTGGCAACCAGGGGTCCACCGGGAAGGTACTCCTGCCTCCCAGAAGGGACACGCAAGGATCCCAGTGGGACCACAGCCTCTTCGCCCTCGGCGAAATCAGGAGAGTGGCAGAGAGAAGGCCAGTGACCTAGGTTTTATTTCTGTATTCATTTTTCTGATCAGTGTGGTGCATCCATCCAGGTACTACCTGCGGATAAACAGCTAGGGGCCCGTGCAAGCCTAGGGCAGCTCAGGAACTGGCCCCGGGGAGGAGCCCCCACCCAGGCAGAGAAGGCCTCGTCAAAAGCATATTCCCTGGGCAACAGAGACTCTGCCTCAGGAAGGCGGTTCAGGTCCAACCAACTTGTCCCCCTAATCCCCAGAGTCCCCGAAAGTGATTTTTCGGGTATCCATTCTGGGTACCCAAAGCTAGCCTAGAGGAGCCGCAGACGGGGCCTGGGGATTGAGAAATCTGGAATCCTAACTATCTCCGGTAAACAATGAGAGGGATGGTGTGAATGGGGGGCAAAGCGATAGTGGGGCCTTCTGAGGCCTTTCAGACCAGCTCTGCCTCCAGGGTCCCAAGTTACTGGTCTAACACTGTCACTGAGAGGCCTTCACTGTGTGACCTCAGGCAAGTCGCTTGCCCTTTCTGGGCCTTATCTCTAAAATAAGATCAAAGCTTTCTTTGGCTCCTTCAAGTCTCTAGCCAGGCAGTTTCTTATAGCCTGACCTCTTACACGTTTCCCATAGGAGGGACCCAAATTGTTTATTCCACACTCCCTGTCCCAAGTCTCTGTTTGGGTGTGTGTTTATTTTTTAAGCTATGGGAGGGGAACTTCTTTTTTTTTTTTTTTTTTTTAAATAGAAAAATCTAGCAAAATACCATGATATTTTATTTTAAAGACCCGTGCCAGGATATATTCTCAACGTGAAGAGATTCTTGCAATCTGCTTGTGATTTCACTGTGATAGCAAATACGGGCGAGGAGCTGAAAGACTTAAGTAATTTTTTTTAAAAAAATTGCTTTCTTATCAGTCACAGACATTTAAGAAGATTTTCAATAGCACCACTTCTTTGGACTATCATTGAGAAGAAGTTCGTCTTTCTGCTTAACAGTAGTTCGGCTAATCAGAGGGCAAGGCATTAATTGCAGAATCTAGCTGCTGGCTGTGCCGGTGCTGACTGTAAAATTCTAGCCGCTTTTGTGTTTGCTTGAACGTGTTTGTAATCCATTCTAGGAACAGAAAGATAGAAGGTCAACGAGAACCCCTCTTGTCCTAATGCATAAACCAGAGTTCATGCTGCTGACGGCCCGGATCTCGCTAGTGACTACACTGCAGGAGGAATCTGGGTGTTCGGTGGCACCATTCCGAGGGAAAGGAGATGTCGCCTGCTTGGCGTCCCACAGCCGCAGAAGGGGCCTGGGGACCAAGAAATCTGGAATCTGATTACGTGTGCGTCACTGAGTCACGCTCTGACCTTAGGTAAGTAGCTTTGCCGCTCAGTGTCCTGGTTTTTTCCATCTGTGAGATGGGAATGATAACGCAGGGCTGTTGGGACAAGCAAGCAGATAACTTCCAGAAAGCCCTTTGAGCTTCTTGGAAATAGCACGAAAGATATGATTAGGCGCCAGTGTGCTACAGGGAAGCGTGCCCGGTGGCAACTGGAATGATCCGCGCTCCCTCTGGGCAGACGTGGTCATCAGGCTATAAACGGAGCTTGTCAGTTCTAGCACCTGGCATTATTCATCTTCTCTCCCCCTCCCTTCCCTCTCCCATCCCCTTCACCCCCACCCCTACACCCAGCACATACTGTCTCTAGAAGCTCGTCTTATCGTCCCACACTCTTGCTCGTGTCACCGCCCCCCCCCCAAGCCTGAAATGCCCTCTCCTCCTGAAACCTAGGGCAGGAGCCCTCATTCCAGTCCTTTCTTACAGTAATGACGACACACACCAGTACTTACTATTACAGCAGTCTCCATACTACGCAACAGGCCCTGTGCTAAGTGCCGTAGGATCACTTGGTCCTTCCTCTTACCGCCCCCTTTTGACAGATATTTCCAATAACTGCCAACTCCAAAAACCTCTTCCTAACTTATTCCATGAAAACACACCTCCTGCTGGGTGATTTATAGACGTGATGTCATGGAGCCCTCGCCGGGCGAGATAGGACTTCGGTCCTCACTCCACAGACGCCCCCCCACCCTTTCTGTCTCCTCGATGCCGTGACCCTCCCCATACGCGTCACCTTGACCCCGTCAAGGAGCTGTTTGGTCCGTGTCCCCAGTACTTCCGGGGTGCGTAGACACCCGCGAGGCATGTATTAGGGCCGACCCGCCGCGGTAACAAACAAAAGTCTCTCAAGTCCCAGATGGCGTGTCACCATCAAAGTCTGGTTCTCTGTAAGACTAAATCCAAGGAAAGTCCGCAGAGGGCTCCGTTCGACACCGTCATTCCGAGATCCGGGCTCCTTCCGTTTGGTAACTTTTCTGCCCTTCCCTGCGCCCCTGGAGTCTTCTTCATTTGGCAAATGGATGGGAAAGAAAAGAGCACAAAAGGTGGTGTGGGAGGTTTTGGGGGGCCCGGTCTGCAGGCTGAGAATGTCACTAACGGCCACCATCGGACGTCAGCAGGTCCTGCCCACAAAGTGTCAGGAATGACACAGAGGGAGCACAGAGACGTCTGTCTTCCGGAACGAGAAAGAACTTCAAGGTTAAGTGTTTTCAGAGCTGTGGCACCTGGCTCCTGGCCGAGTAACCTCTTTACCACACACCCGCTGCGATTTCCAGGTCCTTGAAGAAAGATAAAAATATCTGCCCTGGAAGTCTTTACTCCCGGCTAGTGGATTTCCTCACGGCAACAACAGCAAGACCCCTTCCGAGTTTAAAACCTGCCCATGACTCCCTAAGAGAAAACTATCTTCACCAGCCCTACCCTCACCACCATGGAACCTCACCTGCCATGGGCTTATGTGCAATTTCCTGAAAACACTAGGCTTTTCCCATCCCCGGAGAAAAGGCATGTACGGGTCCCTCTTGCTAGAGGCTACGGAAAAAGACGTCTTGGTCCTTTTGAAGAGACACTGGGAAGAAGTGGACCGTTTTCTGCCTTTAGCCATTGGCGTTTGAGAAAGTGATGCCTGAAGCAGCAGAATCTATGGGTAGAACCAGCTGGAAAGGTTGGCAAGGGAAAAGACGGAAGGAGGCTCTTTGAGCTTCTGAGTTACTCAACCCTCCAACCATCCTCCTGCACATCTGATCTCTCAGATTATAAAGCCCTTAAGTGTCCAAACCTCCTGAATCTTGGCTTCTTGGTGCTTGAAGCCAACAGCCTTCTCATAGGTGATAAATGTACCATCTGAACTGAAACACCTTTGAGAGCGCAAGGAGCCACGATCGATAATTACGCCCGGGCACCAACCATGAATTTCCCAAGCCGAGAGGGGAGGATGTTCGTCATAATGCTGAATTATCCAAGTTCATATCCAAGTTTGTATGCCTGTCGGACATAAACCTCCATTTCCTCATCTGCAAACGGGGGATGATATTATCTCACTTGTGTCGTAGGTGTGAGAATTACCTAAGAGGGGATGGAGGTGCCTCCAATGATGTTTAACACCTAGTAGGTGGCTGTCCTTCTTCCTACATACTACGGAGAATTCTGGTCCACTCTTCAGTTTCCCTTTCCATCACCTGTTGCCTTACTGAGACTTCGGGTTCTATTCTACAGAGTCACAGGAAGAGAGAACAGGAGAAAAGGAAAAAGGCCCATGGCCCATAGGCTTATGTCCATTTCACAGTGTCCAGGAAGGACAAATGAACTTGAGCCACTGGGAAATTACTTTTGGGTTGTCTGTGTTTTATTAACAGTGGCAGGGGACCAAAGGCTGACCTCCATGGCTCATGGGTGCCTCAAGATTATAAGTAAGCGAATGAATAAATGAATGAATGAATGCCTTACCTGGGCCAACGACCAGTCACGAGTCTAGGAGCGCTTGGATGGCTCAGTCAGTTAAGCATCTGACTCTTGGCTTCAGCTCAGAACATGATCTCATGGTTCGTGAGTTCGAACCCCATGCATGGCCAGCCCCACGCTGATAGCACAGAGCCTGCTTGGGATTCTCTCTCTCCCTCTCTCTGCCCCTCCCCTACTCACACTATCTCTGTCTCTCTCAAAAGAAATAAATAAACTTTAAAAAAAAAACTGTAAAAAGTCTATCTACCAAGAATATAGCTGCTGTAAGGGTGGACCTAAAAATAAATACAGATGACCTTTCAATAATGTGGGGGTTCTGGATACCAACCCCCCATGTACAAAATAACTTTTGACTCCCCAAAAACTTAACCACAAATACAGCCTACTGTTGACCAAAAGCCTTAAAAATAGCATAAACAGTTGATGAACACATATTTTCTGTGGCTTGTAGTATACATTGTCTTCTTACAATAAAGTAAGCTAGAGAAAATAAAATGTTATTAAGAAAATCATAAGGAAGAGAAAATACATTGGCAGTCCTGTGTTGTATTTATAAGAAACAATCCACATATAAGTGGACCCATGTTGTTCGAAGCTCAAACTGTATGTTTAGCCCTGTCTTTATTTATTGTCTTTTAATTTTTTTTAATGTTTTATTTTATTGTTGAGAGAGAGAGAGACAGAGTACACGCAGGGGAGGGGCAGATAGAGGGAGACACAGAATCCGAAGCAGGCTCCAGGCTCCAAGCTGTCAGCACAGAGCCCGACGCGGGGCTCGAACTCAGGAACCACGAGATCATGACCTGAGCCGAAGTCGGATGCTTAACCGGCTGAGCCACCCAGGCGCCCCTCGGTAAGCCCTGCCTTTATACTGGACACTCTATGTCCTCTTATTCTCCCTGTCCCAGTTCCGTGGTGACTTCAGAAATAAAATCAATCACATCTGTGAGACAAGTGATGTAGCGATGTCTGTGTTCTTTGGGGAGGAAAAACTGATGTAATGAACAACATCATTCATAGTGTCTCTGCCTTCAATTCAAATCGAATCAACCAACATTTATGGAGCTCCTACAAGGGCTCAGGCACTGTTGTCCCGTCCAGAAGTATCTAAATTTGAAGAATAAAAGAAAGGACATTACTTAATTCAAATTGATCAATTTCAAATGCCCTGCCAAGCCCCCAGAGGGAAATCATCGTGGTTAGGAGCCTCCCTGAACCCTCACCCTCCCATTGAATGTTGTCTATCCCTGACCTACAGGTTTGACAAGTCCTGAAAGAAAAATGGGTAGATGCTGATGTGAAGAATTCAGCTCAGAGGACAGTCAGCTTTTTGATCAGATATATTAAAATAATTTTTAAAATATTTAATATACATTCTTATCATCAAAGAAATAACACAAGAATTTGGGATATATAGAAATGTGCAAAGAAGAAAATAAGTCATCAGAGAACCATTGACACAATATTTTTCCACCCTTACACTCGTTTTCTGGTGTGTGTGTGTGTGTGTGTGTGTGTGTGTGTGTGTGTCTGTGATTTGTGGCAAAAGTGATATCATGCAATGCAGATTCTTTTAGAACTTTTTTAAAATTATTTTTTAACATTTGTTCAGTTTTGAGAGACAGAGAGCATGAATAGCAGAGGGGCAGAGAGAGAGACGGAAACACAGAATCCAAAGCAGGCTCCAGGCTCTGAGATGTCAGCACAGAGCCCAATGCGGGGCTCAAACCCAGGAACCGCGAGATCAGGACCTGAGCCAAAGTCGGACGCTTAACCAAAAGAGCGACCCAGACACCCCATAAAACTTTTTAAAGATTATCTGTCGTAAGGAAATTGAAGAAGATATAAAGAAATGGAAAAACATTCCGTGCTCATGGGTTGGAAGAATAAATATTGTTAAAATGTCAATACTACCCAAAGCTATCTACACATTCAATGCAATCCCAATCAAAATTGCACCAGCATTCTTCTCGAAGCTAGAACAAGCAATCCTAAAATCCATATGGAACCACGAAAGACCCCGAATAGGCCAAGTCATATTGAAGAAGAAGACCAAAGCGGGAGGCATCACAATCCCAGAATTTAGCCTCTGCTACAAAGCTGTCATCATCAAGACAGCATGGCATTGGCACAAAAACAGACACACAGACCAATGGAATAGAATAGAGACTCCAGAATTGGACCCACAGAAGTGTGGCCAACTAATCTTTGACAAAGCAGAAAAGAACATCCAATGGAAAAAAAAAAGACAGTCTCTTTAACAAATGGTGCTGTGACAACTGGACAGCAACATGCAGAAGAATGAAACTAGACCACTTTCTTGCACCATTCACAAAAATAAACTCAAAATGGATAAAGGACCTGAATGTGAGACAGGAAACCATCAAAACCCTAGAGGAGAAAGCAGGAAAAAACCTCTCTGACCTCAGCCGCAGCAATTTCTTACTTGACACATCCCCAAAGGCAAGGGAATTAAAAGCAAAAATGAACTACTGGGACCTCGTGAAGATAAAAAGCTTCTGCACAGCAAAGGAAACAACCAACAAAACTAAAAGGCAACCAACGGAATGGGAAAAGATATTTGCAAATGACATATGGGACAAAGGGCTGGTATCCAAAATCTATAAAGAACTCACCAAACTCCACACCTGAAAAACAAATAATCAAGTGAAGAAATGGGCAGAAGATATGAATAGACATTTTTCCAAAGAAGACATCCAGATGGCCACCAGGCACATGAAAAGATGCTCAACGTAGCTCCTCATCAGGGAAATACAAATCAAAACCACACTCAGATACCACCTCACGCCAGTCAGAGTGGCCAAAATGAACAGATCAGGAGACTATAGATGCTGGAGAGGATGTGGAGAAACGGGAACCCTCTTACACTGTTGGTGGGAATGCAAATTGGTGCAGCCGCTCTGGAAAGCAGTGTGGAGGTTCCTCAAAAAATTAAAAATGGACCTACCCTATGACCCAGCAGTAGCACTGCTAGGAATTGACCCAAGGGATACAGGAGTGCTGATGCATCAGGGCACCTGTACCCCAATGTTTATAGCAGCACTCTCAACAATAGCCAAATTATGGAAAGAGCCTAAATGTCCATCAACCGACGAATGGATAAAGAAGTTGTGGTTTATACACACAATGGAATTCTATGTGACAATGAGAAAGAATGAAATCTGGCCCTTTGTAGCAACGTGGATGGAACTGGAGGGTATTATGTTAAGTGAAATAAGTCATACAGAGAAAGACAGATACCATATGTTTTCACTCTTATGTGGATCCTGAGAAACTTAACAGAAGACCATGGGGCAGGGGAAGGGGGGGGCAACAAGGTAGAGAGGGAGGGAGCCAAACCATAAGAGACTCTTAACAACCGAGAACAAACTGAGGGTTGATGGGGGGTGGGAGGGTGGGGAGGGTGGGTGATGGGCCTTGAGGAGGGCACCTGTTGGGAGGAGCGCTGGGTGTTGTATATAAGCCAAGGTGACCATAAATTATTTTTTTTTAAGAAAAAATAAATAAATAAATAAATAAAAATAAAGAGTATCTATCGTCAATATTTCCTCCTGTTCTTTAAGACCACAGTTTTAATCACTACATATAACTGTCCCTTGTATAACATTACCACATTTTCCGTAAGGATCTACTGCTGAATAGCTAATTTCCTTTTTCTGTAGCTTAGTGGTATGACCGTATTCATCCATACATCTTGGTGACATCTCTGACTACCGCCTCGATAATTGTCACTGTAAATTTTTTTCCTCCTTCGGTAGGCAAAACACAGTAGCTTTCAGTTTTAATTTATACATATTTTATGATGATGTCACATGCCTTCCTTTAGCTTCAGTCGCCATTTAGAGTTCTTCTTTGGAAACTGATCACGCCTATCCCCAGCCTGTGCTTTTCTACGTGCACAGTTACCTTCTTATTAATTTACAGTAACTCGTCACGTAGTAAAACCAATAATCATTTTGTCGTCACGATGTATGCATTTTCTTCTAGAATTATCTTCCTTCTAATTTTCATGGCGTTTTTTTGGTTTGGTTTGGGGGGCGGGGGTTTGTTTTTGATTTTGTTGTGGTTGTTCTCATTTTTATTTGGTCGAATACATCGCTTGTAGCTTTGCCTTTCCTTTTAAAAAAGACTCCTCCACACAGGGTTCAGATAAAAATTCATCTATGTCTCTAATTCTTTTATGGTCTGACTGTTCACAGGTGACTCAGTCTCCCTGCAGTGGCTTTGCCACATGGCGTAAGACTTTGACTTCACTTTGTCAAGGTTTATCACGTGTCATAGTATCTTTCTTTACCTAATGGTCATTTCTCCTTTGATTTAAGCTCCCACCTTTCTCATGGATTATACCCTTATCTATGCTTGGATGTATTAATGAGATTTTATATTTAATTCCATGTATCTAGATGTCTATTTTGCATTAGGCCCATATTGCTTGAGTCATGTAGCTTGGTAATGTGCTTTTAAGTTTGGAAGTATAATTTCTCCCCTACTTTTCACATAAAAATGTACGGCTACTCTCACTTCATTTTAACTTGAAGACCATTTCACCTCATTTTAACGAGTTCCTTTAAAAGCCCTTTTTTGGAATTTCATTAGGTTAATTTAATTTGATTTTTTATTATTTTTTAATTCTTTTACATTTTATTTATTTTTGAGAGAGAGACAGAGAGACAGAGCACAAGTCGGGGAGAGGCAGAGGGAGAGGGAGACGCAGAATCGGAAGCAGGCTCCAGGCTCTGAGCTGTCAGCACGGAGCCCAACGTGGGGCTCGAACCCACAAACCGCAAGATCATGACCTGAGCCGACGTCGGACGCTCAACTGACTGAGCCACCCAGGTGCCCCACTATTTTTTTATTTTTTTAATGTTTACTTATTTTGGGGAGAGACAGAGACAGAGCGTGAGCGGAGAA
Source organism: Panthera pardus (assembly GCF_024362965.1). Taxonomy (NCBI): domain Eukaryota; kingdom Metazoa; phylum Chordata; class Mammalia; order Carnivora; family Felidae; genus Panthera; species Panthera pardus. The sequence goes on from NW_026526710.1 coordinate 7,327,980, forward strand.
GGGGCAGAGAGAGAAAGAGACACAGAATCCAAAGCAGGCTCCAGGCTCTGAGCTGTCAGCACAGAGCTCAACGCAGGGCTCAAACTCACAAACTGTGAGATCATGACCTGAGCCAAAATCAAGAGTTGGACACTTAACCAAATGAGCCACCCAGGCACCCCATTAGGTTAATTTTAAAAACCAGAGAAGGTTTTGGTTTATTTTTAAACTCTCTATCTCTTAAAATTTTCCTTTGGTTCAATCAGCACATCTGCAAATAATTATATTTTTTATCCCTCTCTTTCTAGTTTATCTTCATTTCATCTGGGTTTTTTTTTTCCTGCTTTATTGCATTGGCTAGAACTTCTTTAAATTAAGGGTGTCATAGGACTCCTTGTTCCTGACTTTAATGGGAAGGCCTCCACCAGGAATGATGTTGCTAGCGATCTGAAAAAGATAATCATTATGTTGAAGGAGCACGCTTCTAGTTTAATGAAACCTTGGTTGTTGTTTTTGTTTTAAATCCCATGAATCTTGGCGTTCATCAAATACCTTTGTGATCTACATCAAAATAATCCTGTCAGATCATCTTACACTTTGGGATACAAACCCAATTTCACCATGATGGCTGTGATTGTAATGTAGGATTTCCACGGACCCCGCCAGGGAATCTATGGGAGTGGATTTAGGGAAGGAGGAGGGGATAAAGAACCAGAGATGGGTATTTAGGGAGAGACTCGGAAGGAGGGACGGCCCCACACCATCCTTGCTGTGAAAACTTAAGACCTCACAGATGAATTTCTGTGAACAAAGCTTCTTAAAGAAACAAAACTTTTACATAGCGCATGCCTCAACACAAATGTTTCTTTGTTTACTATGTTCTCATTTATATTCGTAAGTGGGTGTGGCCTGTCAGTTATCTTTTCAGCGCCAGATTGGCTTACTTTCACCCACTACTGATGGGAAAGTGTTAGGATGACCAGCTTGCCCTGGTTTGCCCAAGATCTTCCAGGTTTTAGTACTGAAAGTCTCATATCCCAGGAAACCACTCAGACCTTGGCAGTGCATAGAAAGTGATAATTTATTACCTCTTGAGCATGGACTATAACTCACTAGATTTGATCCAGGATTTGGTTTTCTAGAGATGGAATTTTGACCACGCTGCAAATGTTTTCCCCGCCTCTTATGCATGTACAGAGATATGTGCACACGTATAAATAGACATACTTACATATATTAATTTTTCAATAAAATTATTACTGTTTCCCTAGAATAGTTTCCTCGTCACTGAGATTTTTCAAAGTGAATGATACAGAACAAGGGTTCTTAGCAGGGGGTGGTTTTGCCCATCGGAAACATTTAGCAATTTCTGGAGATACCTTTTGCTGTCATAACTGGGGGGCGGGGGAGAGGTGTTAGTGGCATCTACCAGGTTGAGACCGTGGATGCCGCTCAACATCTACAGTGAACGGGACAGCTCCCCACCACTGAGAACTCTCCAGCCCCCATGTCAACAGTGCTGAGGTTGAGAAATCCTGATATAGGGTGACATACAGCACTCTCTCACAACTTCATGTTCTGTTTTTTTGTGGCTAACTTAGGATATTTATGTTTCTTCTTGCTTGACCTTCTTTCAACTTCTCCATACCTTGCCCTTTTAAATTTGTTTATTTGATTGCTTCTCAACCTTTCGGCTAAGATCAAGTGTAAAATCTGTTTGTTTCTCAAAGAACAGCCTCCCAAGTTTACCTGTCAAAGTGGGGTCGGTGTCGGTCCTTACTTTCTGATTTCATATGAACGACTTCTGGTCTTCTGCATTTGCTTGGGTCGTTTTGATGTTCTTTTCCCAACCGCTTTCGTTGAAAGCTATTAAGTGTGAATCATACACAGTGGTTTCACATTTATTTCAACCATCAAAGTCACGCCAAGCAGAGGGGGAAAGTGGTCGAAACATACATCACGATCTGTTTTCCAGCCGAAGGCCTGGCTCCAACAGCTGGATCAATTCAACGCACTGGGTTTTAATTAAGCCTGCTCATGTCCACAGTTACGAAACGAGAGGTTTCTTTCAAAAGTAGACAGAGCTGGAGATCTAAAAGCCAAACAGATTCAAAAGGAGACACAAGTTATGTAGGGCATAAGGCAAGTGGACGAGAGAAGCAAGGTAAAGTTAAAACATTGGAACGGCTGGGGGCAGGAATGGGTCCAAAAACCAGAAGCCTCACAAGTGAATGGAAATAAGGGCGGTCCTGCAAAAGTGGTCAGAGGGAAGGCAGAAACCACGAGAATAAGTATCAGGATTCAAAGAGAAGGCGGTGCCTAATAAGGATGATCTTCTCTGTCCTGTAGGACAGATACCGTCCTTTCTTATTTGGTAGATAAGGACAAGGGGGAGGTACAGATGGGGCAGATAACTTGCCCCAAGTCATAGGGCTTCAAGAGACAAACCGTCTCAAGATTCCAGAAACCAACCTCTTTTTCCCTACACCACGTTTCCTTGCAAATTACCCCTCGCAGGTAAGAACTAGTCCAAGAATCTCACTACAAAGCAGTTTCTCCAACGTCCTCTGCTTCAGACACTTCCGCCTGAAGGAAAACACCCACGACTGAGAACCAGCTAAGCTGGGAAAAGTCCACATGAGGGACATAAATCTCCAGTTTACAAGAGTCAGGAAAATCCCCCTTGGGAAGGTTCTGGAGACGACTCAAAAAAGACAAAGTCTGGGAATTTAGAAAGAGAAGCTAAAATGAGCCTGACAATGATCTCCCCGGGTTGTCACATCCTGGGGCACCCACACCCATGGAGATTGATGGCAAGAAGGCTTATTATTTGATCGTGTGACTGTTGCCAATTGCCCAATGGAGCAGCGAGGGGGGCCGAGAGGGATGAGCGTTCCTTCCATGCGGTTTCCGCACGCACGTGGGATTGTGGAGCTTTGCCTCTGCGTCGGTTTGCCTGCAAAAACTCTTCTCATTCCGCTCCCCGAAGTTGACTGCCCCAGATATCCGGGCTCTGCAGACCACGAAGAGGCAGCGTGCCTGCAGCAAAGTCACCATCAGGCAGAGGAGGCTGCAAGCGGAGGAGGGTGCAAGCGGGGGAGGGGCAAGAGGGAGGGGGACGGGGTCTGAAGCCGGCTGTATGCCGAGGGGCTGACGACGGCCCAGAGCCCGACGCGGGGCTCGAACTCACCAACCGCGAGATCATGACCCGAGCCAAAGTCGGACGCTCAACCGACCGAGCCCCACCCCCCCCCCCCAGGGGCCCCTGGAATCTTGAGAACAAGACGGAAAGTCAAACTCACTTAAGAGCGAGTAGAATGGAGATGGCCAGGGGCTGGGGAGGTGGAGCAAATAGAGAGAGGTCGGTAAAAGGCAGCACACTTTCAGCTCTAAGACCAACGATGTCTGGGGATCCGTTGCAGGGCACGGTGACCGTAGCTGATAGCACTGCATTGTACCATTGAAATGTGCTCAGAGAGTGGAACTTTTACGTGTTCCTCAGAAAGCAAAGATAGGGGCGCCTGGGTGGCGCAGTCGGTTAAGCGTCCGACTTCAGCCAGGTCACGATCTCGCGGTCCGTGAGTTCGAGCCCCGCGTCAGGCTCTGGGCTGATGGCTCGGAGCCTGGAGCCTGTTTCCGATTCTGTGTCTCCCTCTCTCTCTGCCCCTCCCCCGTTCATGCTCTGTCTCTCTCTGTCCCAAAAATAAATAAAAAACGTTGAAAAAAAAAATTTAAAAAAAAAAAAAAAAAGCAAAGATAAATACGTGAGATGCTGGGCGTAATTAGCTGGTCAAGGGAACTCGCGGACAAATGTACACAGATATTGTCCAGCCACCGTGACGTGCGCTTTAAATGCCTTCCAACTCTGTTGCAATAAAGCTAAAATTGTAAGAAATTAAAAATAAGAATGTCTCGATTAAAATCACGCCTGTTTGCTTGTAAAAATACATAAAGTCCATTAGATGTCTGACATATCGCGAATGCCCAACTGCGGCTGTGAGTATCGATTCTTATTAATATTTTATAAAATATTCAATGCTGTCATTCCTATTAATTTTATACTAATTAATGATGTAATTCTTGCCATTATATGATTATAACGGTTATCATGACTAATATGATGTATCAGTTAATATAATTAATCCTAATATTATTATTAATATTCAGTGTACATTTTATTATTTAATATTAATATTCCTGTGGCGCTTTTTTCTTTGGGAATGCCAGCCCCTTACACAATAAACACCACACAGTAGCTGTTATGGAAATGCCCACCCGGGTGACTCTTTATCCTTTGTTTTGCAGGTAGTGGGAAATATCTTTCCGGGCTTAAGATCTCGGACCCAAGCCAGACATACGAGATCCGTGACCTTGGGCAAGTTACGTAACCTTCTGTACCGTCATTTTCTTATCTGTCCATTGGGTCTGAAATGTTACCAACCTCACAGAGTTGTTATAAAGGATAATCATGTTAATTACAAATAACATTTCAATGGCATGACAAACACATAGTTAAGCACTGTGCCCACATTTTCTATTATCACTTGATGGTTTCTTCATCTACAGATAGTCCCCGTGACTCAACCCTGCATCCCCATGAAGCAATCAAGAAGCCGGCCCCTTGGAAACAGCTCAGGCTTTCTGCAGAATGTTTTTTTGCTGTCTGCAAAGACCATACAGATTGTTTCAGTTCAAACCAACTTAGCAAACATTAACTGAGCACCTGCTATATTTAAGGCCCTGGGTCAAGTACTCTGAGGATACGTTAATGAACCAGGGACTGCCCTCGAGGAAGCCTGTGCTCTGGCACAAGCGGGACCTAAAGGTGTCCATTTCTCAAAGCGCTCATCACCAGCGCGGGGAACAGGATGGCCAAGTAGGCGGTGCCTGGGGGGCCCGCTCACAAGTCACCCGGGTCCAACCTGCCTGCAGCTGGCACCTGCTACCTGTAACCTGGGGCAGGCGACATAACTCAGCCGGGTCTTAGTCTCCTCGTTTGTCAGACTGTGCGCAAAATTGGCTCCTACCTCGTGGGCTTGTAGTGCAAGTTCAGGGAAGTGTTCTATGCCAAGGGCCCAGCAAGGAGCCTGGCAAAGCCTCTCAGGTGATAGCTATTTTTATTATGATTAATCTAGGGAGCGATGGTGGAGTAGAAGGGTCTTCTTTTAAAAGCACTTTTTTGAATTAGTAAAGTGTCGGACTTACTCAATACAAAAGACTTTGAGTTCTATTTTTTTCTACTGAGAGCTATTTCTGTTGTTTTTTCTTTAAGTTTATGTATTTTGAGAAAGAGAGAGAGAGCATGCGCACACATGAGTGGGAGAAGGGCAGAGAGAAAGAGAGAGAGAGAGAGAGAGAGAGAGAGAGAACCCCAAACAGGCTCCACCCCATCAGCACAGAGCCGAGCTCGGGGCTCGATCTCAGGAACCGGGAGATCACGACCTGAGCTGAAATCAAGAGTCAGACGCTTAACGGACTGAGTCACCCAGGCGCCCCATCTGTTGTGTTTTCCAATAACCAAAAATGGCCCTGCTCCCTTGTACGGCATTTTCCTGTTGCTCTGGTTGTTTTTGAGGCCCCTTGCCACGAGACAAGTCTTACCTGTCCCTCTCTACACGGGCAAGAACTTTTTAGGTGGATTCCTCAAAAGGAATCAACTATTCTGGGTCCACAGGCCCCGGGGGACTTCCCAGGATGTGGAACACCCAGCGCCAAGACGAGGACAGTCCCGGGCAAAGTAGAAGAGCCGTGTCCAGCCCGGACCTTCGCGCACAAGGGAGCACGTGCACGCACGTGGAAATTTCCGTGCGTGTGCACGAGCGTGAGCCTCTGAAGACGAAAGCCACCCCTGGACAACACACAGCTGGGTCTGGCACGCAGCGGACAAGGTCCACGGGATGGAGCAGGGGCGTGAGATCCGCTTCCATCCATCCCTGGCCGTGCCTGAGCCACGGAGCGCCTTTCCGCAGGCTGCCGAGCAGGAGGGCTGGCACGACTTTTTCAGGATGTGAGCCTCAGCTTCCAATTATGCGGGGCAGTCCTGGCTCCTGACAGTACGTGTGATCCCTGAGTCACTCGGGAGGATTTGGAAAGTAAACGGGAAAAACAGATCAGCACGTCCACGAGAGGTGACAACGCGATTGCCCGGGAACGTTGATCCTGGATTCAAACGTGGGCTTTGCTACTTTCTAGAGCCGTGACTTTGGGAAAACTACCGACCCTTCTGAGCCTCAGTTTCCTCCTTAGAGGACTAAATAGATCGTGTATGCCCCCCTACGGAGTGTGGGGGAAGAGAATACAGACGGGACGCCGTAAACGGCTGCCGTGACTGACCGTTGTCACCGCTGTAGAGATGTCGTCACGAACAGCACTGACACTCACCCATAATGGGAACCCAAGTATTTTTCATTCCTGAGCCTTTAGGTCAGCCATTTAAAACAGCTACAAAAATCTCACACCAACATTTCCGGGCACAATACACAAGTTTTTTGTTTTGTTTTGTTTTGTTTTGTTTTTTTAAATGACATTCAAGTAGGGCGCGTTATGAACAACAGAGATTAGACACAAAATCTTCTTCTTTTTTTTTTTTTTTTTCCAACCTTGGGGAGCAGAGTTCTTCCAAATTCTCTTGGTTAAACTCAATCTCTCTCCCTAAGTATTTTCAGAGAAAGGATGTATTATTTTATGAAATCAAATCAGATAAAAGGAGGGGTTCAAGAGTTAAATAGGTTTGGGGAATACTGGAATTTCCTCCTGGAAATTCAATGGACTTCTTCACCGCAGGACTTCTCAGAGCTTTTATGACGCAGATAAACTTGGTGGTGCCCCCAGAGGGAGGAAGAACATGCTCCCCACTTTCTTGGCCGTGGTGTCCTTTGCTCAGGGAGGGGGAACCAGCGGACTGGTATTGGGTAGAACAGCCTTGGAAAATCCCGATCTAGACGTTTCTAGACGAGTCTTAGTTCCTGTCTCATCTCAATCCACACCCCATTGCCTGACTTACTTTATTCTTGGTTTTTCTGCTTGGCCACCCAAGAGCTCTGACTCATTCTTATGCTTGGCCTTTGCTCCTGGATGATTCCGAGCCCTCCCGACTGACCACCCGGAGTGCATGGCACCAGGATCTAAACAACCATAGAACTCTCTCTGTGTGTCTCATGCCTCCTTTCTGGGAAACCGAGTTCCTTTTTGATCTACCAAGATGCTTCATTTCTGCTAGGAGAGCACTGCTATTTGACAAAGATGATGACACGTGGATGACCAACATGAAGATAAAATGATCACCCCTGGGAAGTGGGGACTCTCCGTATCCCCATTCCCCAGACGTGAAAACTGACATTCCCAGAGGTTCTCCGACTTCCCTACCCGTCACCCGGGAAGTAAGTCTTAGCACCTGCATTCCTAGGGACCACCAGAAAATGGACTTATTCCAGAACCCGTGTTCTTCAAATACATGATGCAGAGACTCTCAAAAAACCAGGACTCGAAGATCTTAAGTGAAGTCCCACAGGCAGAATTATAGCAAAACGATCAGGCACAGAGGCCCTGCAAGACCTCAGCTCCCTCCAAACGCTAACATGAGCATCTCAAGCTCCACAAAATATGGCGGCCGATGACCCGAGCCTTGGATGACCCCCTCCTCCTTCCCCTGAGCCTTGGCAGAGGAAAAGAAGGCGCGCAGCCCCAGCCTTGGCTCTTCTCCATCTCTGCCGTGGCGTTCTTTTGTCCCATCGGCACCTCGGGTTTTCTCCTCATCTATATAATGGGGTAACTCGGGGAAACTGACCCTATCCCGTGGCCAAAAGACGCTTCCCTCGCCCGGGCTTCTTGGGGGTGGAATCCTCCCACTAATCAATAACAGGCTCAGAATCACCTCCGCCCATTCCCCCCACCCCGGTCAGAGGAGATAAGACGCTGCCCTACTTCCTGCATCAAACTGTCTCCTTGTCGAGGCCTTGGTGCCACTGAGGTGACTGGCGCCTGCTGCCACCCCCACCCCATGAGGTGGCAGCTTATCGTCTGAGGGTGAAGCGAAGTGATGCGTGTGTCCACACAGGGGCCGATTGTCGCGAGCGCTTGCAGGATTGTAAAAGGTGCTGTATAAATCAATTATTAATACCAGTCAGAGCATAATAGCACCATGAGCAAGAGACAGGACGCCCGGAGACGGGCACCACACCCTCTGTGACACCGTCCTCAGGAGCCAGGTATCTCACGAGTTATGAAAAGATCTGAGGAGAGATGACCTGAGAGCAGTAAGGATTAACCCCTTCTCCACGAATCTCACCTGGCCTTGCAGAAGCCTCCGCCTCAGCTAGGGAAGGTTCTAGAACTTTAGAACCGTGGGGTATTGAGCGCCAGCTTTGAGTGCCAGTGCCCAGTCAGGACGGCAGCCTGCCCCACTGGACTTCACAGAAAATGGTTCCCACTGAGACGCCTCTCATAAGCCAACTTGATGCTCCCCGGCATCGGGGGGTGCCATTCACAGGCCCCCTGAGCTGGGTGTATTTTCTCAAGCCACTTCCTGTTCCCTCCTGGGCTCCACCTTATGAGCTGGGGACAAAAGGAACAATCTATTCAGGCAGTGGCTATGATGGGTTGATTTTGTGTGGGTTTTTATTTAATTTTTTTATCAAAAAATTTTTAATGTTTATTTATTTTTGAGAGAGAGACAGAGCACGAGTGGGGGAGGAGAAGATAGAGAGGGAGACACAGAATCGGAAGCAGGCTCCAGGCCCCGAGCTGTCAGCACAGAGCCCGACGCGGGGCTCGAACTCCCGAACCGTGAGATCATCATGACCTGAGCCGAAATCGGACGCTTCACCGACTGAGCCACCAGGTGCCCTAAATTGATTTTGTGTTTATTCTCTGATGTTCCAAGCCCCTGGTCTGGTTTGGTGATTCTCCTCTGAGTTTTCACATGTCTCCAATGAGTGGGTATGCCAAAGTTACACAAACAAAACTTCCCGGGGGGGGAAGACATCATTTGGGCTCTTTCAGAAATACACATCGGGGCGCCTGGGTGGCTCAGTCGGTTAAGCGTCCGACTTCAGCTCGGGTCACCATCTCGCGGTCCGTGAGTTCGAGCCCCGCGTCGGGCTCTGGGCTGACGGCCTGGAGCCTGGAGCCTGCTTCCGATTCTGTGTCTCCCTCTCTCTCTGCCCCTCCCCTGTTCATGCTCTGTCTCTCTCTGTCTCAAAAATGAATAAACGTTAAAAAAAAAAAAACCAGAAATACAGATTAGGCACCCTATGGCACTTGTAGGACCTACCAGTGTTGGGTGGCAGATCAAAACTTCACAATGATTAAGACCAACAGCCTTGAGGCAGGGTATCCCTGTCCTCAGGAAAAACAATTGATGATAAAAACGAATCTGGGTCCAGCAGGAACTGCCTGAGAACCCAAAGTACCAAGAAAGGCGGCACAGGATGGAGAAGACATCTTGCAGGAAACGGAGCGGAGGAAAAGCCCAGGGTGAGCCATAAGAGATCTAGACAACAGACGCCAGCTTCCAGAACAACTTGAGTCATCTTTTTGTTTGTTTCTTACTTTTTTGGCCAGTAAGACCGGGCCAGTGGTCAGAATAATGGCTCCCCGAAAAGATGTCCACATCCTCAGGGGGGCGCCCGGGTGACTCAGTCAGCGAAGCATCCGACTTCAGCTCAGGTCCTGATCTCACGGTTCGTGGGTTCGAGCCCCGCGTCGGGCTCTGTGCCGACAGCTCGGGGGCCCGGAGCCTGCTTCGGATTCTGTGTCTCCCTCTCTCTCTGCCTGTCCCTCCCCCGCTCACGCTCTGTCTCTCGAAACGTAAATAAACGTTCAGAAAAATTTTTAAAAGATGCCCACGTCCTGATGCCTAGAATTCCCGGAAACTGTGCACGTGTTACCTTACTTGGCAAAAGGGAGCGTGTAGATGTGATCAAAGGCCTCCAGATGGGGAGACTGTCTTGGATGATGCGGGTGGGTCCGTTGCAATCACAAGAGCCTTACAAGAGGAGGGCAGCAGGAAGAGTCTGGAGTCGGAGAAGATGTGCTGATAAGGCCCTGAGTGATGCCTTTGCTGGCTTCGGAGAACGGAAGGGGCCGTGAGCCAAGGAGTGTGTGCAGCCTCTATGGCTGGAAAAGGCCAGGAACCAGATTCTCCCCGGAGCCTGAAGCAGCCGTGCCGTGCCGCCCAGCAGACAGCTCCGTTGGGGAAATTCTCATCTCCAGCGCGGTAGGAGAGTAGATGTGCACCACCCCGAGCCCCTGCTTGTGCTCAGACGTTCACGCCGCAGCTGGAGACGAAACGGGGTGAGGCTGGGCTCCTCTCCCCTCCCGGCCCCCGAAGGCATGTGCGCCCCCCTCACAGAATCATGCTCGAGGTCCGTGCATGTATTCATTCATCCAACAAATACTTAGCGCAGAGGTCCTATGTGCAGGGCTCTCCTCCCAGCCTTGGGGGTTGCACCTGAGAACGATCCAGATGCGGAAATGAGTGGAAATGACAACCCAATGGAGGGACGCGCGGTAACAAGGCGAACGAACAATCAAATGACTCCCATCATTGCTGATAGACAATAAAGAGAAGGTCAGCGATGGCTTGGGAGGAGGTGACATTTGAACCAAGACAGGCCTATAAACACCTGGAGGAGATCCTATGGATACCCTAGGGTAGGAGTTGGCTGGGTAGGTCTGAGGAATAGCAAAGGGGTCGGTTAGGCTGACAGTGACAGAACCCAGAGAGGCCGATAGAGCGTGGGGTCAAAGAGGGAGCCAGGGACAGATCACACAAGGTCTTACAGGCCACAGTAAGGAGTGGGATTTTAGGGTAAGTGGATGGGAAGCCACCGAACTGAGCGATCCTTTATGGAATGTTCTGAAAGGATCCGATCTATGGTTATCTTGCAATAACATTACTCTCAGTTGCATTCAGCGTGCTTCCGTGAGGGGAGAAAAAATGAGGCGGACCAGGAACGGACCCCAATCCTACCTATCCCCCCGACAGAATATGTTCCGCAGGGCAACAGCTCTACTCGGGCACGCACCAGGAAGGAACGGGGCTCTAGGTCCGTGTTTCTCAAGCCCTTGGCATCAGAATTACGCAGGGGTGCTAATTAAATCGGCAGAGTCCTAGGCCCTGCCCCCACACCAGTGGAACGGGCATTGCTGTGATGTGGGCCCTGGACCACCCTGCTCGAGAGGCGTCTCGGGAGGGTCTCTGCCAAGGAGGGTTTGAGGCCCACTGACCACTTCAGGGAAGACACCGCAGAGTCCTGGGGCAGAGAAATGAGGGTCGAACCCGTGAGGAGGTGGTGAGACTTCTTTCCTGGAGGTCCCTCCCACAACCCAATTACTTCCAAGTTCCATAATGGCCCTCATGGGGTTAGGTTCACCGGGGTTCCCTCCAGTCACTATTTTCATTATGCCGTTGAAAGGATCGTTTGAGCATATGACAAACGCGTCTCGGGCTCCAATGGGCCCACGGACTCCCCGGGGACCTCGTCGAGTAAGACTGGTGCAGCAGATCCGGGGTGAGGCTGCAGATTCTGTACCTCCGACCAGACGCCAGGCAACGTCGGCGCGGCTGGTCCACGGCCCCAGGCCCTTTGGATCAGCGAGGGTTACAGACACCCAAAGGAACAGAATCTGCCAGCGGCCCCCAGATGGGTACATCTCCAAAGGCAGCCGGGTCACGAGGACGCTCTCGTCCGCCACGCAAGAGTCAGCGTGTCAGTTTCCACTGGGACACTAGCTGTGGCGTTTGGGGGGCCGTCACTCAAGGGGCCTGTGCCTCTGTTTCCCCATCCAGAAGATGGGACCCTAATGGCGTCCACCACAGAAGAGTGGTCACGAGGATTCCAGGAGCAAATATGAGACGGGCCGTACCCGTCATAAGCGTTCAGTACGTGTCAGCTACCGGCCTTGTTGACGTTTCTTTCCCTCTTTGGAAGCGGTTCCGCCAGGGAAGCTCTTTTATCTAATCTTTTTCTGCCCGGCCTGGATTCTGGCACTTAGCGAGTGTTCGATCCATCCGAGGAACGAACGAATGAATACAAACACACCCAATCTATTCACCTTCAAAGGTGACGTTCCAAGGAAAGAATAGGGAAGGAGGCGATTCCCGCTTGTGGAACACTGTGCGGGGCACGATGTCGGTTGCTTTTCATACATTATTGTAGTCCGTTCTCCAAAGAGCCCTCGGAGAGAGGAAACGGAGGTTCAGGAGGTTGAGGCTTCGAGAAGTGAAGACGCTTGCCCGAGATCCCGCGGCTGTTGAGCGTCAGAGGCAAGGTTCAAAGCCATTTCTACCCAGGGTGGCTCTTCCTCGCCGGTCCCGTGACAGCAACCTCCTCTGACCCTCCATATTTCCCCCTGAGAGAATTAGTCACGATCGGCTTTGATCGGCTGGGCGGCCAATGCGGTCCCAGCTCATGGCATTTCTCCGGGGCCTTATCTTTATGAACTGTGAATTTATCTCCCTGCAGAGATAGGGCTGTGGGTGAAGGGCCCCTGTGTCCACACCTGGGCAAGTCTTACCTGCTTCAAACAGGTCAGCAGGCAACTGGGAGCCTTTAATTGCCTTTTTCCTCACTTAGCCCCCTCCCTCAAGTTCAAACCCGCACGGTAAACACGGCCTCCAGGACCAAAGGTAAGGGAGGTGAGGCATGACAGTATTAGCCTGTAATCCCTTGATAAGACCCAGCACATTTCACAGAGCCATAAATTAATTCCTGGCCTCCGTAGCCTGTGAGGGTACAGAAAAGAAAGAGCAAGCTGGGAGGTGAGGACAGGCCACAGCGGCACAGGGAGCACAGCGTGATGCGATCACAGCCGCAGGAAACCCCCCAGAGTGTCCCCTCCTAGCAGGTGAAGGGTGTAACCCAGACCATCCCGTATGGTCTATGGTGGCAGGCTTCTCGGAGAAGGAAAAAGCAAACAGTCGGAGAAGGGGCAGGAGAGTGTTTGTCCCGTCCACTGTGCCCAGCTCACCCTTACGGCCAGGCTGGGGGGTGGGTGGGGGGGTCTCGTGTTTTCAACAGGCGGCAGATTTCCCACATCAGGCTGGACTGGCCACCATGTCCCAGAGGGCCTAGAATTCATGTATGGAGTAGAGTGACCCCAAAGCGTGATTGGGCCCCCCTCAGCCTTGTCAGTCAAAGGTTGTCACCCTGACCTCAGGGGCCCCCCGCAGAGTCATTTCCCATAAGTCCTGTGGTTCTAAAAAGCCCTCCCTTGTGACACTTGAAAAATGAGTTCAAAAGGCCTCCAGGCTTGGGCGCCAGCTTGGCTCAGTCTATTTAAGTGTCGGACTCTTGATCTCAGCTCAGGTCATGATCTCATGGTCATGGGATCAAGCCCCAGGTCAGTATCCATGCTGAACATGGAGACTGCTTGAGATCCTCTCTCTGTCTCTTTCTCTCTCTTCCCCTTTCCCGCTTGTGCTCCCTCTGTCTCTCTCAAAATAAATACACATTAAAAAAAAAAAAAGGCGTCTGGCATACAGGGATGTCTCCAAACAGAGTCATTTCCCAAGTGTCTATTTACAAGACTGTCTATAGTTGGTTTTCCTAATTCTTTGCTTCCTTTCAATACAACTTTCTGAATGCCCACCAAATGCCAAACATTATTGTCAGGCCTAGGGGATCCTACAGTGTCCCAGATGTATATTCATGGGTCCTGAGATTCCTGATCCAGTGGAGGATAAGGATAAATGGACAGGAAACCAAAATATACCTTAGCAAACTCTGTGATGGCAGCCAAGGACAGGTGGGGTTTTAAACGGATCCTCACATGGGCTTGCTTTTGCAACACAGCAAATCTCTCTCTGATCCTTCACCCATTTGGAGTCAGCAAATACTTGGAGAATGAGAAATCATTTCATTATTAGCTAACACCAACTCACAAGGTAAAACTTCTCTTCCGATTTGCATAGCGCATTCCAAAGCCAATCACCAAATATGTTTAGGCTTTCTACTTCTTAGGATAATCTACTCATCGGCTCTCTGCACAGATAGACGGTATGAGATCGCCCCACACTTCGGATGTTTTAAAAATATGATTTGAGTTGTTGAAAAGGAAACGAAAACCCACTTAGGCAGAGAAAAGAGGGTAAGTCAAGTGTCTTTAAGGGACCAGCTTTGAGAAATTGCTTTAGGATAGAGTATGGTTAAATTCACTCATCTTGACCTGAAAAATACATTTACTTCCCTAAGACTTGCCAAAAAGATTAAGAAAGGGAGAAAGAAATATAAAGAAAGAAAGAAAGAAAGAAAGAAAGAAAGAAAGAAAGAAAGAAGAAGAAAGGAAGGAAGGAAGGAGGAAGGAGGAAGGAAGGAGGAAGGAAGGAAGGAAGGAAGGAAGGAAGGAAGGAAGGGAGAAAGAAAGGAGGAAGGAAGGAAGGAACGGAAGGAAGGAAGGAAGAAAGGAAGAAGGAAGGAAGGAAGGAGGAAGGAAGGAAGGAAGGAAGGAAGGAAGGAAGGAAGGAAGGAACTCAAAATCACAATCTGATTTTCAAAATCAGTCTACACACATATTCCTGTTTAAAGATGTCCCTTACAGTGTTACTGAAAATACAAGAAAAGTCCTTTAACAAGAGAATGAATGGTTTAAGTAACAATCAAGTAGCAATTAAGAAGCTATAAAAAGCTTCTATTGACACGCAAAAGATGCTTCAAATGTTAGGGGAAAAGGCAGAATACAAAATAAAATTTTACTTTAAATAAGTTTTTAAAAAATAATCAAAACTAAGAAATACACTAAAATGCCAGCATAAGGTGCTTCTGGGTCATGGTCGTAGCACAGTGGTTCAACAAATGACGTCTGTTGTCAGAGACTTTTTGATCAAATCCTGACTTCCCCACTTTCTACTTGACTTGCTTTGGGAAAATTGGTATTTTCTGTCCATGTTGATTTTTCCTCTTCTGAAAAATGGGGCTCACGGCAATACCTACCTCATAAGAATTAAAAGAAATAAATAAGTAAAGAATATATAATAAATGTTTAATAAACAAAAGCTGAAATATTGAAATGTTATAAAATGAAATATCATGGGCATATCATTTAATAAGCTTTCCACGATTTACATATACGATATATTGCATCAGAAAGAGAAAAACATTAAACATTTTTTTAAATTTTTGTTGTTTTTTATTTAATTTTTGAGAGAGAGACAGAGAGCAAGCTGGGAGGGACAGAGAGAGAGAGGGAGACACAGAATCCGAAGCAGGCCCCAGGCTCCGAGCTGTCAGCACAGAGCCCGACGCGGGGCAGGCTTAACTGACTGAGCCACCCAGGCGCCCCATAAACATTTTTTAATTTTACAGTTAAACACAAATCAGGATCTCAGATGTCAAACTGCCTTCCCATCAATAAAGTCAGTTCCCCGTAAACCAAAGCGCTGGGCTTGGCAGGGGTTATGGTGATTAACTTATCAGAGCAAGGCTTACCTGTTGCTAGAGATCAATGCTTCCTTTTTTAAAGAAATCTTCAATAAACGAACAACAGAGTTAGAATCGCCAGGTGTCTGTGCTATGAGTATAAAGTAAGGCTGTTTTCTTGCAAATGGACAGGGGGATTTTTACTGTCCGTGTGAAGTGAACTTAGAAATAGTTGAGTAGCAGGGGCGCCTGGGTGGCTCAGTCGGTTGAGCGTCCGACTTCGGCTCAGGTCACGATCTTACGGTCGGTGAGTTCGAGCCCCGCGTCGGGCTCTGTGCTGACAGCTCAGAGCCTGGAGCCTGCTTCGGATTCTCTGTCTCCCTCTCTCTGCCCACCCCCACTCACTTGGTCTCTCTCAAAATAAATAAATAAGCTTTAAAAAATAAAATAAAAAAGAATAAAATCTCCTAAGTAGCTACAACATACAATTAACCAATATCCTTTACCCTGCTCAAATTTTTAGGAAACCTCTCCTCCTGATGCAGGAGAGAAGCATCAAAGGAAAAGACTTTAAAAGGGAAGGGCTGGAGAAGGAATAAGGCCTTAGGACGTGTTTAGATAGTTTATGTGGCTGCTGCTTGTAAGGAACACCCAGGGCCATTAACATTGTCCAGGGTCAGATCCTCCTTTACACCTGACCCCTCCTAGTGTTATAGAAACCAATTAACTCAAAATTCAACCTTGAAAAGCTAAACCATTAGACTAATCAACACACTTGCTTAGCTGACTTTATGCACATCGTCTTTAACAATTATCCTCATACAAAGAAGCTTCATTCTAAAATCAGGGCCTCATTCCAACTCAAATATAAGAACCTTCACTTAACTACACTTTATTTGTGAACTCATCTTTTGCTACTCCGACCATACCCCCTACGACGAACAAAGGGGAAATTAAAAAAGAATTTTCCATTAGAAGTTTGGTAAACAAAGTGGCAAAGCTTCCAGAAATAGCTTCCCTGAATTCTTGACCTGGATCCCCAAGAATACCCAGGACTGACACCGAAAGAAAAGGGATGTGGTCACAGGGGAAAGCTCACCACCTTCTATCACATGGTTGAAGGAATCTGTGACTTTTCCCCCAAATTTTTCAGAAACTGTCCTACCTCTTCAAGCCTGGATAGGAAGAAGTGTTTAAAATGATGGAACATAGGACAAACCAAGGAAACACGCAATTGCTTTCCCTACACTGGCCTTCTCGACGCTGGCCCGGGCGCCATGAACGAATGGCCACCAGGGGTGACACAGGGTCCCAAGGTTACCCACACAAGAGTTAGGGTATGCCGGGGGCCAAGATTCCACGTTAAATCTCAGTTATGCTGAACACCCAGCTCCCTACACACGCCACTTAATATTGTCATGTTTAAAGTCTTCCGTTCAGGGAGCCGCAGAGAGAGAGACAGAGAGAGAGAGAAAGAAAGAGAGAGAGAAGTCCTGAGGAGGGACAACCCACCCAACGTCAGAAACAAGGAAGGACCAACAGGCTGGGATTGTGCAGAGTAAATATTTAAACACGGAACGTTCGATAGCTGTTATATAGGTTCAGGAACAGGCTCATTTTTAAAAATCAATACTCTTACTAATAGCAATGGACTAGCCTTCAACAGAAGACAGGAAAAGAGTGGTGATCATTTTTGAATCAGAAGTCAGGGGGAACCCGTGTCCCCGCCAAGTCCCTCAAGCTGTACTAGAAAAATGTGTCTTAGGACCTCCCTCCGGGAAGCTGGGTCATCATGGACCCCCAGAGCTGATGGGGACCACAGATGTGACTGGGGCAGGGTGGAGGGGAGACAACGGTTAGAAAAGCAAGTAAGGCAAGGGGAGGGGAAGTCCTCGACTGTTCTCCAGGATTACTTAAACAATCAAGGAGTTGGCTTTTTAACCTGCAGGTGGTAGCTGTGTGACCTTGAACAAGGAAGTGAACCACTCTGAATGGCAGATGTCATAAGCCCTCCCCACCTTTCCTTAGCCTTTGCCATCTCAAGCAGTCAGATTTCTACCCCTAAGCGCCCAGACTCAGCCTGAGGGCTCTGTCGGGACTCAGACACAAAGTGGCCTGAATTATGGGCCCCCCACAGTGGCCCTAACCATTGGCTGAGGGGTGGCCCCTTATCCGTGGTGTGGTCTCCAGGCTGCCTCTCAGAGCCCTGGGTGGGATGAAACCCCTGTGGTCCCCAGAGGCGACCAGCTTTCTTGCCTACTCTTCTGTCTTCCCCGCTCCCCACCCAGCGCTCGAGATCCCCTCCCAGATAAACCCCTTGCACCCGAAATCTGGTCTCCGGTCAGAGTATTAGTTCTGGGGGCCCCCCAGAAGACTTGAAGTATCTGCCTCTATATACGTAAAATGAAGGGAAAAAAGTAACACCTTCGTCGGACGGTCACTGTCTGGGTCAAGTGAGGTGATGCTAAGAAGCATTTGCATAGTGCCCGGCACCCAGTAATTGCCAGCCGTGGTTATTCTTAACTCCACTGCTTAAAGTAAGCAATCTTCCACTTACTCCAAAGACGGTTGAGTTACCAATGATTTTTATTTTCTTCTTTCTCTTTTGGAAAATGAGTGGTGCTCGAAGACGGCAGGGCGTCAAGGAACCCAGGGTCCAAATGGCAGCTGGGTCCACTGTTAGCAGGAGGCTGGCTGCACGGCTCCGTGCCTCAGTTTCCTTGCGGGAGACGGGGCGGAAAAGCATTTCTTTCAAAACCCTCTTAGGTTTGGGGGACGTTCCGGTGAGAAAACCGCATGTAAAGTGGTCAGCACACTGGTTGGCAAGTGATGCCACAGAAGTAAACATGAGCCGTCGTCAGGAAAAGGGGATTAATAAAAATAACAGACGGATACTATGTGTATCCGGTGCAGATACAGAACGCCTCCTGGATCGGGATTAAAATTTGTTAAACAAGCATCCCACCAAGAATTAGGCCAATGAAGCTCTCAGGAGGTTGTTGCGTAAAATCCTTTCTGCCTCTGCTGCAGAAAGAGGTCTGAAATGGGTTATCACAGTAGGAACGACAGCGACACTTATTAGGAAGGGGCAAAAGGAATCAGCTAGAAGTACATACTTTCAAAATGATCTACTTAAAGAAAAATATAGGGCAGATGTCAAGTGGGAATGTTGGCTTAAATACAGCAGTCGGGGGATGAAGGGGAAGAGCATTTGATCACGTGGTTTTACCTCCGATGGAAAACCGAGTGAAGGGAAAATGAGACTCAAGGTTCAGAGAGGTGCCTAGTAGACAGAGAACTTCGAAGAACTAAATCAAGAAAATGATGGCAATGGTCTCAGACTCTAATTGGTGGAATATTCTAGAATCGGCTGTTTTACCTTGAGACAGCAACTTACCCGTTCTTCTGTGGATTCAGGCGTTTATTCACCGCTCGGATGTCTCGTATCTACACCCCACAGTCCCAGTGACAATGGGACAGTCCCAGTCCCTTAAACACTGTGCTCTGTGTCTTTAGGCCCTTGGCATATATTTGACAGCAGTAATATTCTACCCCCTCTCCATTGCCCCTCACTTACTCCCTGCAGATATTGATAATTGAGTGCTAGACTATTTCTACAGTTCTTGGATGAACCCTCTGAGTCTTTCCTGACACAACATGCCATGTAGCCACTATCAACCGATTGGATGGCCGGCGAGCCGGTCGCACAACTGGACTAGGTAAGACTAGTTGACTGCAAGCCACAGAAGCTGAGTCTGGGTAACATAAGCCAACGAAGGTTCCATTGAAAGAATATGGGAGAGAAACCAGGTTGACAATAAACTTCATATATTGAAAGAAAAAAAAAAAGAAAGAAAGAATATGGGAGAATGTAAGGGGACTGAAGGGAATGTTCAGGAACCAGGAATTTCCCGGGGGCCTTGACAGCAGGTACCTACTAGGTCAACAGCTTTGTCTAGACACCCCCGCTGAAATTAACGTGTCCTAAGTATATTTTTCTCCCAGTCCTTGAGCCCTGCCTCTCAAGATTGAAACTCCCTAGAGAGTGACTACTGGGGTAGCATAAACCGTGCACCAGAACCACACAGGATGATGAGGGAGCGGCCACACGTGTAAGGGAGGGGCTCTTTTCCGGGGAAAAGAACTCTGGGAAGTCCAAAACAACACCACCGGCACCAGTTGCCAACCATCCAGATCTCAACCACCCAATTAACTGGGCCCAGTAGTTACAGCAGGGCCGCGGGCTGCTGAATGGGTTAACGGGTTGGACAGCAAGTGTTCACTAAAACAGTTCTGCTGATGATTATAAATCAAGCATGGGTGTCTGCACCTGGGGAACTAACTCATCAACCAGAGAAAGAGCTGGCAACCTCCAGGATGGGCCTCTGAAAGCCTCTGATGAAATCAGCCCGTTGATTAACGCAATTAGCACCATTAGGAAAGGAAGTTGTTAACCTAAATCAATTATCCACAGACATCTATCACGCTAAGTGTTCCTCTTTGTCTTGAGTATATTGCACTGTTGGTGTTTCAGTGGTGATGGCCATTAAAAATAAATGATTATTGTTGATTTTCTATTGATATAGCTATTAATGTATCGGTGCCTGTGTGTATAGGCCGCTTACGTGTAGTGTACAGAAAATAGATGTACTAACAATAGGAAGTGAGTATTGACTCTCATTTCTCAATTCAGGAGGTAAATATTGACCAACAAAGAGCGCTGCTAGCTTGCGATGAGCTAAAAGGTAAAACGTTCGTATCAGCTCGATTTTTCTTTAACTACTTGTATCACCTACTTTCTGCAGCACAGAGGTTCCAACGCATGGATGAGGTCCCTCACTCACGGTCCTGAGGCACTTCGCGCCAGTTAGGTTCCACCCGTATGGAGACTCTTAACTCCTCTTGTCTTTTCTGAGCGTTTCCACCGCTTTAGCCAATGTATGTCTTCTGTATCAATTTCCATGCTCGTTAGCCCAGCCGCACAGGCAAAGAACAATTGTCCATGATAATGACGGTCGACGTTTATTGAATTCCTTCTACCACCCAGTCCTTTGATCGGTAATGGTGATCTCCATCTTGTAGAGTGATAATAACGATAATAACGGCTTATGTGCCAGGTACCCTTGAAAGCACTTTCCGAGCAGGAATTAATTCAAACTCCCAGCTGGCTCTGGAGGTAACATTACCGTAGTCATTCTACTGATGGGGAAACTGAAGCCCAGAAAAGCTAAGTCCTAATACTCAGCTGGTAAAGAGTAGCATAAGCCAATTATTTGAGTGTAATTTTTTTCCCTGCTTGCCCATGCTTCTCCGAACGTACTTCAAGATTTGTAGGAGATATCCAGTTTCAAGAATACACTTTTGGGGCGCCTGGGTGGCTCAGTCGGTTAAGCCTCCCGACGGTGGCTCGGGTCAGGGTCTCACGGTTGGTGAGTTTGAGCCCCCACATCAGGTTCCCGGCTGCCAGGCTAGAACCCACTTCAGATCCTCTGTTCCCTTCTCACTCTGTCCTTCCCTGGCTCACGCTCTCTCTCCCTCTCTCTCAAAAATAAATGAACACTGACAAAAAAAAAAAAAAAAAAAAAAAAAAAACACACTCTTGCTATCATGGACATGTGCCCTGGCGTGCTGCACACACACGTCTCTGTGTGCGTGCGTGTGCATGCACGTGTCCCCACCCCACCCCCAGGGAAAGAAACTGAAATTTACCCGGGCCAGGCAACTTTCTAACAACGATACGGCCAAGAAGCAAAGCATGAAATTCAAACCAGCCTCTGTTGGAAAAGCGCAATCTCCTAAGAGAAACGGAGAGTTCTTAAGCGTTTCGGTTTTGGAAAGGACCCTCAGGTTTCTCCATCGCAGCAGAGCCTGGAATTAGCCCTGGAGGAACAGAGATGATACATAATGCGATATGCTCCCATTGGGGCCTGGAATCTGATTGCAACATCCAGAAATATCTGCGTGATCGATTGGAGTGACTGGATTCAACAGAGCAAGTAAGTCTAGGCAGGGGAGGGAAGGAGGGTTGCCAGGGGCGACCCGGGAGCATGAATATGAAAAAAAAAAAAATCACAAGACTGGAGAGAAGGGCCAATTGTTCCGAGCGCCCTGGCTGACCGTGCCCTTGAAGGTCAGACTTGCACAGAGTCCTCAAAAAGGAGGTTTAAACACGGCAAACCAGAAAGGCAAGCTGGGCTTTACCTTGGGAGCTGAATTGTCAGGAACTTGTTTCAAAAGGTCTTAGCCTCTGCCAAGACGGCACTTCACCAGGTTAATTAAAACCGGGTGTCAGCGATGCTTCGAAATTGCCAGCAAAGGTGCCAGCTTCAGGGCATGCCTGGGAACCCTCACGGGTTTTGATCTTGGGGGCGGGGGAGATCGTTTGAGGGCCCCCAGGAACCTCCTGGTAAAACAAACAGAAGAAGAGGGGAGGGAAGCGGTGAGACAAGGACTCAGGAAAGACCGATTCCTTCAGTTCATCTAGAATTACTCTCCGGGACGCCTGGGTGGCTCCGTTGGTTGAGCGCCCAACTCTTGAGTTCGGCTCAGGCCATGAACACAGGTCACGGGATCGAGCCCTGGGTCGGGTTCTGCGCTAAGCATGGGTCCCGCTTGAGTTTCTCTTTCTCTCCCTCTCCCCTGCTCTCTCTCTCTCTCTCTCTCTCAACAACAACAAAAAATGACTCTCCAAGGTTCCCAGGGAGACTAAATTTCAAGTAAAATTTCCATCTTGCGTTTAAAAACATTTTAAGTTTATTTTGGAGAGAGACAGAGAGAGGGCACAAGCAGGGGAGGGGCAGAGAGAGGGGACAGAGGCTCTGAAGTGGGCTCGGTGGTGACAGCAGAGAGCCCGATGTGGGGCTCGAACTCACAAACCACGAGATCACAGCCTGAGCTGAAGTCTGATACTTAGTGGGCTGAGCCACCCAGGTGCCTCTCCATCCCATTTTCGATCACGGGTCCTATGAAAAGGTCTTTAAAGTCAATTACTATGCTGCTTGGGGAGAACCCCAGATTACTGTGCTGTGCAAAGTTCATATCAGAAATAACTTAGTAGCTGAGTAGGCAGTTGGATGATGTGGCGGGCAGAATAACGCCTGCCAGGGATGTGCACTCCCTGACTCTTGGCACCCGAGGGACCTGTGAATACGTGACCTTTTGTGGCAGGGGAGACTGTGCAGGTGTGATTGAAGATTTTGAGATGGGGAGATTATTCTGGATTTTCCAGATGGGGCCTAAGTATAATCAATCGGGACCTTAGAAGAGATACACAGGAGGGTCAGAATAAGAAGGAGATGGGGAGGATAGTCAGCAGGGGTCAGAGTGGCTCGGGGCCACAAGCTGAGGTTTTCAGGTGGCCTCCAGAAACCGGAGGTGACAAAGAACACACAGTTGGCCCCCTGAGCTTCCAGAAGGGGCCCGGCGCTCCTGATATCTTGATTTGAGCCCCAGAGGACCCGTTTTAGACTTCTGACCTCTAAGACCATAAGTGAGTAAATCTGGGTTATGTTCCGTTGCCCTGTTCGCGATTCTTTGCGATAGCGGCGAAAAGAGCTAACACGGACGGTTAGTTCATTCTTTGCTTTACTCTAGGAAGGTCTCGGGGCTTCCGATGACGCATAAAAGGCAACAAAAATAACCAGGGGTAAAAGCGGTTCAGGAGACTGTCTTCTGAAGACAAAGACCAGGGGGATTGAGAGCAAAACTGGGGTTAGGGGCTGGAGCCACCTAACCTAGTCTGGGCAAAGCGAGAAGAAGCTGTTCCCAGCGGCACCGGATTAGGTTGAAGAAGGGAGAACCAAGCAGACATTGGGTGTATGTGTGTGGGAGGGGGCCTGGAAGCTGAAGGTATCGTGGGAAAGAATACAGAATAAATACAGGTGCCTGGGGGCAAGGGGGCACCCCGGAGCTGTGAGAAGTCATGTAGATCACCCCTAAGATGCCAGGGAAGGGGTTGGGGTGGGGCTGAAGGCCTGGGAGGTAGGGAGAGTCAGATCCTGTCTAAAGAGTTCTTCTTCTTCTTCTTTTTTTTTTTTTTAACGTTTATTTATTATTGAGAAACAGAGAGAGACAGAGCGTGAGCAGGGGAGGGGCAGAGAGAGAGGGAGACACAGAATCCGAAGCGGGCTCCGGGCTCTGAGCCGTCAGCACGGAGCCCGACGCGGGGCTCGAACCCACGAACCGCGAGATCATGACCTGGGCTGAAGTCGGAGGCTTAACCAGCTGAGCCACCCAGGCGCCCCAAGAGTTCTTACTTCTAATCGTCCTCCCTCCAGAAGAGAATCACAGCAGTGATGAGCCACAAGGCTGCCCAAACACCCCTTCACAGCACGAGAAAATCATCCCAGGCAAGGACTCGGGTATACAAACTGGCTGTTGCTTTTTGAGCGCTGGCCACATGGCCCACCGTCAGCAGCTGCCATCATTTCCCCCATTCTAGAAAGGAAGGAGTCCTTCGGCAGGGTCACACAGCAACAAAGGGACCCAGTGGGAGCTGAGCCGGGTCTGTCTCCCCAAGTCGGTGCTCTGTCAACCCGTTTCAAGCTTAGGGTTTAAAGAACAGGCGAGGTAGACTTCCTTCTTTCCCCCTACCCTTGAAATGGCTATCATGGATAAGAAATCTCCCTCCCGCCAACTCTCATCCATTCAACCACTTATTCAGCAAATATTTATTTAGAGCTTATTGTGTGGCTAAGCTAAAGAACCAGGCAATTTCCTTGGCTTCTCGGAGCTTAGATTTGGGGGAAGAAACGCAGGTAACACACAAACAGAGATGAGTCGGGTGGTGATAAATGCTACGTAATCCGTAAATATGGGCAAGGGGTGAACACCCACCATAGCGGAACGGGGGTCAGGGAGCAGGCTGGCTTCGGGGTGGAAAGCCGAGACAGGTGCGACAGACACAGCTGTGCGTTAGCCCTTGAGGGGTGGGCTCGCAGGGGTTTATTTTATCAGTGGGCCTTCGCAATTTATACCTCTGCTCATAATTTGTACCTCGGCTCTTTGGATGTGTCGAATATTAGCTGGAAAACATTCTTAGAGGGTTAGGGAATGCTATTTTATGGTGGGGGGCAGGAAAAGCCTCCACGCTGACTCAGTGGCAGGGCGAGGATGTGAAGGTGGTAAGAGTGCTCACCGTACCTCTGGGAAGGGCATCCGGGTAGCAGAAGCAGCAGGTGGAAAGGCCCTAAGTGCTCGGAGTATTCGCACAATCTACGGAAGGAGCATGGAACGCAGAGCTACCCAGGGCCTCTTCCTGATCGGATGTTTTACATATTTTATATTTTATATTATTATATATAATCTTATATTGTTTGTATTATTATTTTATTTTATTCTCTCACTTACCCAAGGCCCTCAAAGGGGATAAGAGAAAGGCGCGCATGCCTGCATTCATTTGTTTGCTACGCATTTATTGAGCACCTGCCGTGCGCTTTTAACTGGCCATACAAATAGCGAAAACATGGTCTGTTCTTCAAGGAGCTTACGGTCTCGTGAGGGATTGAGGACAAAAACTTGGGGAAGATAGAGAAGTCGCCAGACATTCCTCCTGGCCCTTCCTAGGACCCTCCTCCCTGAAGAACTCGGGTTGGTTCCTTCTAATCTCGGCTAACATGACAGAGGGGCCGGTCCCCGGCTGAGAAAACCCTCCCAGGTCAGCAGGTGAGCTCATGGCTCAACAATCAGAGGCGACGACTTTGATGTTTCTGGCGGGCGGCTGCCCCGCCCTGTAAGGAACCAGGCACTGATAACGTTTTCCAGCCAGCAGAGATCCAGAAAGCTCCAGGCGCTTACCGACTCTGTGCACTCAAGATCTGCTCAAACGTAAAGAAGATGCGGCAGGTCCCCACAATGGGATATTACGCACCCCTAAAAAGGAACGGTATTCTAACCCATGTTACAACATGGACGCACCCGGAAAACGTCATGCCAGGGATATACACTAGGTACAAAAGGTCACTTATGGTATGATTCCGTTTTTATGAAATGTCTGAAATAGCTAAGCCCTTAGGGACAGAAAGCAGATGGGTAGTTACCGAGGCCTGGGGTGAAGGGGAGGGAGACGTGGGGAATGCGCACTTAATGAACACAGGGTTTTCTTTTGGGGTAAGGACACGCATGTCTTGTAACTAGATAGGTTCATTTTGGGGCGCGCGGGTGGCTCAGTCAGTTAAGCGTCCAACCTCGGCTCAGGTCACGATCTCACGGTTCACGAGTTCGAGCCCCGCGTCGGGCTCTGAGCTGTCAGAGCCTGGAGCCTGTTTCAGACTCTGTGCCTTCCTCTCTCCCTCCCCATCCCCCATTCGTTGTCCGTCTCTCTCTCGCCTTCAAAAATACATAAAACATTGTAAAAAATGGTTCATTTTTGAGGTGCCTGGGTGGCTCGGTCAGACCAAGAGCGTCTGACTCTTGGTTTCAGCTCAGGTCACGATCTCACAGTTTCGTGAGTTCGAGCTCCGCGGCAGGCTCTGCGGGAACTGGGGGTCTCTCTCTCCCTCTCTTTCTGCCCCTCCCCCGCTCGTGCTGTCTCTGTCTCTAAATTAATTAATTAATTAATTAATTAAACTTAAAAACATATTTAAATTTTTTTTTAATAAAATGGTTCATTTTATGGCATGTGAATTCACCTCCATTAAAAAAATGGCCAGGTTTGGGGTGCCTGGGTGGCTCAGTCACTTAAGTGTCCGACTTTGGCTCAGGTCATGATCTCACAGTTCGTGGGTTCGAGCCCCGCGTCGGGCTCTGTGCTGACAGCTCGGAGCCTGGAGCCCGCTTCCGATTCTGTGTCTGTCTCTCTCTCTCTCTCTCTCTCTCTCTGCCCCTCCCCTGCTCATGCTCTGTCTCTCTCTCTCTCTCTCAAAAATGAATAAACATTAAAAAAATTTTAAAAGATAGTCAGCTTGTTCGGCTGCTGTGACTGCCGCACTTTGTCATTAAGTACTATGGACTCCCAGTGGCCAATGCCAGGTGACCGTTAGGTACAGCCCTGTTTGTTACATGCGACTTTTCTTTTTTTTTTTTTTTTTTTTTTTTTTGCCAGCATCAGTCGGGTCCCCACCGTCTCCCATCGGCTGACCTACACAACTGCCGATCCGGAGTTTCCGAGGAACCAAAGTGTCCCGGTCCCTCTCTCCTACACCCTTCTAGAGCACCCCCCATGCTTGAAGGAAACACTTCACTTGCATTTGCTTCTGAGCGAAACACAGGCAGGAGCCAGGGGGACACCGAAAGCTCTGCGAAGCAAATGACGAACGCTGGGGTCTCTCGCCAAACCTACATCAGCGTCCTTTCAACTCCGAACCTGGTAAAAGGATTAGCCCTCTGCCGTCCACAAGGGCGCGTGAAAGCCGGTCTGTCTGTTAAAAGACTCTTGCGTGCACACCCCAGTCCAGGCATCAAACCCTCCCCGCCCTTTGATAAAGCCAGACCTCCTTCTATGGATGTGCGGCCAGGGAATAACGAACACCTGCTAAGAGAATAAGAGACGCTGGGGGCGGGGGCGGGCAGCGAGGCTAGACGGGACCACTTTCCATTGTACATCATCCGCACGGCTGGTAGAGAATGAATTATTTCTTCCCAATTCGGCGCCATCATCCATCACCGTCAATTTGCGGCCCATCTGGAAGGTTTCAGAAGCCCCGGAATGGGCTCAAGAGTTATAAAACAGCCACGGCGGCAAGCCTTTCTAAACGGATTACGGTAATACAAACACGAAGAAACAGGGTGCGTGTTTCGGGGAGTTTACGCTGTTCCACGTCCCGGGCTCGAGCTCCCTCATTTCATCCCCTCAACGAACCTACGAGGCGGGAACGAGAACCGTTCCCATTGTGCAGATGAGAAAACCGAGGCCCACAGAGGTCCATGCCGTTCTCTGGTCACCCAGGTAGGAGGTGGCACAGCTGGGGCACGAGGCTGGGTGGTACTGACCCGGGACACTGTGTCCTGCTCGTGATGTGAAAGCGATGAGCTCAGGAGGCCCTACCTTCCCTGTCTGCACTCTCTCGGCCTGAATCCTACCTCGTTCAGTCACTGCCTTGGGACCCTCCGTCTTAAGCTTTATTCTTACAGCTGAGCCTAGAAGGGGCGGAGAAGATGCACGACAGACTCGAGGACCAAAGAAATCGCGTGTTTTCTGTGTGTTGAATTCAGTTCTCCCCAGTTGCCGGCGAGGGGGACCCACTGGAGAGCGTCAATATTAGCACAGAAGGCCCAGAAGAAACGGCACAGAGCTCTTTGCCTGGGTTAACTGATCGGGACCTGCTGGAGGGAACGTGTTCATTCTACAAACAGCCATCAGTGCCCCCTCGAGCCTGGTCATGTGGGAGGGAACGACAGCACACACAGGGACCGTGTGTCCCTGCCTTCCCGGAGCTGCATGCTACTGGACGCGTGGCTTGAAGAACAATGTGATGAGCGAAATGAAGGGGACGTACAGAATGCCGCCGAGCACAGAAAGAGGGAATCCGAGCAGATCTCGAAGGAAGAAGGAAGAGTCACCGAAAACCAACACGACAGTGACTTCAACAAGGTAGGAGTTTATTTCTCTAGCATCTAACAGAAGTCAGAAGGTAACAGTTCAAAGCTGACGTGGCAGGTGAATGGTGACATCAGGGACCCAGGGCTCTCTTCCTCCCTCCCTTCCTCCCTTCCTTCCTTCCTTCTTTCCTTCCTTCCTTCCTTCCTTTACCTCCTTCCTTCCTTTCTTCCTTTCTTTCTTTCTTCTTTCTTTCTTTCTTTCTTTCTTTCTTTCTTTCTTTCTTTCTTTCTTTCTCTTTCTTTCTTTCCTTCTTTTTCTTTCTTTCCTTTCAAGTCTCATGGTTGCTTCGTGGTTCAAACTGATTGCTGGAGCTCCAGCCATCACATTCTAGCTGTAGCCCCCCCCACAGAAGGAGG
The DNA here is from genome assembly GCF_024362965.1 of Panthera pardus. NCBI lineage: Eukaryota > Metazoa > Chordata > Mammalia > Carnivora > Felidae > Panthera > Panthera pardus. The sequence goes on from NW_026526710.1 coordinate 7,356,212, forward strand.
AAAGATGGCAGAGAGCCAAACCAGGCTTCTCCCAGCTGGGCCAGCCCCCTTTCAGCAGTCTTTCTGAGAGCCCCACACATCGGTTCTGCTTTTATTTCACTGGCCAGGGCACCGCCTTATGACCACATCTGGGCTGCACGGGAAGCTGGGCAATGCAGTTGTTGAAGCCAGACGGCCACGCGCTCGGCTAAAAAGCGGGGCTCCTGCCACGGGGAGCCCAACTGTTTGAAAGCGTCTGTGTTTGAGGGAAGAAAATTTCAGTTCAAGCCCCATCTGTGTTACTCGCTTGCTGTGTGAGCTTAGGTCACTCACTTAACCTCTCTGAGCCACACTCTGCCCGCCAGCAGAATGGCCTGATAGACCGTGCTTCGCAGTGGTGCTGGAATCTTAGCCGAGGAATGCAGTCTGCATATCATTGCGTTGCCGACTATGTGCTTGAGAAGGACCACTGAATCGAAATGAGCCTGAGTCCTTGGGGAAGTGGTGTTTCACAAAGGGAGAGCAGGACTGTGAGTCCAGCAGGCGTGAATAACAGCTCATTGCAAGCTTCCCGTGTAGCGGGAAACATTACTGACTCCTGGGTCCATCACTCCGACTTTGCTACCTCATGATTCGTCCTTCACGGAGGTCAAGTTTGATGTAACAGACAAAGGAGCTTGCTTGCTCAAGGCTGTTCGAGCTGGTAAATGGTCCCGGTAGGGCGAGTGATGGCAGATGGGGCCGAGGGGGGAAAGGCATGGCACGCCCCCGGGGCCTTGTGAGCAGAGCCAGGGGTCTGAAAGAGCGTGGCACGGTGGGGCACCAGGGAAAAACATCTGGATAGAGCAGGTACTTCCGACCGGAAAGAGTAGGCCCCAAACACAGAACGGAAAGCCTCGAATTCGGCGGCAAGATAACGTAGACTTCACTCCCATGGTAGCAAGGAGCCATCGAAGGTTGTGGAGCAGGAGAGGGACACAGTGCAGGAAGATCTGGAGGAGGACTGGAGGTGGGGGGGGAGCTTTGTCTGGGCAAAATGGATTCTCCAAGTTATTACTGGACCCCTGGAACGGATGAGAAAACCGAGGCTCAGAGAAATGTCTTTGTTTGCCCAAGTCAGAGTAAAAAGGGAAAAGCTGCAAGTTAAGTGGGAATGTCTTGAGACATTGGTGTGGGGAAACCCCTGCACAGGTAAAGGACGGTCAAGCCACGGTGGCAGCCACAGGCCCTTCTCCAGGGCTGGGGGCTGGCTTACACGTTTGGTTCTTTCCCCAACCCGCCTCTACCTTCCCGGAGAAGGCCCTCTCAGTGATCCCTGACCCTCCCGGCCTCTCATCCCCAGGGGGGGAGGGGGACAGAGAGATGCCCCCATCCGCCACCCTGGAGAAGCAGGGATGTGGAAACCCAGAGGCGGTATTTCTAACAGATAATTGCTCTCTTATTTAAACAACAGCCACTGAAACAGCTCATTCAAGAGACAAAGGCAGTCATTACCTGGATTTTTATCGGGGAAATCTGAGAGAACTACCAGGGGTCACGTTTCTAGCTAACAGCCCGAGGAGAAGCCGGGGCAGAGCCTGACCACGAGGCCACAGACCAGCTCGGCAGCAACCTTTCCTCCCGTCCTCAGGGGTTCACCGGACTTGGGGGTGATCGGGGTCAAAGTTCCTGAGCAGCTCCTGCAGGAATTATGCATAGTGGGTGCTCGTCATGTCTTGGAGGTTGCACAATGGCCCAGGAAGATGGTCACGGAACAGCCCCATTTTACAGAGGAGGAAAGCGAGGCTCAGAGAGGCCGCTTGCACAGAGTTATTAGGCTGGCAGGTGGCGGTGCTGGGACTCGAGTGCAGATTCTTTGCCCCATTCTCTCTCAACACAAAGTCTTTGGCTCCCAAGGTTTCTGCCCCAAAGCCCGGCCAAAGGGACCCTCAATAAACCCTCAGTGGTTGGGGATCCCAGCCCTCAGTGATCCAGGGCTGGTCCCCAGACGCCCCGGGGAGGCCCTGCGATCCATATGCTAGTTCGGTCGCCCAGACACATGACTGTCCCAGCAGAAGGAAGCCAGTCCGATGGGTCTGCAAGTTATAGCTCATGGGCCAGATCCACCCCATTGCCTGTTTGTATATGGTTCATGAGCTAGAAGAGGTTTTTACCTTTTTCAATGGCTGCAATCAATAAAAGGAGGAGGTTTCACGCTACGTGAAAACTCTCTGAAATCCCAAGTTTTTAAAAGCATCCACGCATGAAGGTTTGTTCGAATACAACCACGCTCATTGTTTCCGTATCAGAGGTAAGCATGCGTGACACAGCCTGTGTGGCTTGCAAAGCCTAAACCCTTTATTGTCTGACCCTTCAAGGAAACGTCTGCCCTGCTGTGGTTTAGATCGTGAAGGTTTAACCCGTGGCCATCACCTTGACATGTTCAAAGACGCGCCATGTTGGGAAAAGCCTCCCTTCCTGGAAAAGGAGGAGAGGGAGAAATACACAAACACACATAGGCTCACGCCCTTTAGAGGCGCTTAGGGACACACGGACGAGCAGGTACACGTGCACGGAGAAATACAAACCTTCAGGGAGAAAGCCAGAAACACAGACACTCAGAGAAATATCCAAGTGCATTCAGAGCCTCGGAACCATCCAGGTGTGCATAGACACTAAAGCATATAGTTAAGCACATGCACACACACTCATGTACACACACACACACACACACACACACACACACACAGGGAACAAATACCTCCACACACACAGACATACGCAGACCCCCAGGGACCCAAAGAGAACACGCCAGCTACTAGGTGCACGGCTATCTATCATGCTACAAAACAAGGAGATACATATACAGCCTCCCGGGCAGAGACAGACACACAGGAGTCCCCAGCTGTTCGGCTGTCACAGACTCACAGGCGAAGAAAGCCAGAGCCATCTGTGCACGGTGACAAAAACACTCAGAGACAGAGGAGAGACAGAGAGATGCAGAGGGGCTGGGGTCTGTGTTCTTCGCCCCCGTGCTATGTTCACCGTCCTTTGTTGTGTACGGACATTAATGGGAGCCCGAGAACTGGGGTTTCCTATGGCGTAAGTGGAGGGGCCATTCTTTGGATCCAGGTCTTGGAGTGTCGCTACAAAGAACAAGCAGATTAAATAGACTTCACACCTCGCCAGCCACCATTCTGCCTGCGGGCTCTCTGACTGCCCCGTGACACCCGCCCAGTCTGAATCACCCTTCTTCACATAGATCTCCCCTGACCCATCGGGGAGAATCAAATCTTCATCCTTGGAAATACCCGTCCCACGCATGGCCTTGGATCATTCCCGCCGACCCGGGCCCAAAGCTGGAGAGGCAGGAGGATAGAGAACTAGAAACCCATGGGTAAATACCACTGTTGAGCACGAGCACCGTGCCGGGCGTTGGGCTCAAGGCTTTCTGGCAAGCAAGGGGAAAAACACCGTCACCCCATGTCACATCGTCACCCCATGTCACACCGTCACCCCACCTCACAGATGAGAAAGCTCATCACCCAACTAACAAGCTCCAAAGCAGAGATTCAAACCTAGTTCTGGCTGGCCCCAGAGCCCATCACCCCAAATCCTCTCCTCGGCTTGTTTCGTCCTCTCCATGAGCTTGGCATTCGGTTGAATTGATCTCAGAAACCCCAAACAGTGCCTGGCCACCAAACTACAGGAAAATAAAGCCCTCCCGTTAGGTCTTACCACGCGATGTTTATCAACGGCCAACAAAGAGATGACGGGTAGGCTTTCAAATGCTCATTGTGCCACTGGGTAAACTGAGGCTCTGGGAGGTCAAGGTGAGCTGCAGAACCGGTATTCCAAGCCAGCTCTCTCTCATCCATGGAGCCTGCTGCCTCAGTACTTGCGCACATGGCCTGGGACATTCAGAGTCAGAAGAGAGGTCCTGTTTGTTCCTTTGCTTTTCTCTGGTTCTCTTTTACAGAAATTCTCTCACTGGGGAGAAGGAGAGAAAAGCCAACAGGATATGCCTAAGAGTCACCTGTCAGCTTCCCCCATCCACAAGCAACATGGTTACACAGAAGAGACCCTGCTGCCTGTCCCTTTCCCCTGTCCCCCTGGGGATCGGGCTACATGACAGGGCCAGTGGAGATGTCCTGGGGGGCGGGGCATCTGTTGCTGCCTGCCTAGTGGGAGCCCGAGCTCAGAGGAATGTTGGAAGAAAGTCTCCCAGGCAGGAGGGCGTCCCCCAAGGAGCCAGGCAGTGTTGGGAAGGGCAGCCGCGAGGAGGTCTTTTTCTCCTCCCTGCTCCCCAGGAAGCCTAGCATCTCTGGCTTGGTCTCCTTTTGACCAGCTGGGCCACCCCCTGGGGGTCAAGGTGGCACAAATCCTGGCCATCAGAAGGCATCTGACCTCAAGGCTTTCCTTGAGGGAGGACAGGTGACCTGGGGGCCGACGGGGCATCAGGGGGCTTGTTTGTTTCTGTAGGGGCTCGATGGGCCCTGCCCCTCCCTGCTGTGACAGGAACGACGGAGGGCCCGGGCACCGAACACCTGCTCCACGGCACACAGATGGGTCCTTACGACGTACAACAGCCAGCTGATGCCTGGAGAGGTTCTAGCCCCTGACTGAGGTCATTCGAGGAATAAGAAACAGAGCTGGCCTAACAAGGCCCAGATGAATTGCTGAGTGAACCAAAGAGATAGAGGGACGAGTGAATGACTTCAGACCTAGAAACGACACAAGGCGAGCCGCGTGATGAGGACACCCATACTCACAAGCAGCATTTTTCACAAGAGCAGAAACACAGAAGCAGCCCACGGGTCCATCGAGAGGTGAACGGACAAACAAAATGTGGTCCATCCACATAACGGAATGTTATTCAGCCTTAAGGGGCACCTGGGCGGCTCAGTCAGTTAAGCGTCCGACTCTTGGTTTCAGCTCAGGTCGTGGTCTCGCGGTTCGTGAGTTTGAGCCCCGCATCTCCCGCTCCTTCTGCCCCTCCCCCACTCTCTCTGTCTCTCCCTCTCAAGATACATAAACAAACTTTAAAAAAAAAAGAGGGGGTGGGGCGACTGGGTGGCTCGGTCGGTTAAGTGTCCGACTTCGGCTCAGGTCACGATCTCACGGTCCGTGGGTTCGAGCCCCGCGTCGGGCTCTGTGCTGACCGTTCAGAGCCTGGAGCCTGTTTCAGATTCTGTGTCTCCCTCTCTTTCTGACCCTCCCCCGTTCATGCTCTGACTCTCTCTGTCTCAAAAATAAATAAACGTTAAAAAAAATAAAATAAAATAAACATTAAAAAAATTGCTTAAATAAGTAAACATTTTAAAAAAAAGAATAAAAGGAAGAGAAAGCAGCAGCATTATCTTGGTCGGATCCACGGCAGCAACACTGTATTGGTTAGTTAGTGCCGTGTAACAAGTCATCACAAGGTCTGCGGACCATGAATCCAGTCCTGGTTTAGGGTGAGTCATCTGCTTCAGGCGGCACCGAGGATCAGCCAGAACCGGGGGTTTCATCTGAAACTCAACTGGAGAAAGCCATGCTCCCGGTTTATGTGGTCGCTGGCAGAATTCAGTTCCCCACATCGTGTTGGCCCGGGAGCCTCAAGCCCCATTTCCTGCTGGGTGTCCGTCAAAGGCTGGCCCCGGTTCCTGGCCACTTGGGCTTTCCCACCGTGGCTGCAGGCTTCCTCAAAGCCAGCAAGGGGGAGCGTCTGCGAGAGCGGAGAGAAGTTCCGATGTGTGTCATCACAGAAGTGACATCCCGTCCCACTGCTTTATTCCATCTGTGTAGCAGGAAGTGCCAGGATCTGACCACATGCGCAAGGAGAGGATTGTACAAGGGTGTGAACAATGAGATGGGGCTCAAGCATTACGGGGGGCTCCAGAATGATTAAAACCAGATTATCATCTTTCCTTCAGGCTCTGGAAAATTCTAAAATCTCGCTTCCTTACTTTAAGAGAAGAGCTGAGAGGGGGTAGGCAGAGGCCATCTGGATCTTGGAGACCAAGGTGAAGATCCTTATTTTAACCTTGAAGCGCTGGGTGCCGTTGATGGATTTTAAGCAGCCAACTGACATAGTCAGATCTGTGGAGCTTCATTTAAATTATTATTATTTTTTTAATGTTTATTTTTGAGAGAGAGAGAGAGAGAGACACAGAGCGCGAGCAGGGGAGGGGCAGAGGGAGAGGGAGACACAGAATCCAAAGCAGCTCCAGGCTCTGAGCTGTCAGCACAGAGCCCGACGCGGGGTTCGAACTCATGAACCACGATAAAAAATTACTCCCTCTTTCCTCCTAATAATAAATAATTAATTTAATATTTAATAATTTAATATTAAATATTAAATACTTTAATATATTTAAAGTATATTTTAAAGCTGATTAGTCCCTTGTGTGGACAGACCCCATCTGGTTTATCTGTTCCTCTGCCGATGGACACTTGGGTCGCTGCTACCTTGGGGCTATATCGTGAAGAACGTTACTACGAACGTGGGTTCGCAAATGCCAGCTCGACACTCTGCCTCCAGGTCTTTGGGGTCCGTCCCCGGAAATGGCATTCCCGGCGTGTGTAGTGATTCTGTTGGTGATTTTGGGGGGCACTGCCCAGATCTGCGTGTGTGGGTGTTTTGTCTAATGCCACTCTGTTGATCAAGAGGCCACTACGGCCGTCCATCAAGGGCAAGAGATAGACGCGACCTGGGTGGGGTGGTGGCCGCAGACAGAGAAGAGACCATCCCCGCAATGCAAATCAAGTCTATCCTAGGAGGAGACTTCGGGCTTCCGTTCAGAGCAAAGCTATTTAGAGAAGGCGACGGGCCTTCCATCGGGCAAATCGCAGACGCCCTGGGTTCAAATCCTGACGTCGCTGCCTCTCTTTGAGCCTCGGGAATTACTACTGCTTACCTCTCGGGGAGCGTGAGGGTTAAATGCGCTAACTCAGGGGCAGGGTCTTGTGTAAAGCAAGTGCTCGTTAAAAACCAGACGAATGTCACACACCAACCAAACCCGGCCTGCCACGTTCGCCACTAGCCCGTCGTGGCGCTGCCCTCCGCCAGGACGGTTTGGGGAGGCAGGCTGTGTCCCAAGCTTCCTGTGGCGTCAGCACCGCTCGGGGAGTTAGTACGAGAGGGCACCTTTCCTCTGTGTTTTCTGACACCCCCCTGCCTCTGCCCCAACTGTCACCGGAGCTTCCTGCCTTGGTCCCTTTCAGTGACTGACGGGCTCCTGAATTAGAAAAATGGGCGAGTGATATTTATAATCCCCGCGTGGGCCCCGCCCCTACCCTCCAGAGCCAGTGGGAAGGTCTTTCCATGCAGGGAAATCTACAAAGTCCTAGAAGGAACCAGTTTTCTGCCTTTCTCATTCGCAGCAGCCTTCTTCAGCTCCCCCCCCCCCCCACTGTCCTTGTCCTTCCAAGGACAGCTGGCTTCTGCTGTCTGTCCAGCTGTCCAGCTGAAGGGGGCGGGCAGGGAAAGGGGGAGAGGGTAATGGAGCAGGGGAGGGGGAGCGCCACCTGCCTGCCCTGCATCACTGTCCTCCTTCCGTCCTGTCCTCTCCCTCTAGGCCAGTGTAGCGCAAGCACACAGCTTGCTCTGGTTCTGAGTACTCAGGGTCCCTGTCGCCTTCAGCGTTGTGGTTCAGGGTACGGGCTGTGGAGTCGGGGTGTCCCGGATTCGAATCCCAGTGCCACCACTTACCAGTTGTGTTCACCTGGGGCGAAACACTTCACGACAAGCTGCCTACTTTCTCTTGTCATGTCTTCAGTGATGCCCCCCTCCCCAAATGTCACAGGCGGAAGTCCTGACTCCCAACACCTCGGAACATGAACTTGTTTGGGAACAGGGTTGTTGCAGATATAATTCGTTACGATGAGGTCACATGGGGGTAACCGGGCCCCCAGTCCAATATGAGTGGCATCCCTATAGAAAGGGGGAATTTGGACACGGATACGCACACGGGCAGGACGGAAGCAGAAGCTAAAGAAAGAAGCCTGGAGAAGGTTCTTCCCCAGGGCCCTCAAAGAGAACACGGCCCCACAGACACCTCGATCTTGGGCTTCTCACCTCCAGAACCGTGAGAGAATAAATTTCTGTTGTCTACGCCACGAGTTGATAGCAAATTTTTCAAAGTTTTTTTTTTTTTTTAATTTATTTTGAGAGAGAAGGACAGAGAGCGAGCAGGGAAGGGGCAGAGAGAGGAAGAGACAGAATCCCAAGCAGGCTCTGTGCTTTCAGCGCAGAGCCCGACGAGGGGCTCCAACTCACGGACCGTGAGATCACGACCCGCGCCGATGTCGAGAGTTGGATGCTTAACCGACTGAGCCCCCCCGGGCGCCCCACGCCGTTGTTAACTGCAGCCCCCGGAAACTAACACACGCCTCCGAAACACTGAAAGGTCTAGCACAGTCCTCGGCTGGTAGCGGGTGCTGTCTACGTGCCTGCCGTCGTCAGCCGTGTGACCTTCAGAAGAGTGTCTGCCTCTCTGAGCCCTTAGCTTCTCCAACTGGAGGGGGACCAAGAACTTTCTAGGAGCTACCTATGGCAAAACCAACGGGAGAAGCAGACACGTCCTTCCTTGCCACGCACATTTGCTGTAAGCTTGCTACGTGTCGCCACTGGGGGACACGGCGTAAACCTAACCATCCAAATTTCTGCCCTCAGGAGTTCACGGTCTAGTAGCGGGCGGGGGATGGGCGTGGGGGGAGAGCAAGTAGCAAGATGAACTGATGAACGGTACGGTAGGCCAGATGCATTCGAATGCCAGTGAATGCCACCCGGAAAACTCAGAGGGGGGCAGACCGTGCTGCAGGCAGGGGAGGGATGCGATCTTAGAGACGGAGCCGGAGAAGGCCGATTACAACCCAAGTGGTCATTTGAGCTAAGACGATAAGGAAGTAGGTCGCGCGGACATCTCAACGGGAAGAGGGTTTCTAGAAAAGAGAAGCACAGAGGCAGGAGTGTGTCCGGTGCATCGGAGACACGGCAAGAAAGCCACCTGGCAAGTGACAGAGGAACGGAACGCTTCTTGGGACAAACTTAGTGGGGGTCTTCTATCAGGAAAGAATGAAATGCAGCTGATACGTATAAGCACTTATGCGTATGTATATGTATTATATGTATAAGCACTTATGTATAAGTGATATGACCGCTCCCCCGTTTAATCTCCAACCTTCTGGGTGAGCGGTGCACAGGTTACCCCTGTTGTAGGAGACGAGGCAAATGAGCTCGGGACTGGCCACAGATCGAGAAGGTGATGGACTCTGGGGTCCTTTCTTATCCATTCACGGTGGACTCACAAGCCGTGCCAGCCGGGAAACCCAGCTGAGGCAGGGGCCCCTGGGTGGCTCAGCTGGCTCAGCATCCAACTCTTGATCTCGGCTCAGGTCACGATCTCACGGTTCGTAAGATCGAGCCCGTCAAGGGGCGGGGGGTGCGGGGGGGGGGGGGGGGTCCGCACCGAGGGCGTGCAGCCTGCTTGGGATTCCGTCTCCCTCTCTCTCCGCCCCTCCCCCGCTTGCTCTTTCTCTCTCTCTCAAAGTGAATAAAAATCAACTTCAGAACAACTATTTACAAACAGAACAGCTAATTCGAAACCACACGGTACGGCCCCCACCTCGCTCACTCGGACCCACCCGGATGGGGCAGATCGGGCTCACCGGGGTATCCAGAAGGTCGGGAAAAATCTTTCAATTCAGCCACCACGCGAAGACGCTCCCTGAATCTGGTCCCTCCCACGCACCTCCAGCGGTTTCCAGCTAAACGCATTTCCCTGAGGTCTCGGGAGAAGCTTCTTGGCGCTCTGGAACTCCCCAGCTGGGGCCTTCCTTCCTGTTTTAAGAAGTGAAAGCTTGTGGACACCAGGTCGGGCCCAATATAGTTCCCGATCTAAATTTAACAACAATAACACCGGCTCCAGCCTGACCCTGCAGAGAAGAAAGGGGAGAAGGGAAAGGGAAAAAAAAAAAGTAACAACTAATTCTTCACAAATTAGGACAATAATAAAGGTTCCTTTCAAGTGTCAGGGCATATTCTTAGCAAGAACGTAACACCTAAATCAAGTCCAGGCTGTAAAAATGGCATAATTGCAGGAAGCCAGGCTACAGGCCTGACTTCCTCTGGGGAGACAGGGGACTTAGGGGGTGTCAGAGGCCGGGCAGGCAGGGATGGAGCTGGGCAGGGCCTGACTCACTGGAAGGAGCACACGTCTGTCTGGAGTCCCACCGAGTTCCATCTGGGGTCACCTGCCCCCGCCCCGCTGCACTGGCCTTGGGGCTGGAGCCCTCGAGGGTCATCACTAGGCCTCTGGCCCGCCTTCCGGGCCCGTTCTTCTTGGCACAGCCCAAGTGCATGTCCAAGCTGGATGGGGCCACGTAGGAATACACCTCTCAGACCAGCACCTACAGGGAGCGCAGGACACCGAAGGATTCAGCTACAGGCTCTCCCAGCTGCCCTCCATCTATCTGCTGGTGGCCATGACTCCTGGGGGCCACATTTCAGCCAATGCCTGAAAACGGCAAGGACACGAAGGCAGCCCTGTTCCCGGAGACACGAAATTCCCCTGATGGCTCCAGGCCTCCTCAAGGCTTTGCAAAATCTTCCCTAGATGGCCAACCGGGGATGCGGCCCTCTGACCTTCTATCTCGTGTCTCCTCACCCGGATTCAGACCCGCCTTGCTGACCAACCGCTCATCCTGCCCGTTCTGGCTTCCTCGGTGTTTACTCTCGAACAGGCACCTCCTCTAATTAAACCTTCTCACTTGTCATCTGTCTTGGTATCTGCTTCTTGGAAGATGCAGATGAACACACAGGGTCGTATCCCTTCTGGGCATAATCCCCTTCCAAGAGCTTGTCATCTGACCAGAAGAAATCTAACTTTCTTACGCTGGCCTTCATGGACCCTGCCTACCTCTCTGACCTCAATTTCTAATCTCACCCCCTGACTCGATGGTCTTCTTTTGCTGTTCTTTGAACATCCCTAGTTGTCTCTGCCCCAGGGCCTTTGCACCTGCTCTCCCTGCTGCCTGGATCATTCTTCTCCAGGCCTGGAGGCTTCTTACTCATCCTCCTCGGCTCAAATATCACCTCCTCAGAGAGGCCTTCCTTGACCCACTTGATTGAAACAGACTTCCTGTCTCTGCTCCCCAATCAATATCTACTTTTTAGACTGAGAAAATACATCACTCCGTTCTTAGTTGATCTGTCTGACAGCCCTTCTTGAAAGTAAACATCTAGAAATATAGTAAGAGCCAGCATTTACTGAGGACTGACCAGCGCCCAGACTTTTCTCCTAAGAGCTTCTCAGGTTTAACTCATTCGATCCTTCCCAACCTCCTGTGCGAGGCAGGTGCCACTTGTATTACAGATGAGGAAACTGAGGCACGAGGAGTTTAAATAAATTCCCTGGGGTCATAGAACTAGTAGGCAGGACAGCAGGATTTGGATCCAAGCTGTCTGGCTCCAGAACCCACCCCCCCCTTTTCTAGGATCTCATTTTGCGTCTTGTGAAGAGAGGATACCTTTAAGCACCAAGAAGTACCCCCACGTCTCATCCTGTGGCAAAACTGAATGGACTTGTCACGTGCCTGCGGCAGACCCGAGGCTTTACAGGAGTCACCCTGTGCCCTTTGCCCCAACACCCTGGGAGACGGGCCCCGGTTATTTCCTTCACTTGCTCTCCCCTCCTCCTCACTACCCTTCTCTGTCCAGCCCTGTGCCGCAGAAGCTGACCTCTCCCCCTGCAGACATGGCCCAGGATCCCTGGTGCCCTGGCTTCTGGTTGGGATCATCGAGAGGGAAGCACGGGCAAGAGATCAAGGGGTAAAAGGAGAGAGAGGCTGGGGCATTTCTTCTTCCTCCCTTGCTCGGGACCACATCAACTGGTGGGGAGATGATATGTCCCTCCCCACGCGCAGCTCCTGTTGGAAAACTCATTCGGCACGACCCTGTTCCTAACGGGGCTCCTGAAACCCCCTTTGCTTATGTTTTGCTCTTTCAGCCTACGGAGGGGGCCTCAGCGCCCCTCATTAGCTCACTGAACCCTGTCCACCTCTCTGTAAGCCACCCCCTGATTAAACTCTCATAGCGCGAGCCATCCAGGGTAGACTCTTCCGGCAGGGATCCTGGCTGCCGTGGGAGCGTGAGGGTGCCCCATGTTACAGATGAGGAAAGAGAGGCTCAGCGTTTAGGACCCACCGACCCAAGGTCACGTGGCTTGGCCGAGATCAGGTCCGACGCTTGTCTGCTCCCTGCCCGGCCCATTCTTACAAAGACCCACCTGAGCCCCGTGGTCAAGAGCATGGCCTCTGGACTCACCTTAGGCCCGGGTCCAAGGCCTAGTTCCGTGACCTTAGGCAAGTAATTCACTCCCCCTGTGCCCCGTTTTCCCCACCTGAAAAACAGGCATAATAATCGTTTTCCTTTTCCCGGGCTGTTGTCAGAACTAAATGTTGGTGTATGTGTAATACTTCAGGGTGGCCGGAACCCAGTGCGTGTGCGATAAATATAGCTGGCGTCACCGCCGTCGTCATCAGCACGATGACCGCTGTTGGCATTGGCGTTTCTTGCCCACCGATATCATTTCCAGACTCGCTACTCCCCAGAACATAACAAGAGAACAATTCACACAAGGCGTGATGAGCTAACCTCCAGCTATTCATAGGGTTTATTCTTACCAACCCGGGAGGACAGTGGACCCCAGAGTTGTTGAACTGGGTCAAAGTTACACCTGACCCCTCCTTTCCTGCCCCCGCCCCCCCCCCCTCCAGGCTCTGGCACGGGAATTATCACAGCGTCCCTTGCCTCTGAAGGCCATCCCTGCTGCGAGGCTTTGATAGGGAAAGTGTGAAGAACAAAGACCATTGTTCACAGAGGCGGCTGGTGCCTCTCAGGCCCCCGGCCAGCTTCCCAGGGCTGAGGTCTGGCTCCTAAGACACAAAGACGAAAGTCATTAGCACCGGGGACAAACAATGACGGAATCACTTCTATTTACCTGAACCGGAAGGGGCTGCCGAGTGGGGAACAATGGAGTTGGGTTGAAGACACGATCTGCCCACCCCCCCTCCCCTTACCCAGTTTCTTTCAAAATAATGGGGCCGTGTGTGGTCCCAGAGGCTCAGGAGGCTTCAGCTCTGATTTCTGGAAAGATGGCACAGGACAGTGGTGACAAGAATGGGCCGTGGCATCCAACTGGAAAATGGACGTAATATTCGCACCACCCTCTGCGGCAGAGTATGTGATCGTGACCTAGTTAAGGGCTCCCCGCGGGCCATCAATGATCACCTCCCCCGCCCCCCTCCTCCTTCACTCCCTGTAGCTTGAGCAAGTCCCCTGCCCCTCGCTGAACCTTGGTTTCTGTATCTGTCAAATGGGAACAAGCCACCAGCTCAGAAATCAGGGGAAGACTAAGAGAAAAGAAGAAAAGCAGTTGGAAACAGTGACACCGTGCCAATTTGGACGCAAGATCTCATGAAGAGTCTAGTCCCGGCTCGCCTCCAAGGTGACAGCCCATGTGACCTTGGCCATGCCCTCCCTTCCCAGGCCAGGCACCCCAGGGGCATTAAGGGGATAACCGCAGCATCATTCTCACAGGGTGCGTGCCTCTCACAGGGCGCTGGGCGCGATGCTGACTGTGTTCCAGGTGCCGAACGCCGTTACAACACGATTAAAAGACTGAAGTTTTCAGGAAGGTCAGGAGCAGACACAGACAAGTAATTAACAGAAATTAACACGCTGCCTAGCTACACTGCACCGCATACCCATTGTATGGAAGGACAAACTGAGATCTGGGAGACAAACGTGGGGGGGTGGCTTGGGGGAAGCACCTGCTAATGACCTGTGGTAGCTGATGAGTTCAAGGTCATTTTTACCAGGGTCGTTACCAGGCAGGGAGGGTGGCGGTGGCGGGGAGCCTAGAATGACTGGTCTTTGCCAGCACCCTCATGGCCTCGCCCTCACCCAGCAAGGTGCTGATGGGGGGTTGGAGCCCGTTGATAGTCCAGACGGAGAAACCAGCTCAGACCGGCTGAAGCCAGCCCCTCTCCACCTCTCAGCCCTGCTTGTATTGGCTTCATTCTTAGGCAGGCCCATCCATCATGGCGGCAAGATGCCCATTGGCAGCTCCCCATAGGGGTTTCACCAGTCGGGCACCCCCAGTGAAGAAGAGCGCCCTCCTTGCCCAGAGGAGGAGGGCTCCCAACGATAGTGGGTCCCCACTGGAGTGCCTTGGGTCACATGACCATCCCCGACCCTGTCACTGGGATCCTATCCCAGGGGATGAAATGTGCCCATTGGTCAAATCTGGAACAGGCACTGAATCCATTCCCCCTTGAACATCAAAGACGGAAAGTGGGGGCAAAGGGGGGGTGTATCCCGAGGGAAAATCGGGGTGCTATTGCCAGAAGAAGGCAGGGTGGGTGTCGGGTATGCACAAACCACACATGTCTGTTCACAACCTCACCCCTACTCCCGCCCAGCCCAGCAGCTGCCACTGGGGTCAGTCTCCTCCTGCCTGACCACTGCTTAGGATCTACCCGCCCCCGTTGTGTTCAGCAAGGTTCAGAGGGAGGAGGACCACCACACACGGCCAGCGTGAGTTAGTGACCTGGCTGACCGAAATTTCTGGACCTCAGTGCCTTCCTCCGCTGTACGAGGCAGAAACGTGTGCCCTCAGGACATCAGTGAGCATCATGAATGATGCAGGGTGCAGCGTTTCTCTGCATTTGACCGATCCCTTTGCTCTGGGGCGAGAATCCCGACTTCTGCTTCACCCAGTAAAATAGCTATGGCTTATTAATGCATACCCAGTGACGCCTGGGCTGTGTTCACTCAACTCACATACCGACACCACGAGAGATAGACGCTGTTTTAATCCTTCGTAGAGGAGGAACCTCAGGTGCAAAGATGCTTAATAACTTGGCCGATCTGCCTGGAGGATCCGCTCCAGCTCTCCGGAGACTGTGCCCATACCGCGTGCAGACGTTCTCTTTTTATACAACCAAGGATGATTAAGTACCTACTGTATTCCAGATACGGAGGTGAATGAGGCCTTGTTCAGAGTCTCTAAGAGCTCACTTTCTAAGACAGCGGCTCTCACCTGGGGGGCTTATGAGCAGGACCTGGGGATCTCTGTATTACTACTGGGGGTGAGGGTGTCGCGGGCAGGTAGAAAGTACAGACCAGGAAACGGTGCCCCACACCTACAACCCTCTCAGCAGAGAATTGCCAAGCCCCAAACGTCGAGGGTAATGAAGTTCAGAAATCCTGATTCGGCGAAGGAAAAGTACAAAATTCATGCCGTGATCAAACTGCGTGCCTCCTCCAGATGTGTTTTAATAGATCTAGACTGTAAAGAACGAAATATTCCAACGAGAATCAGAACAAAAGCCTGGCGAAGAGAAACATACTATAGGAACCGCATACTTAATTAGCCCTCCCACTGACGACAGCTTTTGAGTGATGCCTGGGAAAGTCAGCCTCACACCCCCCAAGCCTCAGTTTCCCTACCTGTGAGGTAATCATGGCCTTTCCTGTCCAGGTCGAGGAGGGGCAAAGAGCCATATGGACAGCGGTGAGGAAGAGGACAAATCCGTTTCAACGCAGCAGACCAGGGGCCGTTATCTGGCCCCCAGATGTATTTTGCTTTCCAACATAATGTATCCTTTGTATAAACTTATAATTGAAATAAAATTACAAACAGTAAACATATGTCACCACTAAGACAGTTTTGGCAAAGTGAGCGCTTCCCCGTCACCACCGTCAAGATGGCAGTGTAGACCGCGGCAAGTGGTCTCATACCCACCCTCCTGGCCGTCACCCTTCCCAAAGGCGGCCTCTGTTAGGACCCCTTCTCCACAGTTTAGTTTGTACCTTTGAACGTTAAGTAAACAGAATCACAGGGCTTCATTCTTCTTTGTCTGCTTACTTTCCCTCTATTACGTGTGTGATTTATCTAAGAAGTTGCTTGGGGCACCATTTCATTTTCACGGGTATATAGTATTCCACAGTGAGAATCCGTGTGTGTGTGTGTGTGTGTGTGTGTGTGTGTGTGTGTGTTAATTTCTCCATTGTGCTGTGGGCGGGTATTTAAGTTTTCAAGTTGTGTGCTGCTGAGAACATCCCAAGGCGTTTCCAGTGCACGTATGAAAACCTTTCTGGTGGGTTCCTAGTTCCTTTTAAAATTCCATCATCCTTTCCGCTTAATTGTATTAAATGCTGCCTCGAGCCTACAGGGTCCATCCCTGCCTGAGAGTTTCCAGCCTGTGGGCCTGTCCTATAGATTACAGACTTGCGAGCCCCCCACAGCTACGTGAACCAACACCTTCAAATAAATCCTTTAACACACACACACACACAAACACACACTGGTTTTGTCTCTAGAAAACCTCGGCTGACACAGATTACCAAGGCTTTGACTGAACTCCACGCCTCTCTGTTAACAGAGGAATGTACCCAGGCATCGTTGACAACCTGCTCGTCGGGGAGACTGGTTA
This sequence comes from Panthera pardus, assembly GCF_024362965.1. Taxonomy (NCBI): domain Eukaryota; kingdom Metazoa; phylum Chordata; class Mammalia; order Carnivora; family Felidae; genus Panthera; species Panthera pardus. Next base: position 7,372,655 of record NW_026526710.1, read on the forward strand.
ATAAAAAAAAATTAAAATTAAAATTAAAAAAAACAAGGTGACATGTGGAGACAGAATTGCCATTAGAGAAATTAAGTTTTTTTAAAAAAGCCAAAATGACGCTCGTTTTTCAAGACAGCATGCATCCAAGAATAGCGGGAAATACCGAGGGAACATTTTCCTCATGCCGCGTGTATGCCCACTCTTCAGATTGGGAAACTGAGGCTCAGACAGAGGCAGAGGGTTCCCCAAGGCTAAAAAGACAAACATCGGACCTGTTCATCTTCGAGACTTGGCTTCCTCACCAACACGATTTGCTTCTTACTCTTGAGCTGGCAGTTTGGGAACTGGAGGCTGACCTTCCCCCTTTGAATTAGTTACCCCCCCCCCCCGGCCCCCGTGTGCCATGAGCAGGCTCACGGCCCTGTGTGTGTGCAAAACCATAGCGGTCGCTCGCCGGGGAAACTGGGTAGCCGATTGATGCTTGCTCTAGCCTATTCTCAGACCTCCAGTAAACCCCGGGGCCCTGACTCTGGCCACCTGACTCAGCTGCATATTTTCAAGTGCACTTGACAACAACTGAAACGCGGTTCCCCGGAGGCTCTGCACCAGCCTCCAGGCAAGGCAAGACGTCGTCGTCGGCAGCTTTGTAGAAGGGGCTTGGACGCTGGCTCCATATTTCCAGCCACTCACCCCTCCCGCGGGGTCGTTTGGGATGTCATCTCTGGATTCACCTCTCTAGGATTACCCTCCCAGGCTGTCCTCTGCTCAGGGGCCAGGGTGCTTCTGCCAAAACACAAGCCTGGTCACATCACTTCCTTACTCACAATCCTTCAGTGGCTCCCTATTGCCTTCGGAACAAACGTCACAGTTTGGTCCAAAAGACCCTGTTTACATTCCTGGCTTGTTATTCCCACTGCTTCTCGAACTTTCTTCCTCCGAAGTCCTGCCTCATTTGTAGTGGCCACGAACCGTGCACTCTTTCAAAGCTCCATGACTTTGCACCGCTGTTCCCTGTGCCTCGAATGCCCTTCCCTCATACCGCCTACTCAGCAACTCCTCCTTACCCTTCAAAACCCAGCTTAAGCATCACCCTCTCCTGTCTCTGAAACCTGACTTCTGAAGAGGAACCCTTCTTCCTTCAGCGTTTGCTAAACAGTAACAGTAGCAGGAGAGCCCAGGGACGGCCACAAAACCCAGCAAGGACCCGCCACTTTGGCCCAGGCCCTCGTGTGAGTCTTCATTTCCCACAAGCCACCGGCTGAGAACAGCCCCAGGCCTTCCTCCTGGAGGCCTTGCAAGCCAGAGTCTTTGTTTTCCAGCCCAGGGCCCCTTCAGTGATCTTGTTTTTCATGGAAAAGCGGGGCGAGTTCATTACATTGTGTTCCTGCCTCGGAGATCATTGTCATTCATCCGACATCAAAGTCGGAACCTTGATCACCTCATTCAAGGCTTGTTCCACCCAGATTTTCTTACAACCAGGAAATGGGGAATTTCCTTCATTTTTAAAACCATCCCAGCAAGCCTCTGCCACCCGGCTTCCTTTACAAACCTTTCTTGAAACACAAAGATAGAATCAGGCCGTCCCCCCACTGCAGTGGCCCTGAAGGGTCCCAGCCTTCCTCTGATCCTTATCAAACACTTGTTGAGCACTTGGTAATGGCAGTATTTCTTATTCATACAACACCTTTCTGTGGGGGCCGGCGTTGGGCAGAAAGGGGGCGGGAGCCCGGCGAAAGCCTTATATAGATTTTGCTTCGTTTCTCCGGCCCCGGCTGGAAAGGACACAGTCTTTACTGGAAAAAGATACAAAGTTGGGAAAGCAGAGAGGCTTGCCTCAGAACCAAGGAATGTGCCAAGACTGGAACCAGCTGCCTGACCTTTGAATGCCTTTGTTCCATGTTGATCGTTATTTACTTGACCTGATTTTAGATTTAACGCTCCCCTGATAGCTGGTAACCCAACTAGGTTTCTGTTTCCCACCTTCCCTGCCGGGCTCCCAAGCTTTTCTCCATCTGATCTGTCTTCCCGCCTCCTGCCATCAGCCTCCCCCCCACCCCCCGGGGGAATCCCTCCTCCTCCTCTGTCCACAGCTTGAAATGTCCTGTTCCTAAGCATTCGTCCCCAACCCCCCTCTTATCTCACTCTTTCTTGGCCATCTCCGGCTTTCCCAGAGCTCTGACGGGTGAAAATTCCAAATAACTCCAGCCCAGACTCCAGAGAAGCTCCAGAAGGGAATGACGTCTCAGGGTGGGTTAAGCTGCTGTAACACACAGCCCCCAAGTCTCTGTCTTGACACGGGAAAGGGTCATGTCTCATTTATGCCAAGGGCCACGGGAGCCAGCAGGGCGTGCTCTGCTCCACGGTGTCATTCAGGGACCCGGGCAGCTCTTGTCTCGTCTTCCGGGGCAGAGGGTCTCCTACGGGGACATTCGGCAGCATTTGGAGATATTTGGGGGGATATTTGTCAGAACTGGAGGCAGGGACAGCTGGCATCTAGGTGCTAAGAGGCCAGGGATGCTAGTAACTATCCTTCACGACAGAGGACGGTCCCCCACAGCCAGAATTATTGGGTCCACAATGGCAGTAGCTGAGAACGCCTGTCCCAGGGCATGAGTCCTCTGCCGGGACACCGTGCATCTGACTGGCGGGAGAGCACAGGAAGGCATGGAAGATTCTATGGGACGTGTAAGAGGTCAGACCTAGAAGGGACCCACGGCATTCCATTGGACAGAACTCAGTCTCCTGGCCCCCCCCCACCTGCAAGGAGGTTGGGAAATGTAGTCTGGAGGCCGTCATCTTCCCCGGTCTCCCAACCCCCTCGCCACCCCCATATATCACCTCATTTCCCACTAATTCCACTCTGTCCCCCACTCCGTCCCATCTCCTTCCACGGGCAGGAGCTTCATCTCAAAGAAACTTCTTCCTGGAACCTCCTCCCTGTCCCCAGATCCCCTAGGCGGGCCCTTGACTATGTAAATAGGCCTCAGCTCTCACTGTCACATTGCCCTGTTAATTTGCCTTCTTAGCACTCAGCACACGATCACCGCTAAAATTTCTACACGTTATATTTGTATATTTGTACGATACAATAAATACATCGTATAATAAATATGTTAAATATAAACATAAATAAATATATAATGTTCATATAATCTAGAAATATAATGCATTGTTATATTCAGGTAGAAATCATATATAATATGTATGATATAACACGTAAATTATGTTGCTTATTATCTGTCTCCTACACCAGAACACTAGAACCAAAACTCAAAAGGATAGATTGCTTACTTGTCTTATTCACAGCTCTTCCCAGCACCTAGTAACGTGCCTGACATATAGAAGACCCTTGATATATACTTGCTGAACAGATAAATGGATCCTTTCTGTGCAAAACAGCCATGTTGGTCTTTCTAAACTGCGGACCGGTTGTAGTGGCTACCAATTCTTTTCGTTTTCTTTTGTTTATTTTTTGAGAAAGAAAGAGCATGAGCAGGGGAGGGGCAGAGAGAGAGGGGGAGACGCAGAATCCGAGGCGGGCTCCAGGCTCCGAGCTGTCAGCACAGAGCCCGACGCGGGATTCAAACCCACGAACCATGAGATCATGACCTGAGCCGAAGTCAGATGCTCAGCCGACTGAGCCACCCAGACACCCCAGTAGTTTCCTATTCTAAGGTCTGAAAATATCTGGGTCCAAATTCTTTTGCCTGGTACTTATGGCCATTCATGATCTGGCCCTCTCCTACCCTCCCACCTTCTTCTTACACACACCCCCACCTACTTTGAGCTCCTTACGCTTCAGCCCACAAATCTCTGTATATAACATGTTTTAACACTTTTTAAGCTACTATTCTCAGCTCTTTATTTTTGTATGTTATTTCCATTGCCTGGAATATGTCATCAGCCTCTCCTTAGCAAACTCCTACTCATCCCTCAATACCCAGGTCCATGTTGCTTCCTCCGAGAAACCTTTCCTGATGACTTGGGCGGTCACTCACTCCCTCTTCTTCGTTTCTCACATATTTTGCAAAATACATTGTACGTATTTTCTCCCTGGGTGCTCTCTCCCACGTCAGGTGACAGATTCTTAAAAAAAAAAAAAAAGAAGAAGAAGAAGAAGAGAATATTTTATTTGACAGTGTGCTCTCTGGCCAGTCTCCCCCACAGTCTCTAGGCATTTTCTCAAAGGAGCCAAGAACCCAATATGATTAGGACATTCTTCTCTTGGAGTCATTGCCACTTCAGATGCAGAGCCAACTACTACTCAGAAATGTCTGCGGCTGGCTCCAGATCACCCACATGCAATGGTGATCAATCACGAGAAGCCAGATGAGCACAAGGGCCAAGAAAGAGGGAAGGCAGGGAGCAGCCCAACCTCACCCTGCTGGCTGATGTCGCTAATGGTAGTTGCCAAAGGCCCCGGCCCCTGCCTCCCAGCCCGGGAATGCCACAGACGTCCCTCATGCCTACCTCCTGTCTAGCCCTCGGATCTCAGCATGAAAACGCTCCCAACTCAAGAAGGCCTTTCCACGCCCCCAAGACCACGTTAGAGCCCCCACGCCTCTGTACTGCCCCTTCGTGGACCAATCGCCCTGCAAGTCTGTCTTGTCCATCAGCGCGTGGGTCCGCGGGGCAGACCTTGCCCTGCCTGATTCTCCGCTGTTTCGTTCTCCGCGTTTCTACAGGTCCCAGCGCAGAGCTGGCCCTCAGTATCGGCCAGGGACCAACTGTGGATGGAAACTGAGGGCCTTTAATGCCAGGAACTGGTTACGCAAGGTATGGAAGATCCGAGAAGCCCAGGGGGATGGTGAGGAAAGCAGAGGCCAGCAACAGCAAGGGGGTTACCGCCACCCCCAGGCTGGAGGAGCAGAAGAGGAGATGTCACCACCGGGTCGGGGACTTCTAGTGGGAGCTGGAACCACAGCAGGCCTGGCAGGGCACTGAAGACGAGGAGAAGACACAGTTCCTACCAGGGTTAGCGCCTGAGCCAAAAATGGAGAAGAGGGGCGCCTGGGTGGCCCAGTTGGTTGAGCGTCCGACTTCAGCTCAGGTCATGATCTCGCGGTTCGTGAGTTTGAGCCCCGCATCGGGCTCTGTGCTGATGGCTCAGAGCCTGGAGCCTGCTTCCGGTTCTGCGTCTCCCTCTCTCTCTGCCCCTCCCCTGCTCATGCTCTGTCTCTCTCTGTCTCAGAAACAAATAAACATTAAAAAAATTTTTTTTTAAATGGAGGAGAAGACATATCATGACCTCTCGTCTCCCGCCCTCCACAACATCATGAGTCCCACCAGCAGAAACAAAGTGATGGGAAAAGCTGGTGGCGACGGCTTGCAGGGGCGATCCCCCGAGACACAGAGCAGAGCAAAGGAAGGCCACAGAATGGATCTGACAGCAGGTGCTTCCCGGCTCAGCCTTGAAGGAACCCTGGCTCTCCTTCTGCCCCACACCCTGTGTTAGTCAGGGTGAACTACGTTGTGCTGCGGTAACAAAAAAAACCCCACTCTCAGCTCCGTGGCTTAAAACAACAAAAGCTGAGCACTGGCAATTAAATGCTTCCACCTGGAAGTGATATTTGTCCCTTTCTCTGACATTTCACAGGCCAAGCGAGTCACATGCCCGCCATTAACTTCAGGTGAGCGGGAAAGTGTAATCCCTCAACTGCTCTCAAGAAGAAGAGAGCTTGAAATACGGGGGCCAGCAATAATCTCTCACAGCTATCTTACCCACTCCCCCCCGCAATTCTTGAGTGTCGGCCAGTTATTGGGGCCACCTGAAACGTCCACACACATAAACACACTTTTCTAACCACACCCCGAGGGACCCGCTAAAAATGATGCTATAAAATTTATGGTCGGAGGTGATCACGATCCACTGATCCTGAAAACTGCAAGTCATGGCCACTTAGCAGCTTAAAAAATAAGAGACGTTTCTTGTCTCACAATTTCTGTAGGGCAGGAACTTGAGAGTGGCTGGGCTCGTCTGTTCCGGCTCGGAATTTCCCATGAAGTCGCCGTCAGACGTTGTTGGGACTGTAACCTCCTTCTCAAGGCCTCACTGCTCCAAAGTGGTCTGCCGAATCGCTCCAAGGTGACCCACTCACAAGGCTGGTGAGCTGGTATGTGTGCTACAATGTCAGCTTTTTAAAAGCGTCCGCATTACAGGATGTTATAGATTTATACAATGGTAGCCGACCACCAACACGGCCTCTAATGACCCTCGCCTCCTCACCTTGGATAGTTTCCTCCCACAGTGCACCAAGGTTGGTCGGCGTGGCCAGCAGAACGTGGCAGAAGCGGTCAAGTATGACTTCACGCGTAAGTCGAAAACACCACTGCCGTTTCTGCTTTGCTGGCTTGGATCACTCGCTCCGGGAGAGGCCGACTGCCATGCTGCGAAGACACCTAAGCAGCCTACGGAAGGAAAGAGACCACGGGTGAGAAACCGAGGTCTCCCGCCGACGGCCAGTACCAACTCAACAGCCACGTGCGTGTGCCATTTTGACAGCCCAGCGTCCAGGTCCAGTCCAGCCTTCAGATGAGACCGCGGCCCCAGCCAGCTTCTGACTACAATGAGAGATCCTGTACCACAGCTGCTCAGACAAGCTGCTCTTGAATTCCTGGTGGCCCACAGAAGCTGTGAGATAACGACTTTGCATTGCTCAACCCGCCAAGGTTCGGGATAAGTTTTGAGACTTATCATGGTTCGGGATAAGACTTTGAGACTTCTATGGGTAGAATTTTTGCGTGCGCGCATGTGTGTGTGTAGAGAAAGAGACAGACAGAAAGAAAACTTTTAGAAGGATAGGATTATGAGATCTACTATTCTATTTAGGGTTTATCCAATTACTAATTTTTCTACGATGGACACGTATTCCTTGGAAGACGGGAAGAAAAAGACAGCAGCCGCTATTGGGCGACGAGGGCGGCTTTCGATAGCTGTTTCAGACACTGAAGCAGAGCTCGACTGGCCAGGTGGTTAGCATGGCCTGCCAGTGCAGATAACTTGCTAAGGAAGATGGCCAAGCCAAAGGAGGAACGTGCCAATGTCCACCTCGGTCTTCTCCACCCAGTTGGGTCTGCTCTGAGCTGCCGAGAGGATGTGTTTGGGAGGAACAGGGTGCTGGAGAGCGGCCGCCAGGAAGGGGCGGGGGTGTTGCATTTGGAAAACCTCAAGGTTTCTGAGCTGGCAATATATGTCAGCAAAAAAAAAAGAAAAGAAAAGAAAAGAAAAAAAGCCCTCGCCTGTCTAGACAAAAGTTTGATTTTGAATCAGAAAAGGGAACGTTTGCAAATAGGAAAGGAGTTGAAGCATTTTTTTCTCCTTTGAAAATAACCATGAATTTTTAACTATCAGCCCTAAAGAGAGACAGCAAGACTCCGGTGGCCACACCAGGGATTTGAATATTGCCCCACACCCCCCAGATGGATTATGAAATGGGGCCATTTCTTAGGCTGGACATTGACTTCTTGAGCCGAAGAGAGAGGTTTAACAAGGCCCCAGGGCATCCAGGAGGAGAGACAGACAGGCTTCCACTGCGAACATCTGAGGCTCGGGAACCGGAGTAACTCAGGCAGCCTGAGAAAATGATCAATTGGGCTGCTGACAGAGGGAAATCGCTGGCCTGGGTTTCGCTGACCTCAGGCCGGGGTGGGGAGGACATCCACGCTGGTTCGCCTGGCCCCATCGGGCAGGGCTCCCGTGGGCTGCCGTCTGAAACCACAGTGCCAGCTGAGTCTGAGAGTTAGAGAGAAGGTCTGCCCTGAAGGGATTCCCCACCCCCCCGCCCCGCACATCCCTTTGTCTGTGGACTTGGCCCAGTTCTGGGCAGAGAAGCTGGGCCCTGAAGGCCAAGCCAGGTGGGTGGGTCAGACTCATGGGGTTGTAAGTGATGGAAATCTGATTGAGGTTGCTCAGGCAGAATGAATCATTCCAAGGCGGTTTTGGGGAGCCATAAGATCGGAATGCACCTGAGCTTGTGCAAAGGAAAATAGGGAAAAAGGCCCTCAGGGACCCAGGGGGGCCCTTGCCCACCCCTGCCTCTGTTGCTCTCCGTGGGCTGCTGTTACTCCTTTCCCTTTCACTGGAAACAGACTCCACGTCTTTCCCCGCATCGTGGGCCACCCCACGGTGCCCAACTTCACATGTCATTGGTCCCACCAATGGTCCAACCATTGGTCCAACCCTGAGAGAGGGTGAGTCAGTCAGTATGCACATGAGTAAGTGTGTGAGCGTGTGTGTGTGTGTGTTTCGATTCCTGTCTCTCAACCCTAAATTATCACGGAGGGGACTCTCACCGGCACATCTTGGGGAACCGTCTAGATCTAGAGGAAGGTCAAGGAGTACAGCCTTGCCGGGCATAAGACACCCACCGGGGCCCTTAGCCGGGAGTGAGGGGATCACAGTGGGCTGGCAATACATTCCAAACGGATTTTTCCGCTACTCCTCAGATGAGACCCCTGCCCTACCCTGGAGGGGGCACTGCAGGCTTATTCTCACTGCAAGGATTTGCGCGTGTAAATCTACTTGCCAGTCCCTGGTGCCTCCCCTGGGCATGTCTCATGGCATAAGCCCCGGCACGAAGATTTACTTATTTTTCTCGTTTCTACGACTCTTTTCTCCCCTCGACGTCGCCTTATCCCGCGCAAACCATGCCAATGAAATCGCAAGCTCGATGCGATGAGAGCCTCGGGTCAGACGGACTGGGTGTGAATCTCCACCCTGGTATTTTCTTGCTACGTGGCTTTGGGCAAGTCGCTTCACCTCTCTGGACCTCTGCTTCTTTAGCTGTGTAATAATCTACCTGGCATAATCGTGGCCGCTGCGTTAACGGAGCTATTTCGCACGTGGAACGTAGGCGCCCTTAACAGACAGCCCTGCACGAGGTAACTCCTACGGTCTTCGTGTGTTTGATGTGCCTGTTGACACGGTCATCATTATGTGTTTGCTACACGCTTCGTCTTGGAAATCGAATGCATTTTTAAAAACTCAGAACAGGGGCGCCTGGGTGGCTCTGTCAGTTGAGCGTCCAACTCATGGTCAGGGGGTTCGAGCCCCGCGTCTGGCTCTGTGCGGACAGCTCGGAGCCCGGAGCCCGCTCCGGGTTCCGTGTCTCCCTCGCTCGCTGCCCCTCCCCCGCTCATGCTCTGTCTCTGTGTCAAAAATAAATGTGAAAGAATAAAATTAAATACACGAATAAATCAATAAATAAATAGAAACGCAGAACATTCACAAATGACCAGGTCATGTGGTATATCGGGTAAGAAAATGATTCCTATCATACATTCTGCCTACAAGCGTCTCCACCGCTTAAACACAGCGAACTGCGCAGAAAGCCAAAGATCAAGGCCTACGGATGAGAACTTGATGGATCAAAACGATGATAATCAGGTGATGAAACAGATGGGCTTTGCAAGCGGGTCAGACGGGAGGGCCGTACGAGGTCACCTTCAAGGGCACGGGCTTCTAAGTAAAAGCCAACTTGAAATCAATGCAGACGCCCATAACGTTATTTTGGACAAGTAATTTAACCTTCCTGTATCTTCGTTTTCTCAACTGTAACGTGGGGATTTTCGTAAAACCTCTCTGCTATAGACATCCGCTGTCAATAGCCATTCGCCTCTCCGAAAAGCAGTAGCCTGACTTGCGTCGGGAAACAGCTCTTTCTCGTGCTTAGCCGTGTGGTTTGGGATGTGGCCTTCTGCACACCCTGGCTGCAGGAAGGGGCCCTGGTTAGCCTAAACCATCACCCCCCTCCTCCCCCGCCCCTGGTCACAGCGATCGGCTCGAAAATGGACACAGAACCCTCCCTCTAAGACACAGTGGGCTATCGTGACATTCTGGCTTCCGGAAGAGACTGTTACCCTGCCTCTCTGGGGTTCGAAGCTGGGAGGAAGTAAAGATCAGATGTGCTGCAGTCACCTGGGCCCTTGAAGAGAGACCCCGCATGAGAAAAGCACCAAGGCCGGAGAGATGGAATCAGTGAGGGCCCCGGAGACAGCCGGGTCCTGGATCCCGTCGTTCCTGAAGCTGGTTTGCTCCCGGACGTTTCAGTTCCAGAAGCCAGTAGTAATTGACAAGCACATCGTTTGCAATCACGCTTTTTTTTTTTTTTTTTTTGGCACAAGCCAACCAGAGTTGGGTTTTCTAGGCCTTGCAACTGAAACGTCCTACTTGCTGCCTTCTGTGTAGGATTAAATGAGATGGTAAGCCCTGGAAACTACTTAGCACGTAGTAAGGCTGACACACTCGGAGTTCCTATATTTTCAAGATGCCCGGGAGGATTCTTTCGCTTAGTGCCATACAAAAGGGCACGCCAGCCAAATCCCAAACCCTCCCCCTCCCTTCCCAAACCGGCTTTTTCTGCCTGCCTACGAGTTACACACACCAGCGCACCAGCCAGAGGACCTGCTAAGCTAATTAGCCCAGCGTCACAGGCGTTACGCGGACTCGGCCCGAGACGACGTTTTGCAAATTCGGGGTGAAATATTTAATTAATCAAAGCTGCTCAGCCACTTGTCGCACCGAGTCAGTGTGCGCTCGGGCGAGGGCCGGGGCTCCGTGAGGCAGACTCGTCCAGAGCCTTCCACGTCCTTCCCCACGGAACCCGGTCGAACCGCATCAGCCACGCGGGTGAATTTAGAGTGCTCGCTCTTGGCACCTGACGCTTCACAGCTCCGGGGTGTCTGGGGTGCCCCGTGGCAGGCCGCCACCTGTGCCCGTGGTTTCCACGGCACCATGGGAGAGCCGCTAACGTCACGCGCTTTGGGGGAGTGAACGTTTCCAGCGGGGACCAGGTCAGGGGAGAGGAGAGCAAGGCTGTGTGTGTGTGTGTGTGTGTGTGTGTGTGTGAAAATGCGCGCATCGAATATTTCAGGGTAGATACGGGTGGCCTCTAAGGAAGGGGCACAGAATACCTGAAAACTTTTTAATTTGATTTGTTCAGGTTTTATATATTTTAAATATTTACTTACTTATTTTGAGAAAAAGAGAGAGAGAGAGAGAGGATGGAAACAAGGGAGGGACAGAGAGAGAGAGAAGGGATAGCGAGAAAATCCCAGGCAGGCTCTGGGCTCTCAGCACAGACCCTGACACAGGGCTCGATCCCATGAATGCTGAGCTCATGTGACCTGAGCCGGAATCAAGGGTCGGGAAGCTTAACCGACTGAGCCACCCGAGTGACCCTGAAAACCTTTCTATAGTTCAGAATATTAAGGGACAAAGCAGGTTTAGAAATGTGTGTGAAATATTATTATAAAAAGGTACACAGAAAATATAAAATTTACATGAAATCATACACACACACACATATACATATATAATTTTCACCATGATGGTGTACATTTTAAAATTTAATTTTAGCTTTCACATATTTTAAGTCGGTAACATACTTACTTGCAGGTTCCAATATTTTTAAAAAGGACAAAAAATAATAGGAGGTGCACTCTATCATCAGAGCCACTCTACTGATGAAGGGACAGAAGCACAGAGCGGTTAAGTCATGTGCCCAAACTCACACAGCCAGTGAGCGGCAAACCGGGATCGAAACAGAAGGAATATACCTTGGAGGCTGTGCCTTTAACTCTAGGCTGACTTTCCTCACTCTGCTTCTGTGTCTTGTTTTAGTTTATGCCCAGTGCAGAAAATATTTACTTATTTATTTATTTATTTATTTATTTATTTATTTATTTATTTATTTATTATAATATGTGTATGTTTCCATTTTTACATAAATGGTAGACTATATGCACTATATTCTATGTTTTTCTTTTCCTTTATTCTTTCTTCTTCCTTCCTCCCTTCCTTCCTTTTCTTTCCTTTCTTTTCTTCCTCCCTCCCTCCCTCTCCGTCTTTCTCTTCCTTCCTTCTTTCTTTTTTTTTCTTTTCTTTTTTCCTTTCTTTTCTTTTCTTGTCTTTCTTCCTTCATCTTCCTTCACTCCTTCCTTCTTTTTCTTTTCTTTCTTTCTTCCTTTTTTTCTTTCTTTCTTTCTTTTCCTTCTTTCCTTTCTCTTTCTTTCTTTTCCCTCCTTCCTTCCCTCCTTCCTTCTTTTTTTCTCTTTCCTTTCTTTTCTTTCCTTTTTCCTTCTTTTATTTCTTTCTTTCTTTTCCTTCCTTCTTTTTCTTTTTTCCTTTCTTTTCTTTTTTCTTTCTTCTTTCTTTTTCTTTCTTTCTTTCTTTCTTTCTTTCTTTCTTTCTTTTCCTTCCATCCTTCCATCCTTCTTTCCTTCTTTTCTTTCCTTTCTTTTCTTTCTTTCTTTTCCTTCCTTCTTTTTCTTTTTCCTTTCTTTTTTCTTTCTTTTCTTTATTTCCTTCCTCTTTCTTTCTTTTCCTTCCTTCCCTCCTTCCTTTCTCTTCCTTTTCTTTCTTTCTTTTCCCTCCTTCCTTCCCTCCTTCCTTCTTTTTTTCTTTCCTTTCTTTCTTTCTTTTCTTTCCTTTTTCCTTCTTTTCTTTCTTTTCCTTCCTTCCTTCCCTCCTTCCTTCTTTTTTTCTTTCCTTTCTTTCTTTTCTTTCCTTTTTCCTTCTTTTCTTTCTTTTCCTTCCTTCCTTCCCTCCTTCCTTTCTCTTTCTTTCTTTCCTTTCTTTCTTCCTTTTCTTTCTTTCTTTTCCCTCCTTCCTTCTTTTTCTTTCTTTTCTTTCCTTTCTTTTCTTCTTTCTTTCTTTCTTTTCCCTCCTTCCCTCCTTCCTTTTTTCTTTTCCTTTCTTCCCTTTCTTTTTTCTTTCTTCTTTCTTTCTTTTTTTCTTTCTTTCTTCTTTCTATTCATCTTTCTGCTTGGAAACCATTCCCTGTTCATATGGAAAGAGCTTCTCCCTCTTTTATAAAACTTCATCATGTTCCATTGTCTGCTTGTGCCTTAATTTATTTCACTAGTCCACCCTGGTAAATACTGTTATTTAAAATCTTCATGAAAGAGGTGACATTTGAGCTGAGACCTAAACTCAGGTGCAGAGGTGAAGATCAGGAAGGGAAAGGAAACAGAGTCAAGATGTGGGGAATAGCACATGCAAAGGCCCTGAGGCCCATGACATGGAAAGAAGGAATGTGTGACGGTTGCCCAGAGCAAAGCGGGGCAGGAGGTGGTATCTAAGGGGGCAGCAGAGAACTGACAATGCTGGGCATTTCTAGTTCTGGAAAAAAAATACCACCTTCATCTAAGAGCTAGGGAAGCCACTAGCAGGTGCCATTTGGGGGACTTAAAACAGAAAAGCCCACTTCCTCTTCTCTAAGAAGCGCTACCCAGGCTGAACCTTCCAACCCTGATGGTGTGGACTGGGTCAGGGCGAAGTCTTGATCCCATGGCTCTGTCCCAGGTAGCTGCCCTCATAGCCACTTCCTCTCGGCCAGCCAGGAAGAGTCAAAACCCAAGGGACTTCCTCCGGCCTGCCCGACGCCCAGGGCAAATGTTCTCCGCGGTGTGTAGAGAATTCCTGTCACCCCCCACCCAGGTCTGGGTATATAAAGATACAGGAGAGGTGTTAAGCCTTCACTAATTATCACCTCTCGGGTGGGAGGAGGGAGTCCAGATGGGGTCAAGAGGAGAGAGCGTTTATTTTCTCTCCGAATCCCGGAGAAGTCCCTGTTTTCCCTGAAGTCCCCAGGCCAGAGCTCGGGGTATGTGTGTGTACCCCGCATTAGAAGGTAGGAGATCGGTACCACCACTGCCCGTCTTGTCAAGCAGAGGGGCCCATCTGGCCCCTGCTGGAAGCAAGTCAGCTCGGCTGCATGGAGTCTGGCCCTGTTGGCAACGTGCTCGCAACATAACGACCATTTTTGTCTGATTGCACTGGAACAGCCCTCTACCAGTCTTCTGTGAATCCAGAACGCTCCTTCCCAAGACTCCCTTCCAGAATGAGGAATGTCCACGTCTCTCCCTTTGTATGAGCTTCAGAGTCTGCCCCAAATACCGCCCCCCCACAAATGACGGCGAGAGAGACAGAAGTGGACCCCAGATTTCAGAAACCACCCTAAGACTCCGTGATCCCTCTGGGGGCTGGGTGGGAATGATGCGACCCAAGCCTCAGTGTGGAAAACATCCTCTCCTCTAGCCCCCCCCCCCCCCAAATCCCTTTTAAGGAGAAGAGGCCGGCAACAAATATCTAACCCATCTCCCTATGACCACTCCTGGCCCTTCCAATCGATTCTCTGCCTTTGCCAGGGTAATGGTTGTTTTAAAATCATTATGAGTATAATTGTTACAGTATGTCCTGGGCTCTTTAAATGTATTGACTTATTCAGTTCTCTCCATAGTATCATTAAGTGGGCCCTATTGTTATTTCCACTTTACAGAGGAGAAAACAGACTGCTGCAGGAATTCGGTTAAGCAGCTAATTAGGGGCAGAACTGGAATGTGAGCCTAGGTGGTCTTGCCCTTCAATATGGCAGCTACCAGCCACATGTGGCTTTTAACGCATGAAATGCTGGGAGCCCTCGCTGAGCTGTGCTGTGAGGGCAAAACGCACGCACTGTCTTGCTCTAGTGTCTCTCAACTCAGAGAGGATCGTGCCTGAAACCCTCAGGGCTTACACATTTCCCTTCCGCTGAAACCAGATGGTAACTTGGCCTGCGTGCCCTCCCGTGCTCTGGGGCCCACCTTGCTCTCTGTCTGCAGGTCCACGACCTCCCTCCCCGACCCAGACTCACCAGCCTTGCACTCACTGACCTGAGCCACTGACCTTCTCTCTTTCTGCTCTCGTCCATGCTGTTCCTTGACTCAACACTGTTCCCTGCCTTCCTCTACTCACTCTCACTCACTCTCCTTTAGCGCCGTTTCCCCTGACCCCCACGTTCCCCATCTATGCTCTCCTGGCATCCTGAACCTTCCCTTAACGACACAACCACCATTTATAGATAGATATATGTGGGATTTTGTGATTACCGGCCTCGTCGGTCAGAGTTCAACTGGGAGACAGAAATCCCCAGTTGTCTCAACAGGGAGAATTCAACGTAGAGAACTGCCAACCAGGTAACTGGGAAGGTGACACTAAGTGATCTGGGAGGTAGTAATTGCAGGGGGTCCCTGCCAACCCTGGGATTGGACAATCGAGGGAAGATGCCAGCATTATTGGCATTTAGAAGCTTAGAGAAGGGACCCCGTGGAACCGGCACTTGGCTGAAAACCCTGAGCTCAGAGACGGCTCCTGCGGAGCAGGTCCCCTGACCTCTGGTGAGGAGACCTCCCAGCTGGTGTCTCTGAGTAAGGCGTGATGAAGCAGGCTCAGCAAACCAACGGCAAAGTACAGAGGGGACCCGGCTGTCGCTACAGGAAGGCCCCCACTGTTGCAGGGGGACTGCAGTGCTGGGGGACGGCCGCAGGAAGTGGAAGCAGACTGGAAGGAACAGACTGGACGGCTGCCTCCCCACGGGGTCGGCAGAGCCCAAGCCTAGGCCACTGGCAAAGCAGAAGTGAGGTTTGCAGAGTCCCGGCCCCAGCATCCCAGGGGAGGGTACAGGGCGTGAGTGAGAGCGGTAACTGGAAGTAGGGCCCCCCACCTGCTTGCGCTCTCCATGAGAGCAGGGGGTGGGGTCAACTGCTCTTCTCCCTCTTTCTAGAACAGCCAGTGCCACAGAGGAATAAAAGAACCAAGCCCTTCACCTCAGAAGGGGCGCACGAGGGGAGTCACTTTCCAGGCCCAAGGCCCATCGAGGGGTAGCTTTGGTGACAACCCAAGGACTGCTGAAGAAAGGCAAGATACGGGTTTTGTCATTGGATTGGGCATCGCAGTCCTTGGCTCTGCCTTGCCATGGTGACAAACATACCCAACTACTGTGACCACACATCCATTTTATTTTATTTTATTTTATTTTATTTTATTTTATTTTTTATTTTGAGAGAGACAGAGCAGGGGAGGGGCAGAGGGAGAGAGAGAATCCCAAGCAGGCTCCACACTATCAGCACAGAGCCTGACGCAGGGTTCCAACTCACAAACCGTGGGGTCGTGACCTGAGCCAAAACCAAGAGTCGGAGGCTAAACCGACCGGGCCACCCAAGTACCCCAGTGACCACATTTTCTAAACCTAAATTGGGGTCGGTCACTAGCCTGGCTCAGGAGAGGACAAACTACTTCCAACCAAGACCTGGTCAGAAATGTGGACAGGGGCACCTGGGTGGCTCAGCAGGTCGAGCATCTGACTTCGCCTCGGGTCATGATCTCACAGTTCGTGAGCTCGAGCCCCGCGTCGGGCTCTGTGCTGACAGCTCAGAGCCTGGAGCCTGCTTCGGATTAAGTGTCCCTCTCTCTGCCCCTCCCCTGCTCGGGCTCTATCTCTCAAAAATAAGTAAACAGTAAAAAAATTAAAAAAAAAAAAAGAAATGTGGACAAGTGTGCCCTGACTTCTGTCCCGTCTTGCTCAATGACTAGCACATACTAGCCGGCCAATAAATATTTGTTGGATAATTGACAGAAGAAAGGATGAATCTCTGTGCAGGGATGAGTTCATCTAGAGAGACGCCAGCCGTTCACAAAATAACAGGACCCCACGTTGCAGAGAAAGTTCTGGACAGGTGGAAAGAAAACGGGGCTCAGTATCAGTGACACATAGTTACAGTTTGCAGATTGGGAAACTGATCCTCAGATTACTGGGGTCTGTTGGGGTCTGGAATCCAGCAAGCATGAGCTCTCAGTGTTATGATCAATATTATTATTTTCCAAATAAACGCTTCGCGCCTATTAAAGATTATGAGCGCGGGACTTTTACTAATGTAAATATTCAATTCGCTGTTGCCCGGTTCAATAAATAATGTAACGATGGTTTATTTTTCACTCCAAGTGTGAAAAAATTATCCTCATTGATTTTAGGCCACTCTTTACTTGTTTTTAAATAAATAAGTGTCAGAGATGCTAAATATTAACATAAGGTGTTTTCCCCATAAGGTGTTCACTACAAACAGCACCCAACTGGCAAGCGACAACTAAGAAATTATGAATAATTAGCGCTGGGCCTATAGCTACTCATATCAATGCCTAGAACTTGGGGGTGAATTTAATTCTCTCCTCTTTGGCTCTCTCACAGAAGTGGACCAAAGTCAGATTTTTTTTTTTTTTCCTGGCGACTCAGGATGTCTGTTAAATGCTCCTAACGAGCTGTGTGACCTTGGGCAAGCCATGAGACCTCTCGGGGCTTCCGTTTCCCAATCTGTAAACTGTTAAACCACCCCCAATGCTCTTTGAGCCACAACCATTCAAATAACCAGAATCGTCAACCCCCGCGTTGTATCAGTGAACGGAAGCTTGTCGTAGTCCGAGCGTCCTTCTCACTCCTGAGGGTGCAGACACGGCGATTTCAGAGGCCCAGAAACAAGACGTGGGCAGTCCGCGTGCCCTAATAACGAAAGAATTGGACTCACACACAAAGGAAATGAGATTCCCAAGAAATGCCCCCGTTTATGAAAGGGCAGGAGGAAAAGAGAGAGACTTTTCATTCTGCTGAGGTTGAAACCCTCGAGAACATTACCCAGGCATCGGATGTCTTGGGAACAGGGGAGCTGGCGTCCCACTAGGCTAATACACATATGGAAAATGTTAAACAGAGAGGTGAGCAAAGTGCGAACGTACATGAGTTCAAGAACATCCCGATTTGTTTCTGGGAAAGGAGGAAATTGGCATACACACCAAACAAGCCAAAAGGTTGAATTAAGCTAAACCCCGACAGGGGAAATCAGCAGGGCCTGGATGGGCCAGAGCGTATATTTTTTTTTTTTTCTTTTCCTCTTTCCGTGTGTGTGTGTGTGTGTGTGTGTGTGTGTGTGTGTAAAGACGGCAGGGGGTGGGGAGGTGAACCACTGCCGTTACCCTTCTCCTCCATATTCTTCTATTAGCAAAACTTCTCTGTCCAAGACCCTTGGCCAACACACCCTAGAAATTAAGGTATTGAGCGTTCCCATCCTGATGTCGCCACCAGCTTGTCGAGGGACCTTCAGGAAACTTCTTAACCTCTACGGGAGCCAAGTTCCCTCCAGTAGCATCTGGTGATGCCTTTGCTCATGCGGGACCCCCGGGTAGACAGCAGGGAGATGGGATTCGGGGCCCAAGGTATTTACTAGAGGGCCCCAAGTTACCCACATGTCCCCCTGCACACCCCAGAATTCCCCCGAAATTCACCCAATATCCCCAGGAGAAAGAGGCAGCCAGAGCCAACCCTTTCCCACCGTCTGTGGGCAAGGATGCCTTGGGATTTTAGGTAGAGACAACACAGTAGGATTCTTCAGAATTTGCAACTCAATCTTTTTTTTTTTTTCATTTAGAAGACGCAGATTCTGTTTCATCACAGCATTGTCCATTACCGCCAAAGCAATGGCGACAACGTATGTTGCAAACGAAAGGTAATCATTCAAAAGAGATCATGAACCTTATGGTGAAATGCTGAACAGCCACTGTAAATGCTGGGTGGCTCAGTGAGTTAAGCGTCTGACTCTCGATTTTGGCTCAGGCCATGATCTCACGGTTCGCGAGTTTGAGCCCCAAACGTGCTCGGTGTTGACAGGGAGGAGCCAGCTTGGGATTCTTTCTCTCCCTCTCTCACTCTCTCTCTCTTTCTCTGCCCCTCAACCCCCCCTTTCTCTCAAAATCAAGAAAGAAACATTTTTAAAAATCAGGTTTTCGCAGATTTGGTGGCCAGAGAAGATTCTTATACACACAATTGTAACAAGCAGGAATCAGCAGCATACAAACACTCAGAGTCTAAATTTATATATGCCAATGCATGCAAATAATTAGACACAGATTCCAGGATTGGTAAACTCCAGCCCGCAGGCAATATCCAGTTTCCTGACTCTTTGCAAAGAACCGGTGAGCTGAGAATGTTGTTTTTCAAACATCTTTTTTAACGATGAAGAGAGACAAACTCCAAAGAAAAAGGTTTCACTGCGCATGAAAATTAGGTGAAATTCAAATGTCAGGGCTGAAGAACCAAGTTCTGTTGCTACACGGTAGCGTTCATGGGATCAGTGGCTGCCTTCACACCACAACAGCAGAGTTGAAGAGTTAAAGACTGCACAGGGCTATAAAGCAGAGAGTGGCTCTCGATGGCCCTTTACAGCAAAAGTTATTTTACCCTTAAAAATTTCTTGCAATTTTCACTTTTTCCTAATAATGAGTATTGATGACTTAAAAAAAAATTTTTTTTAATGTTTATTTATTTTTGAGAGAGAGAGGGAGACAGAGTGAGTGGGAGAGGGACAGAGAGAGAGAGGGAGACACAGAATCTAAAGCAGGTTCCAGGCTCTGAGCTGTCAGCCCAGAGCCCGACGCGGGGCTGGAACCCACGGACCGCGAGATCATGACCTGAGCCGAAGTCGGACACTCAACCGACTGAGCCACCCAGGCGCCCCTTGATGACTTTTATGTGAATCAAAACATGTCCATTTAGGGGCGCCTGGCTGGCTCAGTCCATTAGGCATCTGACTCTTGATTTCAGCTCAGATCATGATCTCATGGTTCAAGAGCTTGAGCCCCACGTCGGGCTCGGTGCTGACAGCTCGGAGCCCGGAGCCTGCTTCGGGTTCTGGTCTCCCTCTCTCTCTGCCCCTCCCCTGCTTGCGTGCATGCTCTCTCTCTCTCTCTCTCTTTATCTCTCTTTCTCAAAAATTAGACATTAAAAAAAAATCCTGCAAATAGGAAATCCTGGATTTCAAGAAAAACCCTCTTCCAGGACTGGGATGAACAGCAGGAGGTTCCACGGGATGCTAACAAAGAGGGGTTCTTGCTCCAAAATTTACAATCAGAGGACCGCTACCTGGTACCAAAGTTGGATCATCTTTATCTCCTGGACCTCACTCAAACTTCACACTTGTCCTGCACGAGCACTGCCATCCTGTCCCCTTCTACCACCGGCCAAACGGGGGCCCGGAGACACAGAGCTGGTTGTTCGAGAACGCGCGACGAGCGAGTTGGAATCCTAAGGTGCCGGAAACCCCGCCTCTCAGCACGGAGGCAGAAGACGGAGGTCAGAAGTCTGTCTCGGACCCTTCTTCCCCCAGCCGGCAGGGCAGGCAGAACTCTGCAGAAGGTGAGGACCAGTGAAATATACCCACCCCTCCGCTCGCGGGGTGGCCAAGAAGGTCACACCTCCGCCTGTCCAGGTTGCGTGTGGTTTTCCACCGTTCGCCCTTTAAAAATTCTAGGCAGCGATCGCATTGTTCTTCCACGTAAGAAGAGGGAGAAAGTCCCAGCCACAAATTGCAAGCAACAAGCTGAGCTGCTGACCAGATGTGCCAGGCTTAGGGCACTTGACCTGGCGGCTCATAATAGTTAACACGGGCTCCCCTAGAAAAGCCTGTAGTTAATAACATCCCCTTCTCTGCTCCCCTGGGACCCCCTGCTTCCTCCACTCTTCTTTCCAACACCCCCGAGGCATGCTAAGCACAGACTACTCAGCAAGCAGAACGGGCAAATGCCCATAGGGACACGGGCCCATGTGGCGTCTCCACTAAGGACAAAGAAACTGGACGTGGTCGTGAGCAGCGGGAGGAAGGATTTGGGGCGGAGGAAATAACGGATTGCCAAAAGGGGGCTCGACGCTACCAGCGAGAGATGCCGACGAAGGGGAAACATTCCGGAGAGAGGCAGCAGCCAGGGCCCTCGACGAGCTCCGGATGCAGCAACAAACACTCTTGCAGCCGGGCCTGGCCCCAGCCCCGCCATTTACAAGTTCAGGGGCCGGGGGCAGGTGTCCTCATCGTGTAAAATAATAATGTGAATTGTCACTTCCTTGGGACTTTCTGAGAACTGGGAGAGAAAAGCACAGCAAGAGGAACGCCCAGAGTCCGGCGTGCACAGAGAACTCAAATAGTAGCTATGCTAAGTGTTGTCGTTCGTGTTTTTGTCACTATGATTCCTGCTGTGGCGTGAGGCCCTTTGGTTGGGAGACTGTTTCGCAACCTTCAAGGCTCCTCACGACTCCAGCAAGCACGTGAAAGAGAGAAACTCTGGAAGCCTCTGAAATGATACAAGGAAGCACGGGGTGGTGAGCAAGAGGGGCTTTCACACCACAAACCCTGGCAGTCCGGGCAGAGCTGGGGCTCAGCCCCGAGCGAGGAAGGGCTCACCCCTTTGAATCTCGGTTATCTCAGCTCCAAAACGGTGATCCTGACGTCTCCCTCGCTAGACTGTCGCATCAACGGCAAAACCGGGGCGCCTGGGTGGCTCAGGCGGTTAAGCATCTGACTTCGGCCCAGCTCACGATCTCGCGGTTCGTGAGTTCGAGCCCCGCGTCGGGCTCTGCGCCCTGTCAGCCCAGAGCCTGCTTGGGATTCTCTCTCTCTCCCTCTCTCTCTGTTCCTCCCTGCACTTGCGCCCTCTCCAAATAAATAAAATAAACTTAAAAACTTTTGCAGAACAAGGAATACAGCGGATACATCTCTCCACAGGCGTCACTGCGGGGCAAGTTTGCACGACGCGTCATTCGAGCAAAGGCTGAACCCGTCAACTCTATTGCCAGTGGCCCCATCAGCCCCCAGAGCCGGTCACCTCTGTCATCCAACCCTCCCCCTCACCGGTACTCCACACCCCGCCACAGCCAAGGTCTTAGGGGTCCAGGAGCACTATATCCAACAGAGAGCAAGGTCTCCATCGTGCCGGAAGGGACTTACAAGAGTACGGCTCTTTACAAGAGTGGCCTGGCCCCTTGGGCTGCCTGCTGGCTATAAGGGGAAGTGCCAAGGTGCAAATGAGAACCAGATTTCTCTCCTTCTGAAGCTTCTCAAGGTTGCAGACGACTGGGGTGTTCTGCCCTTCACCTTCTGAATTACCGGGCCAAGCGTTGGCCAACGAAAAAAAAATTGTTCGAGATTAGCCTACACGCCTGGAGAAATGTGGAGCCAGAGGCTGGCACATCTCAGGGATAACGTTTCTCAGGGCGGGCGAGGTTAGGATAGATGTGGCTGGCTGTCGCGACAGATTTGAACATCCGTCCTGGTGCCTCGAATAGCACCGAGGCGCTCAATAATAATGCGTCCCGCGAACGATCACCCTCATTTCTCAGATTCCTGGTTTCTTGAGGGGATTGATAGACACCAAGAGCAGGGGATGTGCCGTGTGTCCGAACGCCATCGGAAGAACGAGCTATGTTATTCCAGACGGCGTACCAGCAAGCTGTCCCTAAAAAGGGCCAGGCGGTAGATATTTTAGGCTTTGCGGACCATACGCTCTCAGTTCAGCCTCTTCCATTCCGCCTCTGTAACAGGGAGCCATAGATAATGCACACACAGAAGGGCCTGGCCGTGTCCCAATAAAATTTTACATGCAAAACCAGGCAACAGCCCGGATTTGGCCCCGGGGCTATCGCCGGCCGGCTCCTGCTCGAGACCGGAAGAGCAGGATCTCAACCTGGAACACGGCCATCAGGCTCTGACGTGGCAGGCCAAGGCCAAGGATATTCTGGCTCCCGTGTTAGGATCCTCCGAAAAGGAGACCCGACGTGCAAGCAATTTATTGAGGGAAAGGTTCGAGAAGGATCCAGAGGAAGGAGCGGGAGCGGACAGGAGGGCTTTCGTACCCAAACACAGGTCTGACCCGGCTGGAAGGAGAGGGGGAAGGGTGGATTCTGGCAGGAAGAACCTTTGATCACAGGCACTATTGTGAGAAAGTCTCAACCCGGGCTGATGGGAGGTTGCTTTTACCTTCACTATCGTTGTTTTAAGAACCTTAACGTAGCCTTGGAGTGTCCCAGGGTTGAAGAAATCCGTGATAATTCCGGAAGACCCCGGAAGTCTGAGAACCTCTCTTGCCTTCCCTGAAGAGGAACGGTGCCCTTCACGTACGGACAGAGCCATGTTTCCCAGAGTGTGTTCTATGGAACCCTCACCCACAGAAGACTAAGGCAGCTGATAGGCTGCTAAGCCAAGGGATTCCACGCTCAACTAAGTTTGGGAACCATTTCTTTTTTTTTTTTAAGTTTATTATTTATTTGGAAAGAGACAGAGACACAGGAGCAGGGCAGGGAGGGGCAGAGAGAGAGAGGGAGAGAGAGAATCCCAAGCAGCCTCCACGCTGTCAGCACAGAGACCGAGGCGGGGCTCGAACTCACGAGCCGCGAGATCGTGACCTGAGCCAAAACCAAGAGTCGGATGCTCAACCGACTGAGCCACCCCGGTGCCCCGGAAACATTTCTTTAAATAAAATGAAACAGGCTTCCTCCCTGAAAACCTTCTCAGAGCCTTTGGTCCAAGATTTGGAGCATTTCCCGAGCTTCGCTTAGCATGGACTCCTTTTATTTTTCACTCAATGCACCAAACTCAGTGGAAAACCATCTGTCTCACACCACGGAAAACCCAGTGTCAAGATTACAGATCCAGTGAATCTGTGGAAAGTATCTCACTCAGTCGTTTCTCTGTGCCTCATCTGGATGTGAGTTTGCCAGCCTCTTGAGGACTATCCAGATAACAAGAATGACTATAGATGTTTGAGAGTCTTCTAGAGAGGCAGTACTGTGTCGAGGTTTAGAGCAGGACTGGGAACCAAGCCCCAGTTTCCTCATCTGTAACATGGGGATAACAATCGTTCCTGCGTCACTAGGCTATTTAAGAATACAAAGAACCTTTAGGTATAAAAACACCCGAATGAGGTGCTTACAACGTAGTACTTAAGTATTACCTACCGCTGGCCCCTCGTTATTCCCCCGAGAGCTCTTAGAAATTGGCCAAGGGGAACCTGGGGGGCCCAGTCAGTTAGGCATCTGACTCTTGGTTTCAGCTCAGGTCATGATCTCACGGTTCGTGGGATCGAGCCCCATGTCGGGCTCTGTGCTGACAGCGTGGAGCCTGCTTGGGATCCTCCCTCAGCCCCTCCCCTGCTCTCTCTCTCTCTCTCTCTTTCTCTCTCAAAATATATGAATAAACTTGAGAGAAAGAAAGAAAGAAAGAAAGAAAGAAAGAAAGAAAGAAAGGAAGAAAGAAAGAAAGAAATAGCTCAGAACGCTAACCAAAACCAAATTTAACGTTTGGGACTTTGAAAGGGTTTCCGTGAAACTTGGTACCTGTGTTGAGGCAAGATGATTTCCTGGAGGAACAATTATAGGTCACAAAACCACCGGGGTACGTGTTTGCGGCCAGACTCCAGGTGGTGGCTTGGCAATTCCCTCCGGAGCCCAGATGCGTCGGGAGCTCAGCAGGGAAACGCGGGGAGGCCAGAGCCCAGGCCAGACTCAGTGACATTCCCCAGAATCTTTCCGAAGTGTCAAAGGATATTGGAACCCTTCTGGAGAGCACGGTGTCGTTTTAAACATTGCGAAAATTGGCCACTTTGGAAACGATTTAGCTCTACACTCTGCGTAGGAAATCATTTCCCCGTTTTATGAGTTATGTAGAAAAATAATAATAAATTATTTCCCCCCCGGGGTACCGGCAGAAATTGTGTTGTAGCATTAGGTTATGATCTTTTGTACGGTTTAATAGATACCCAAGGCTGTTTTATTCTGATACACAAATATAGAGATCTAATGAAAGGTGTGATGGAAAATATGCGCTCGTGGATCATCGGGGTTTCAGCACTGGAGTCCTTTCCCTTAATTCCATAAGCAAAATTATATTTCTTTCTGTAGGTTTATTTATTTTGAGAGAGAGAGCATGTGTGCGTGGCGGGGGGGGGGGGGGGCAGAGAGAGAGAGAGAGAGAGGGAGAGAGAGGGAGGGAAAGAGAGAATCCCAAGCAGGCCCTGCCCTGCCAGCATGGAGCCGGATGTGGGGCTCGATCTCGCAGACCGTGACATCATGACCTGAACCAAAACCAAGAGTCGGATGCTTAGCTGACTGAGCCACCCGGGCGCCCCAGCAAAATTCTATTTCAACGAGAGGAGTCTTTGGGGGACTACTGTGCCCACCACTCAGGGGGCATGAGCTAGATCCTTAGGCAAATGCATTGACCGGGTTAGGGGGGATTTTAGTGAGTTATAGTCTGAGGAACCGAATGGTGGGGGAGGAGGGTAGAGATCCTTTTCATAATCATCTGTTGCTTCATGGAAGGAGCAACTAGACAGGATCCCACGGCCCACAGCGCCCCCAAAGCTGATTCTGATTGGATCAGGGGAGTGCATTTCATAGGAAGATATTCATTCCCACGCTGCATTTGCCACGTAAAGTGGCATCGGGCGGGGCTGGGAGGGGGTGGGAGATGAGAAAAGACAGAGCGAAGGAAGGCAAGGAATAGAGGCAGGGCTGAGAACACCTGCTATGTGCCAGCCGCCAGGAATAAAAAGCACGGGAGGAAATAAAACCTAGGGTCTGCCTTGACGAACGCTGGCAGGCAAGACATGAACGGTGTTGAAGACACCTGCCCGTTGTGACTTCTACGATGGCCCCCAAGTGTCCCCACCTCCTGGCATTCACCGCCTTGCGTCCTCTCCTTTGAGTGAAACGCTTCTAAAATAGCAGACCCCACCGTCAGAGACTAAGAGGAGTGTGAATTCCTGAATATGTGTGAACATTTGCGACGTGGCAAGAACGACAGCGGTTCTGGGATATGAAGTAAATCGCCTTGGAGAGAAACAGTCACAGACTTGAAACAGCTCTCAGGAGAAATCCACTCCTCCCAGGGATTCTCGCTTCTTAAAAAAAAAAAAAAAATTTTTTTTTGACATTTATCTTATTTTTGAGAGGCAGGGAGAGTCAGAGCACCAGTGGGCGAGGGGCAGAGAGAGAAGGAGACACAGGATCCGAAGCAGGTTCCAGGCTCTGAGCTGTCAGCACAGAGCCCGACGCGGGGCTCGAACTCACGAACCGTGAGATCAGGACCTGAGCCGAAGTCGGACGCTCAACCGACTGAGCCACCCAGGCGCCCCCAGGGATCCTCGCTTCTTAAACTCACCTCCTGCACTCACGTACACGCCCGATCTCAGCTCCAGGACCCAGCGAGAGGAAGAAGTTCCCAATAGCTTGTCTCGAGCCCTGTTTTCGAAGCCTGATCAGGAAGCCTTTCCTGACCACGAGCATGCCGTGCTGGAGTGATAGAACTCAGCCATGCTTTGGCCACTTAAAACGCTTTTTCCTCTCCTAAAAGCAGGCACCCCCTCCAGAAGAAGGCAGACAGAAGCTGGTCTGGCCACGGGCTGCCTCCAATGACCTACTAACACATGAGCTGCTTCCAGAAGGCCACACCAAGACCCTGGCGCCCGGGGATTCCCAGCACGATGACTTCCCAAACCATCATTTGGTGGGAAATGGAGGGAAGATTGAGGAGGAGAGAGATCCAGGGTCTGAGGGAGCAGAACCAGAATTCGGGTAAAAGTAACTTTCGTCCCTGGCCTCAAAACATCATTACCGGTTTGGCTTTGGGGTGTGGTAACTCGAATAATGTTTGGCACAATGTTCTGGAGCTTTCCAAGGAGCACTACAGCGGTGTCGGCGAGAGTTCTGAGCTGGACGGACGGTAAAACTCTGCACCTGCCATCTACCAGCCGTGGGACCTTGGTTGTGTTCTCCAAACTTTGGAAATCTTGGTTTCTTTATTTGCAAATCGAGGACCGTGACAACTCCCAGCCTAGACAGGCTTGTGGTTTCAAGGAGACGCTGTGTTTAACGACGTTGTTTTTAGACCGCACGTAGTAAAAAAAAATGAAAGAAAAATAATAATAATTAATTAATTAAAAATAAATAAATCAACAGCACATAGTAGGGGCTGAGAGAGTGCCAGTGACTGTACTGGTGGGGGGGGTAGTAAAACGAAAGGGGAGAGGGTCAAATGAAAGGGGAGAGGGTGGTTGCTCCCGACCAGTTCCGGAGTAGCTTTGGAAAGTCCGGGGTCCATGGGCAAGGCCTCCCTGGAAGTCCTGAGATGCTCTGGGCTGGACTAAAGGTGTCAGGCCATTTTCTACCACACTTGGAAAGGAAGCATGATGTAGGCGACACAGGGAGCTTCAGAGTAGCAGTTTCCCTCCTTAGGGCCTTTTCTGGGCTGGAGTTCAGAGAGACATTAGTTGGCCTCCTTGCTCAACACTGGTGGAATCGGAAGGCCGTGGGATGACCTTAAGGCGAAAATTGTGCAGGAAAATCTACGTCACGCATGGAAAGATCCAATCGGTGTTGCAGCTCAGGTTCAAAGTCAGGGATTAAAACCAAGAGGTGGCATCCAGGTAAGAGGGACCTGAGGAGGAACAGGAACTGGAAGAAGCCTGGTCACATCCTCAGGAACCCAGCATCTTTCTGTGTCCCGCCATTCTCAGAGGGTTGGCTTGTCCTCGCAGGCCACCAAACACGGCTCCAAAAGATGGCTGAGACCCAAGCGTCGTGGAAAATTTCCAGGTGTAGAAAAAGGAGCATCCGTTCCTTGTATCTCTTTTTCAGATGGAGATAAAAACATCTCAGCAACGGCTCCGTCAGCTTTCCCTGGGTTTCTTATTGGTCACAACCACGTCACGTGACATCACCGAAACCAACCACTGGAAGTCAGGAAGGAGCCGCTGTGATGGGCAGAGACCAGACCCGACCCGGGGTGCCGCCTTCTGGTGGGATGGTCACTGCGGGGGACCCGTGTTCTTCGGAAGCGTGTCGCTGACAAAGCGAGTCACGGAAAACATTAGAGAGCTAGTTCCGAGGCAGAACGGACAGGGCGGCCATAGAATAGACAACAGAGCGTCTCCTGTCTTCACCAACGCGGTCCCTCCCTGCCTCAGATTTTGTTCTCTAACATTTATTGCAAGCTTAGGTGGCAGACATCATGCTGACCCTCCCAACGCGTTACCTTGTTTCACCTCAATAATTAGGACGTAGGTGCCATCTTTAGCCTCATTGGCTGATGAGAGAACCAGGGCTCAGAAGGGTGAAGCAACTTCCCCAAGGTCACACAGTTATAAAGTGGTAGACTCGGGACTCCTGAAATGGACAGACTCCGGGACCATTCTGCCCACCAAAGCAGCCACTAGCCACCCAGGCCCCTTTTGCTGTAAAGTACTTAGAATGAGAAATCCTGTTCCCCGGTGGCACGAGCCACATTGCAGGGACTCAACGGTGACATGCAGGCCAGTGGCTCCCACGTTGGATAGGGCAGATACGGAACATTGCCGTCGACTCAGAAAGTTCTATCGGACAGCGTTCCAGACGCCGAGATCTTAAAGCTCCCCGCCAGAATGGTTCCATGTGACTCTCGCGGTGGACTGGAGGTCTTTGTGGAAGTTTCCAAAGCAACGCCATCAAAGGCGGGAAGATTCCCACCTCTTTGCACCCCACCTCCAAGAAAAAGGCTCTACGGCGACGCGAGACTATCAGTTCTATTCTGAGAAATTCCTCAACAACCGACCTAACGGGGAAAGGGAGACACTGAAAGGCATCTCTCATGTCCTGGGAGTACTCGGAGGAGGGAGAACTAGAAAGGCAACGATACGTAGCACCCTTGGAACCTGGCCACACTCAAAATTGCACTGTGGCTCCTCTGTTCCCCCACACCCGCATCCAGCAAAACCCAGCCTCGGTGCACATCCCCAAGCACCTCCCAGTTCTCGCCCAGACTGCTAGTCCACGGCCAGTGTGTTTCCCAATGCATGACAAGAAAACAGTGTGTCAATAGCAGGTGACAATGTGGTATAAGGTACAACACCCGACAAAAACCCAAAATACTCTCATTGTTCCGCCCTTGCAAAACTTCCTCAAGGGCCAGAGCTCATGAGTCAGTTTGTGGTTTGCTTAATCCGACTTTCAGACACTGGTGAGTTAGGAACTGGGCACGGTTCCTGGCCAAAGGTGCTGTAACAGCCGTGGAGATGTTTCAGATGGCTCGCAAGACTATCCCTTTATTCATCTCCCTTTCTGCTCCGTGGGGTGCCAGGACTAAAGTAACCTCAAAAGATGAGTAATGTCCAAGAAGGAATATGTATTTAGGGTGCCCAGACCTGGGCTTGGCCCTCCTCTGCCATTTACCGACCTTCCAAGAAAGGAAGGTCACTGATCTTCTCGATCCCATCTCTATAAAAAGGGGCCAAGGTGCCAATCTTATAGGATTGCTGCAGGGGTCTCAGAAGAGGTGACAGTTACTACTTGTCTGGCACATGGTGAGTCTTCCAATAAATGCTGCTTCCCTCTTCCCTCCAATTACTGGATGCTTGCCTTAAAAATCTGGATAGAACTAGGGGTAAATTTAGAAGGCCTTCTGGACAGGGAACCAGAAATACTAAATCCGGACAGTTACCTCTTTCCAAAGGGGTGTCGTCAAAGAACAATGCCAGACGAACGGAAAGCAAAACAGTGTTGTGTCATTGACTAAGACTCTGGTGCCAAATCCAAGGTAGATCATGAGAGTCACCTGGGCTGGGTCACATCCGTCCTAAGGGTGGTACAGTCTAAATAGCCTCTGGCCAGAGTCAACCTTGGGTCCGGCTGTCCTTCGCTTCATATTGCCTCACCTGCAACCAGACATTTAAAGGCGGGGAAGCAGTTTCTAAGACAGAAAGCGGTAGCTCTATGTTATCTAGGCAGAAAGACATAAAAGAGAGGAGTGAAAAAGACCGACAGACACAGGGCCAGGATCCTCCGCCCTGAAGGTCCCACCCTGGAGAATGAAACTCAAGAATGTCCTCAAACATCACAGATCGGATCCAGATTTACTCCTGGTGAGGGCGTAGCATTTCTTGGCCCTTGATTTTGATTGAGAACGTGAAGGTGGGGAGGAGCCTTGAACTCTACTCAGAAGACCAACTGGAATGTCCTCCCGGAAGGGCAACACCTCCCGACTCATCCTGTAATGATTGCAGGCTGACTTAATTACCAAGTGGCTTGGGAGAGAGGTCGTAAAGGTACAGATTCCCCTGCACACTGGCCAGCAAATCCAGAGCGGACCCCGTGAATCTACATGTTGCCAGCTGATGGCCAACCAGGTGGGGAAGGCTCCATGGCGGTTGATTCTTTCATCCAGTTGTTTGGGTCGATTTCCCGGTGGCTGGTCTATTTCTCAAGCTGGTTCCATTTCAGTTCACCGTCCATCCCGAAGTCTTGCCATTGACACTTTCCATCATGAATTCTGCTTCTTCCCCGGCCTTCACCTGCTCTTAAGAAATCTTCCTTCTCCAACCAACCCATTTGACCTTCAGAGCTACCCTCGTGGTGAAAGTGGGTCTTCGTGGAGGGAATGTTCTTTCCCCCCTGACTTTTATTTCCAGCTGCGTATCTTCGAGAAGGCCTCGTGACTCAGGCAACTTGTGTCCATGTGGATGATGGGCATGTTGGAAAAATCTGGTAAGAATTTATCGTGGAAAAAATCTGCATCTTCAGAGCTCAAAAGTAAGTTCAAGGATCAAAGAAGCACGGGCAGAATGTGTGGATTCACACATGCACACACAGAGAAAATACAACCAAAATGTGGAACGTCCTGTGCACACACACGAGACCCATATGGACCCATTGGAAAAGTCAATACATATATTGACCCACATGTCTCCGGGCAGGCTGCACTCCCACAAATGCATCTAGTTCCGTTCCTCGGGGACAAGATAAAACAACGGGCAGGCAATCTTTGTCCCTCAGCCTATCCTGGGGAACATCAAAAAAAAGGTAAAACACCCTAGACTTGTCTTCAATGGCCTCCCCCTCCCCCAGATATTCAACTGCATCCAAGATAGTGGCAGATGTCATCTGTGGTCGATGATGGAAGCATGGCGGTGTACAAGGACATGTTTTAAATTGGAAAATAATGCCTGAGATGGGAAGGGGGAGCACAGGGCATTGCACATGTGCGTGATGAGCGTGCCAGACCCCTGTGTTGTCAGCAGAGTTCCAGGAAAGGGCTGGCTGGGTACCCACCATTGGCCGTGTGCGCACCTGCATGAGCCCTCGCACTCGGAGACGTAAAGAACACGGCTCTCTGGTCAACCTACATGAGACGTGTTTCTGCCCAGGGGTCAGGTTGGGAGGCAGTTGTACCTCCAGAGATTTCCAGAACCATAAAATGCTGAAAATGAAAAGCAGCCGGCATGCCCCAAAGTGTGTTTTAGGAAACACCCACGGCTTTGGATGTAAAATGGGGTAAAGGTGGGGAGCAAAGAGGTGAGAAATTTTACCACGAACAAAGCGAATCACGGGTTTTACGTTATTATTATTACAGGACTTTTCAGAGCCTTTAGTGTCTCTGTTCGCCAAGCTGACTCGGGCACAGAATCTTCTCCTCAGAAGAGCCTTTCAAGACAACATTTTGGGAGGAAGCACAAACCAACCTGACTCTTTCTATCCACTCAACAGATGGGAAAACTAAGGGCCAAGAGCAAAGGCATTAACCCTAAAAAGCACACTGGCGAGTGGAAGGCAAGACAGCTTGACTTCTGGTCTGGGGTCCTATGTCCATACAACTATCATGACATATGAGAACTTAACTCATTCATTCATTCAATGGACATGTCTTTTTTTTTTTCTTTAAGTTTTATTTTGAGAGAGAGAGAGAGGGAGAGAGAGAGCACGAGCAGGGAAAGGGCAGAAAGAGGAGGGAGAGAGAGAGAATCCCAAGCAGGCTCCACACTGTCCTAAGTGTTTCCTTTACTTATAATGATGCTTTGAGACAAACTCTGTTATCAGCCCATTTTACAGATGAGGAAACTGGGACACAAAGACACTCGGTCATTTTTCCAAGGTCACACAGCTGGTAAACACCACGTTGGTCTTTGAACCCACACGGTGTGGCTCCAGGATTCACGCTTTTTTAACGACTATGTCCCACCGCCTCTCAAGTTCAAGTAGAAGCAAACCGTGGTGGTCTTCATCCTCCAGGTCCTTAAACCTGGCAGTTTATCAGGGATCAAGGTGAAGGAGGGCTCAATAACCCGAAAAAGTTGTGTGTTGAGTCCAGAGCAAACTATGAGCCCGAAATGGCAAATGAATGAGCCCCCAACCTGCGCCATGTCCTCTCGTTACCCTGGTGTCCAGCCATGGGCTCAAGGAACAGAAAGGAAAGTGGGACCAAGCCAAACAGAATTCTCAGTCTGCTCGCCATCTGCAAATCATCCGTGATGGTATAAATCAGACAACAAAGGACCCCAGCAAGCTACAAAGGCTTGTAGCAAAGAAAATGCCTGAGACCCATGGAGTTTAATGTTCGTCTTCCAACAGGTGATAGGGCAGCTGATCCCCAGAGCATCTTGCCACTGTGTCTCCTGTGCCCCTGTTCCAGGGCCCCGTGCCTCTGCAAGGAACCTCGGCCTGTCCTCTTTAAGGCAAGCCAGGCTTCTCCTTGGGAGATCTCACCCCGTCCCATGGTTCAGTTAGTTACCCGATGTCGGTGGCTCTCCAATGTCTATCAACCCTCCTACCCGGAAGGCCAATGAGCAACTAACTACCCACTGGCCGTCGTTACTTGGATACCGCACAGGCTCTTCAAATTTGGCATGCCCAAAACCAACCCCATCGTCATCTCCTTGCCCAGATTCACCCCTTCTCAATTGGT
This sequence comes from Panthera pardus, assembly GCF_024362965.1. Classification (NCBI taxonomy): domain Eukaryota; kingdom Metazoa; phylum Chordata; class Mammalia; order Carnivora; family Felidae; genus Panthera; species Panthera pardus. The sequence continues at coordinate 7,404,974 of NW_026526710.1, forward strand.
CTCCATCTCCAGGAAAAACGGCACCACTCTGGATCCAACCATCCAAATCAGAATCCTAGGAAGCATCTCCGAGCCCGTCTTTTCCCTCGTTTACTCTTCTTACCCTCATTCAGCAAGTCTTGCTTATTCGACTTCCCAAATATCCCCAGAATTCTTTCACTTCTTTTTATCCTTTCCACCCGGTCCCCACTTGCTTGCTTGGACAACTACAGTGGGCTTCCAGTAACAATACAGTCACCTCCTTTGAAGCGATTGGTCAAGGTACGTCTTTCTACAATGCAAATCTGATCCCTGATCCAAAGATAGTGACATAATAAGCGCTTGTTGTTTTAAGCTATTATATTTTTTTGTCTGTTTGTTTTAAATTAAAGTTAGTTAACATATATTTATAGTATTGGTTTCAGGAGTAGAATTCAGTGACTCATCACTTACGTATAACACCCAGTGTTCATCCCAACAAGTGCCCTCCTTAATACCCATCACCCGTGTAGCCCATCCCCCTCGCCCATCTCCCCTCCAGCACCCCTCTGTTTGTTCTCTGTTTTTTTTTTTAATTTTTTTTAACGTTTATTTATTTTTGAGACAGAGAGAAACAGAGCATGAACGGGGGAGGGGCAGAGAGAGAGGGAGACACAGAATCGGAAGCAGGCTCCAGGCTCCGAGCCATCAGCCCAGAGCCTGACGCGGGGCTCGAACTCACGGGCCGCGAGATCGTGACCTGAGCCGAAGTCGGACGCTTCACCGGCTGAGCCACCCAGGCGCCCCTGTTCTCTGTTTTTAAGAGTCTCTTACGGGTTGCCTCCTTCTCTTGTTTTATCTTATTTTATTTTTCCTTCCCGTCCCCTACATTCATCATTCTGTTTCTTAAATTCCACGTATGGAATTTGATACGATGTCCTCATATGATATTTGTGTTTCTCTGACTGACTTACTTTGCTTAGCATAATACACTCTAGTTCCACCCACACCGTTGCAAGTGGCAAGATTTCATTCTTTTTCATCACCAAGTAAGATCCCATTGTACATATACCAGATCTTTATCCGTTCATCAGTCGGTAGACATTTGGTCTCTTTCCATACTTGGCTATTGTCGATAGTGCTGCTATAAACACTGGGGTGCAGGTGCCCCTTCGAATCGGCATTTCCGTATCCTTTGGATAAATACCTAGCGGTTTAAGCGATTATATTTGGGAGTAATTTGTTACGCAGCAGCGGATGGCCGAGAAAACTCATAGGCTCTCTTATTTCTGGGCGACGGCACAAGCTGTCGTGACCCGACTCCTGACCGCTTCTCCCGCTCCTTCCAGTGTCAATCCATTTCACCTAAACTCCAATTCATTCTCAGGTCTTAGGTGAGACGATACCACCTCCAGGAAGCCACCCCTGACTGATGATAGCACTGATCACAGCAGACAGTGAGCTCCCTGAGGGTGGGAACGGTGGCCGCCATAACTCGTTCTGGATCCCCTGTATCCACAAAAGGTCTGGCCTTCTACAGATGATGGGGTGTAAATATTTCCTGAATGAATGAGGGGCACAGAAAGGCTTCCCCGCTCCATGCTGAGCTGAGGTGTCTCCTTGTGCCCAGCACATGACTCCGTATCAGGCAGATAGTAATGGCCTCCTAAGTGTCCCAAAGCCAGGCTTATAATTTGCACGGTGGTGACATTGACTCAGATCTGGTATCTCCACTGAGCTAGAACATCTCTTCTCGTTCACTCTCCCTTTTCATTTTCACGAGAACCATGAGGATCATCACTACCCTCATTTTACGCAGGGGAAGAAGAAGACAGAGGGATGTGAACAAGTTTCATGCACGACCAGCCGCAAAAGCCCGAGTCTCTGAACTGGTTCTCAAACTCTCAGCCTAGAACTGCTCTCACAAGGGAAGACTGCTGAGGAACATACACCTTAATTACTAAATCATTTTGCTAAAACAAGAAAAAAACGCAGATGGCCGCTCCGCCCACGATGGTTCATTTCACTGCATCACCCAGGCCTCTCGGTAAGCAAATAAACTCCGATATGAAATTTTTAGTCTCTAAGGGGAGAAAAATAGCAGAATCAAGGAAATAAAGCAAAATTGAATTAAAGCAGATCCGGAAAAAAGGAAGTTATGGTGGGGGGGGGAGAAAAAAGTCTATAAAAAGGAAAGCATTTAGAAGGAAATTCGTTTTGATGCTTTCAGATACATATTGGTAAGGTTATATATTATTAGGGGAAAAAATTAATAATAACAAAATAAGTTCAAAGGGCGGGAGGGGCATTCACAAGAAGCTACCTTCCAGACCAAAATATCCGATATGAGATTCCAGACGGAGCTCCTCTGAGTTGTGTAAGACCCTGGGTTTGATTTTTATTTCAACTCCATAAGGATCCTATTCACCATGTGGGAGTGACGGTTCTAAAACCACAGAGTGCTGAATTAAATACAATTCAGCGGGGGGAACAAGTCACAATAATACCAGTTTCAGGGCAACATGCCTTATAACCAATGGCTTTTGCTTCTTCAGTAACTGAATGCCTGTGGGTAGCTCACAGATATATCCACTTTATACTCAACTCCATTCAACTGTAGAGAACATTCTAGAATTTATACCAAAGATGGCAAAGACCGAGCCACGGGGTGCAGCAAACCTGCAAGTGTGCTTGTTTGGCCTTCCCCGTATTTTTCAGTTATCGATATTTAAATATGTGAGGGTTGACATAAAATCCAGATTTTCAGCACCCGTGGCGGGCAGTGGGGGGGTGAGGGGGTACTGCCCGCATCGTCACATGGCAAATATCGGCCTGAGGTCAGTAAGGGTTCCCCCTTACCCCCTGGCGTGTGGTCCCTTCCTTCTATGCCCCATCTGCCTCTGGCATTTACGGTGTTTTCCTGGCCCCTATGGGCATAGCGCTGAGATCCCTACATTCAAAAAAGATGTAGACATTTTCTTAAAATTCCTTGGTTGAAACAGAGATCCCCACAAGTGATCTTCAAGAAAAGGAAATTCTTTTAACAAAAGTGGTACCAGGAACCCATCAATTACCTCTTCTTTCACTCTCTCCCTTACCTCTCAATCATGGCATCTCTGCTTCTCTCTGTGTCTCTGCCATGTTTTTTCTCCTAGACTGAGGTCAACTTCCTAAGTGGCCTAAAAGAGCCAGCCGGGTCCAGCGTCTACTTCCCGGTCTTTCAACTCAGCGCTCAGAGCTCCCCTGGCCCAGTGGCTCACTTGCCCAAACCCAATCTGCCCAAACAGGCATCAGATCGGGGCATTCACCTGTTCAGATCAGACTAGCCAATCACTGGCCATGGTTGCTGGTCACTGGACCAATCAGGGTGCCTGGGGCCCCGCCCTCACAACAAGGGAGGATCGTGGGGCACAAAACCTGGCTTGCCGGGGTAGCAGGGATTCCAGGTAAGACAGGCCTGGCCCGGGCCGCACAAAGGAATTACGCACTTCACTTGTCGACTGAGCCCTCGGCCACATGCACAAATGGAAGCAGTTAGTGTCTGTAATGAATTTGTAATACTCCTTTGCTTGTTTCCTCTCAGTGCCTGTTGGCCTTTCCAATTAGCGGGAACCCACCATAGGGCAGTAATTGGGCTCCTTCTTAGCCATCCTGGAGTGGGGGGGGGTTCACGCCCGCCGCACCCCCCTGCCCAGACAAACCGCCTGACCTCTAAAGCGGCCATAGCGAATTTGCCTTTATTGACCCAAATTTGGAAACTCCACGCTATTTGCCTTTGAGGTCAAACAAAGAGACGCTCTATTTTCTCTGGCTCCTCCCAGCTCCGAGATAGCCAAGAACAGAGCATCATTGTCAGGCTTCAACTCATCCTGCAGAATCAAGGAAACTCCAGCAGCGTGACAGGCGGAAGGGCCTGGTCATTGCTATCCCCGTGCTGCCGTGGAACAGCTGTGTGATCTTGGGCAGGTAGCTTCACCTCTCTGACCCTCACTTTCCTCCCTTTGGTAGGTTGGTTTATTGAGAGGTTGAAGCTCAGCATTCACGTTGAACTCAGTCTTAGCTCTGGCACTTTCTGGCCAAGTGTGTTCAAGCCAAGTGACTTAACCTCTCTGAAGCTCCCGTCTGAAACGGCCGATGGCAATTACACCTGCTTGATCAAATGGTTGTGACCGTGTCTGTTATTTCTGCCATCACATTCCCCACCCCCAGCCAGAGCTTGGAGTGTGCTGGTTGACCCAAACTGAGCGAGGGCCTCAAAGAGTAAGTGGAAATTTTCTAAGGCAAAGAAGATGGGACAGACGTTCCTAGTGGAGGAAATAGGAGACAAAATGCTGAAAGGTCCCGGGTCTTTAAGGCCAAGGTTTGGGATCCCTTTGTGGGGCGGCGGGGGGGCGGGGAGCATGGAGAAGGCCATCTGAGAGTCTGGCGAAGCTGTTCCTGAGGCGGACACCCAAGGGTTATGCACAGACTCTCGAGGACGAAAGGAACAAAAGAAGAAATACATGCAACCCATGAGTTCGGGGAGAAAAAGATTACAAAAAAAAAAATCAGTGATTCGGAACGTATTACAGAAAGCGTTTCTTCTGGAAAACGTGATAATTTTGGAGACCCTTGATGTTACAATTCTTTGAGAAATTCTTTACGTTCTGCTCGGCACAATGAAATGCAACGCTTGGCAAGATTTTGCAGACGGAAAGGATCCTGTTGGTTCGGGAAATTAAATACGCAAAGCGATTGGCAATCTGGGCTTGCCTACCTTTGCTGCAACAAGAGGGCCACACCCCAGCTCTCAGTGACAGGTCCGCTGCGTCTTTGTCCTGGCCGGCCACCTTTCCCGTCCTTTGTGGATTCCGTAGCTGTCCTTTGTTACTCTGCCTGGAGAGAAGGATCACCATGAACGGCAGGTTTCAGGTATTCACTTCGACCGTTGCTGCGACCGCCAAGTAAAGATCTGTGTATGCACACGTGACTCGTTTTTAACGACGATGTCAAATTATATTTCGATGGGCTAATATGGATTAATAATTAGCATTGTCTTTTTTAAAAAGATTTTTTAACGTTTATTTATATTTGAGAGAAAGAGAGAGAGACGGTGCGTGAACAGGGAAGGGGCAGAGAGAGAGGGAGACACAGATTCCCAAGCAGGCTCCAGGCTCTGAGCTGTCAGCACAGAGCCCGACGTGGGGCTCGAACCCACCAACTGCGAGATCGTGACCTGAGCCGAGGTCGGATGCTTAACCCAACTGAGCCACCCAGGCGCCCCAATACTTAGCGTTTTCAATCAGTTATATCGGCGTGGATCTCCATGGCAAGATTCAAGTGCCGACCCGCAAATAAACTCATCCCACAATTTATTTGGACCCAAGCATGACTTCAGGGTCTTGAAATAACATGGTATGTTTTCACCTTCTCAAAATAATCCCCCCCCCACACACACACACACACACAACACAGGCTTTGTCTTCCCTCACTGTGTGCATCAGTTAAAGCTCTGACCCCTAGGGCTGGGATACCTGGTGGGATGGATGGGCCAGAGTTCCTGCTCGGGGCTTCATGGTGAAGGTACAAGGTGGGGAGAGCTTTATATGGGGGTGGAGAGCCAAGAGATAGACTAGAATCGCTTCCATCATGGAGGGAGGCAGACCAGAAGGAATTGACTAAACAGCTGGCCCAGTTGGCTCAGGACTGTCCCTATTTTATTTTATTTTATTTTATTTTATTTTATTTTATTTTGAGAGACAAAGAGCATGCGTGAGCAAGGGGAGGCACAGGGAGAGAGAGAGAGAGAGAGAGAGAGAGAGAGAGTCTTAAGCAAGCTCCACGTTCAGCGTAGAGCCCAACACGGGGCTCAATCCCACAACCCTGGGATCGTGACCTGAGCTGAAATCAAGAGCTGAACGCTCATCTGACTGAGCCACCCAGGCGCCCTGTGGACTGTCCCAATTTTAGAACTGAAAGCCGTGAGCCCCAGAAACCCCTCGGACCGGGACAAACCAGGTCGGGTGGTCACCCAAGCCCCGAGTAGGCGGCACAGGAGGTGCTGATGAGCAGTCCCTCACTGTGCCCGAGCCACCTGGCGGGGCTGTGATGCACACGAGCCCTAAAGTGAGGTCAGGACCCGGGTTCAAGTCCAGCCTTCGCTAAGCATCGGCCGTGGGTCTCTACAGTTTAGTCCCTCCTGATCTGTGACACGGGAATAACAATCTATTTTCTGGTTTCAAAGGCTCAGCGAGGTAATCCCTGGGCTGGACACGGCACGAAGGCTCAGCAAAGGTTGGGCCGTCTGGTCACCCCCATCAGTGTGAGATAAGAATAGGTTACTCCGGAGGGAGCCGTGTGGGAAACGCTCCGGCAGGAAGGTGTGTTAAGAAAGGATTAATCTGAGCATCTTCCGAGGCCAGGGGAAGGGGGGGCCCGTGTCACGCTGAGGTCACACCAGCTGCTCTCAGCTCCCATCCCAGGCGCCCAGATATCCTGGCGGGCGAGGAGGCATCTGTGTCGCCCACTCAATCCTGTCCCAGGCTCCAGCCGTCAGGAGTAACCTCCGGAGCCCAAGGAAAGCTTCACGGCTTCCTCTCTCCTCCTTTTGCTATTTGTGGCCCCGGTACGGTTGTCAGGGATGGGGAGGTGATGCTGTTCCTTTCTGGCACACAGTCTGCTCTCGAACAATGGGAATCAGGATGTTCAGCCCATCGAAGCTCCTTATTGTCTCACCCTTCTCCCGGAATCCTAGGGCCGAGAACGCTGCCTGGCCTCAGCACTCCATTAACAACCGGGCCTGCGCTCGCAGTGAATTGGGCCTTTCTCCACCGCCCAAACTTCTTCGGTTCTAGCCCTGGTCAAGGCCATCATTCAGTCACTCAACAAACGCGGAGTGGGGAACCCCAGTGGGGAAATCTGGGCTCTGGAGCCGTGGTTTGACCACAGCGCTGCCACTCACCAGCCGCCTCGCCGGGTGTCAAGCTCCTTAGTGCCTCAGTGTCCACGTCTGGAAATGGGTTAATAACAACGCTCCCCGCGTTATGTTGCAAAACCCTTAGACCAACGCCCGGCAAAGAGTACACGCTCAATAAACGTTACCTGTTATTAAGAGTCTCATTAACTTCCAGAGGAACGTGTCTTCAACTCCACACAAGCAACCCTTTCGTTATGCACCTGTTTCTGGGCCATTTCGAAAGTACAGAGCATCGCCCGAAGGGGAAATCTTACATGGGGATGAATATTAAGGTTGAGAGTCTGGAGGCCAGGTATTAACAACTTCCCCCTTATTCCTATCATCCAGCCAGGGCCGGCGTCACGGACACGCAGGACCCCGTGCTTCAAGTTCACTGTCCTGCGGTCTAGGTTGAACTGAATGGCTTCAGACAGTGAATTTCAGTGGGACAATGACGATGCCCTGAGATTTGCCTCCTGCGGTCTCACCAGCCCCACCTTCCCGCCCCCTCCGCCCTACAAATTCTGCCAATTATCCACCTCCTACCGAGTAGCTCTCATGTGTGGTTTTGCTAAGAGTCTCTGCCTCTTTTCTATTAACAAATCCTTCCTCCCATGTAGGAGCAAGGCAGGGGAAGAAAAGAAAAACAGGAGAAAGCAATGAGGAAGGAGGGAACTCGCCTCCTGCCCCCCGCACCATCCCACGGCAGCCAGGGTTCGGGAAACTCACTCCAACACGTGGGCAAGTCAGTTTACAGCTCAGTTTCTTCATCTGTAAAGTGGGTACAGTGATGAAGTCTCCCTCTTCGGCTCCTCCGGGTAGGAAGTGAGAGGGCCCTGGGCTGGATTCTGTGCTGGGCTTCGGGAAAGTACTCAGTAAATGGTGTTTCTGTCCTTCAAATAATAGTAGCAGGTCGTCGTAGTGGGGATAACAGTAATAAGCAAATCTGGTCTCGCCGACTGCATAGACACGTCCCAGGACCAGATCAAAATTGTTTCCTCTCCAGGCTCGACTCGTAAATCGGCTCTTCTGCTCATGAGGGGTGCAAGAGCCTTATTTTTCTTTCGTACCTTTGTTGTGGTGGTTATTCTCTGGCTCACTTCCTCTCCTGGGCAGCAGACCGTGCCCCCAGAGCTGCCTGGCCCCGGCTAGTCTGGGCACTTGGGTCCCGGGCCATGTCAGTCAAATCCTGGTTCCTTATAACACAGACGTTCAGTAAACCTACATTTGCATCAGATGCCCCAGACGGGCTGCTGGCTGGGTTTCACGTTATTCTTTATTACGATTACCACAACAGCAAAAAAAGCCACGTAATGAAAATATGCCCGAATTTATGAATTAATGACGGAGAGACGCACCAGGGTCAGGCACTGAACTCTCGTTTATGTAAGAGATTAACTCAGCAAACCCTTTTCAGATGGCTGTAGTCAAGAAGGAACCTGTCGCTCAGCGTCAACGACGGTGAATTCCCAACAAGGAATGAATTTTCACGTTCACGTGACGTTTGTCTGGTCAGAGGACCAGAGATCTGAAGGCTCCATCCGCACAGAGCCCGACGCAGGGCTCGAAGCCACAGACCGTGAGATCATGACCTGAGCCGAAGTCAGACGCTCAGCCGACTGAGCCGCCCAGGCGCCCCTCATGGTCCACCTCTTGATGGAAGGTGTAGCTAAGGACTTGGGGCCCCCTGTCTAATACCCCGCAACAGGTTTTGCTGGAGCCATATGAGGCCGTGCGATCAGGAGGAATAAACACAATGAAGAAATTTGAAAGGCACAGTGGAAGGTTAAAAAAAAAAAAATCTAGGACAAAAATCTAGACAACTTAATCTAAACACCAAAATGCTATTGCTGTTGCTGAGGAAGCTTCATTGTTACCTTTACTTTTCTTTCCCCCTCCCTAAGATTTTCAGAGGCCACGCCCAGCCCGTGGACCTGTTGTGTCCGGCTCTTAGCATGATTTTCAGCTTAAGGAAGTCTCCCTTCGACTCAGCCTTTTCCACCTTCTACGAGGAGGTCCGGCCATCTTCGGCACCTGCTGGCTGGTGGGTAACTGCCAGCCTCTTTCGGGGAGACGTAGACTTCCCGGGTGGCCACGACCCCCAACTGACCTGCCTCCTACATGTATGAGACCTGCCCGCCCCGCTCCGGGCGGGAATTTCAATTTGCAATCACAAAACCATTCTTACAATGAAACATCGGCCATAACAACCTCACGAAGCAAATCTAAGGCAAAGCACGTTGGGATGATTTGTCCGGAGAGAGAAGGATGCAAAACAGTCATGATTTTCCCCGCACCTTGTGCAGACTGCTCCTGACCCATTCTCCAGCTCACGAGCATCACCCCCCTATCACTTTCTGGCCCCAAGGTCCGTGGGAGGTAGGACGAAGCGGTCTACAGGAGTGTCAGCCACACAGCCAAGGCCTTGGAAAGGCGTGGATAGAAAAGGCTGAGTGGCTGAGGGCAGGGCTAGAAACGGGGGATCAAGAGCCGTGTAGACACTGGCATCCGAGGAGGCGCCTCGGCGTTAGGAAGAAGGAGACAAGAAACGAAGTCCGTGGTCAAAGGAAAGAGCGCGACGTGGCCGTTTCGTGCCTTCTAGCAAACGAGAGAGGGCAGCGAACCCTGGCCACCCTCACTACTCCCACCCTAGCTCAGTCGCTAGTAAGTTGCCCCAGACAGTGGGGAGGAACCTGTGCTCTCTCGTCAGGTCACTGCCATGGACATAGCAGCTCCACGACTTGGGCCCTACGTGTCATTCACCTGAGCCGTGTTCCTTTAATATCGTTTTCTTGAAGTTGATTCTTGGTAGAATACTTTTTTTAAGTTTACATTTATTTTGAGAGAGAGAGGGGGAGATAGAAAATCCCAAGCAGTCTCCTCACCGTTAGCACGGAGCCCGACACGGGGCTCGAACCCGCGAAACGGCCAGATCATGACCTGAGCCGAAATCCAAGAGTCAGATGTTTAACTGACGGAGGCACACAGGTGCCCCTTTAAATGGAATCCTTTTTTAACGCAGCTTTGTCCTATGCCCTTCCATCTGAGACATTGTAGGGTTCATGAGTAGTGTGCCACACGCCCGCACACACACACACACACACACACACACACACACACAGCGGTGTGCAGGAGCTGGCCTGCAAGGCTCACGAGAGCCACCGTTAAACGTTCAGCAATCCTGAGAGCCAATTGGTGCGCACACAGTGGTGAAAAATGAAATTAAAATTTTTTTTAACCTTTTTATTTATTTTTGAGACAGAGAGAGACAGAGCATGAGCGGGGGAGGGGCAGAGAGAGAGGGAGACACAGAATCGGAAGCAGGCTCCAGGCTCAGAGCCATCAGCCCAGAGCCCGATGCGGGGCTCGAACTCACAGACCGTGAGATCGTGACCTGAGCTGAAGTCGGACGCCCAACTGACTGAGCCACCCCAGGCGCCCCAAAAATGAATTATATTAGCTTGCACTCAGGCTGTTTTAAAGACAACGGTAATAAATACTCAGAATTCATCCTTTCCTAATTATGTTGCCATATTTTGCTAGTATCTCTGTTCCTGAGGTTGCTAACGTTCTCCCGTTGTCTCTGTGCGACGGAGATGCTTTATCATAGGATGCGACGGTCCATTTCTTCCCGACTCTGTGTTTGGGAACGTATCAGCAGCTTGAACTCAACCATGGTAGCGATATTTACACCATGGACATTGGCAAAGGCTCCAGATCAGAGCTTTTGTTCCCACGCAGAACTGATGGTTAAACATTTAACTGGCACGCCACATCTTTGGGTAGTTATTAGTTACGTACTGCGTGTGTAGAATAATATGTAATATGAATTTATTTCCCCTACTACATGCTAAAACAGACTTAGCTGCAACTTTTTAAAAAACATATATATGTGTGTATATATACACATACCTATATATATATATGTACACACACACACACACACACACACACACACACACATATGGGGGCCCCTGGGTGGCTCAGTTGGTTAAGCATCCGACTCTTGTTTTCGGCTCAGGTCATGATCTCGCAGTTTGGGAGTCTGAGCTCCGAGCTGGGCTCTGTGCTGACAGTGTGGAGTCTGTTTGGGATTCTCTCGCTCTCTCTCCCTCTCTCTCTCTCTCTCTCTGCCCCTCCGTTGATCTCTATGTCTCTTTCTCAAGGTAAATAAATAAACATTTAAAAAAATGGAAATATACACGTATATAAATATACGTGTGTATATATCTGTGTGTGTATACATGTACGTTCCTACGCTCCCTAAGAGACTGTGGCGTCCATCAGAGAGGACGTGCGGTATTAACGCTCAGCAGCCTGATAGTCATTTGCTAGGGAAACTGAGGCCCAGAGAGGTGAGTGAGTTTGCGGAGGCCACACAGTGAGAGCGAGGCTGAGTCAGATTCCTTTGCACTTCCCTCTGTCCAATGCTGCCTCCCTCCGTGGATGGCACTGAGTCACATCCCTGAAGCCCACTGTTCGGCATCGGCTAGAAACGAGAGGGAGCAGCCCGAATGAGGGCAGAAGGGAGGGTGCAGGGGGGCTAAAAGGGTCATTAGAAATTCACACAATTAATTAGACAGTGCTAGGGACACAGCCGTCTGGATAATCCATCGATGAGCATGGCAGGGGGCCTACCCCCCCACCCCGTCCCCCTCCGGGGCCTCTGTGGGTTACCGCAAGCAAAGCTCAAAGGTCCGCCTTCCCCATCAATACCCACCCCAAACCCGCGTAAATATTTGATGCAGAATTAAAGCCCGTTTCCAACTTTTATGAGCCCGGTAGCAGCGTCTGCTGCCTCTGGGTGCCCCCCACCCCCACCATCTCCCAAGGAGCACCCCCCCTCCCCCCGCCCCCGGCCTGGGCAGCCTTGTCCCTCCATCAAGCCGAGTGCATTAGGACAATTAGCACCAGCCCACTGGCGCCAATTAGCAACCAATAGTGTCTATATTATGGAGAGGGGGCGGCGGGGGCGCCTGTGTCTCCAGCCGGCCTTCACACTCAATTACATTAAGTGGAGGCTCCAAGCCGCGGGCGGGGGTGGGGGGGGGTGCGGGACGGTTGCTGGGGTGATTGCGTCTCCTCCGTGTGGCAGGTGATCTTCTCCCTGGCTCCCCGATCGGGGACGGACTCCTCTCCTTGTCCGTTTGCATCAATACACACGCCTTCACAAGGCAGGAGTGAGGGAGGCACGGGGTGGAGAAACAAGGAAAACTCATGCAGCGAAATCGTGACATGCACCATGCCGCCCGGCCTGCCTGCCTTCAAGAGATATTCGCAGGGGGCGTCCTGTGAACCCAGGATCCTTCCATCGGCAGGGGCGGCCACATAATCGGCATGGCCTGGTGCAAAATGAAAACCTGAGACTCCGTATTCAAAAAAATATTAAGAACTTCAGGGGGTCCCCGGGGGGCTCCGTCGGCTGAGCGACCGACTTGGGCTCAGGTCATGATCTCACGGTTTGTGAGCTCGAGCCCCGCGTCGGGCTCCGGGCTGACAGCTCGGAGCCTGGAGCCTGCTTCGGATTCTGGGTCTCCCTCCCTCTCTGCTCTGTCTCTCTCTCTCAAAAAATAAAGAAACATTAAAAAAATGTTTTCAAAAGGTATTAAAAACTGCAAAATGATGGCAACGGAGCGTTAAACCAGGTGCAGGATCCTTCTCAGCGGGAGCCCTTCTGAGCCCGGGGAACCTACGCAAGGGCACTGCTGTGCTTTCGTGAAGCCAGCCTATCTGCGATCTGGGATACAGGAGGGAACAAATCTGAACCAAAATGTCAGCCTTCAGGGGGCCTCACTTTTTAATGGAAGGAGACAGTCAATAAATGGTAAAAAAAAAAAAAAAAAAAAAAAAAAGGATTAGTAAATTAGTTCCCAAGCAGGCGGTAAGTGCAACAGGAAAGAAAAAGAAAATTAGAGCATGGTAAGAGGGGTCAGCAGGGCCAAAAACAGGGATCAGGGGACAAAATGAAATGAGCATTGGAAGGAGATGGGTTATGCAGGGCCTTCTTGGCCATTAGGAGGACCTTGGCTTTTACTCTGAGGGGCTCAGGGAGCTCCACGAAAGGTCTATCAGCAGGAAACCGAATGTATTACAAGGATTCCTCAGAAAGCTGTGTTGGGACCGGACAGTAGGGAGGAAAACTAGAATATAAGGAGACCCATGAAAAGCCCACCCCAGGGGTTGGCAAATGTTTGCTGGAAAGGGCTGGATAGGAAACATTTCAGCCGCGGCGGGCCATAGGGTGTCTGTCACAACCGCTCAGCTCTGCTGGCACAGCACAGAATCAGCCGCGTTCAGTATGCAGATGTGGGCGTGCTTGTGTACCAATAAAACTTTACGGACACAGAAAGTGGGGTTTCGTATAATTGCCATGGGTCACGAAATATAATTTTTCTTTTGCTTTTTTTCCCAACCATTGAAACATGGAAAAACCACTCTGAGTTCACAGCATACCGCCCCCTGCTCCCCCCCCAAAAAAAGCAGCACCGCAGGCCAGATTTCACCGGGGCGGGGGGGGGGGAGTAAGTTTTTTCGACCCCAGATTTAGGAAATAATCCAACGGAGACCACCATGGAAGGACAGTGGGAAGGTCCTGGATATATTTTTAAGGTAAAGCCAGTAGGATTTCCAAGAGGTCAGCTGGGAGGCAAAAGGAAGAGAGAGAAGCCAAGTCAGAGGACAGATGGGAGTCTCCCCTGAATGGAGAAGACAGCGGGAGGTGACAGTGTGACGGAGGGCCAGGAGGCGGTAGTAATAAGCCTAATCACTCTTTATTAGTTATTTAATTGGGCATTTCATATGTCCCCAGTTCCTTACAAACATCGATTCACTTAATCCCTGCCTAAACGTGTTCAGCAAGTTTGACTCCCTTCACGTCTCAACCCATTTCACAGATGTGGAAACTGAGTCTTAAAGGAGTAAACTATGGAGGCGCCTGGGTGGCTCCGTCGGTTAGGCGTGGACTCCTGGTTTCAGCTCGGGTCACGGTCTCACGGTTCACGAGGTCGAGCCCCGCGCCTGGCTCTGCGGTGACAGCATGGAGCCTGCTTGGGATTCTCTCTCTCCCTCTCTCTGCCCCTCCCCCCACTTGTGCATGTCTCTCTCTCTCTCTCTCTCTCTCTCAAAATAAATGAATAACATTTTTTTTTTTTTTAAAGAGTAAAGTATCCAAGATCACCAGGCGGAAAGTGGCAGACGCGGGCCATTCCCGCCAGGGAACCTACGTGCTACAGCGTTTCGGGAGCCGCCCACATCACTTCAGAAATCTCGCACGAAGCCAGAAACGTGAAAACACAAAGCAGAAGCCTTCCCAGGTACACGTTCTGGATTTCACTTTAGTTTCAATATTGGCTCAGGGGGTGCGTGTTTCCACATGCTTCTCCCCACTCTCTGTGCCTCGGTTTCCCCCATCTCTGCCACGCAGCTCCAGGAATGGAGCCTTTCCCGGGTCCCTGCCTGACCTCACGTCGGCCGACACCACGATTCCTCAGCTTGGGAGCCGAGCAACCTGGGCAGGGACCGTCCCACAGCCTCAGGAAAGCGTTCGTTCTCTGTGAAATCACCGGGGATTATTTATGTGTCTAATACAGCGTCTTCTGTCTTCCAGGGTTTGCCGATCGCTGGGAAGCGAATCCCAGGGGGGGCCGGAGAACGGACAAGAAACCCCTTGTCAGGTGGAGGCTGGACTCCAAAGGAGCTGGCGGGTCTGGGCCGGGGGTGGGCATCTGCTAGAGACAGGCGGACCCCCCAACCTGACACCCCCGGCCCCCCTGAGAACAGCCACTGGGCCACCTCGTGCTGGCCTCCAGTCTCGGCAGGAACCGAGCAGGTGCCGACCCCACCGTGTGCCCCGGGCCGGGGGAAGGACGGGCAAATGTGAGTAGAACAGCGCCTGCCGCCCGGGAGCCCGCGGACTAGCTGCCGGGGCCGTGACTTACACGCAAGCCTGGGAACCTGCCCCCGGATGGTCATGGTCATCCCATCATTCGCTGAGCACCCGTACAGCCAGGCGCCCCGCTAACCTTCACGTGAACCGCATCACCGACCCCTGCCAGCCACCCGTCCAGGAGAGCGTCGGCCCTTATTCTACAGGTAAAGAGACCGAGGCTCTTCCCACGTCACCGGACCCCAAGCCCGACGGAGAAATGCCGCAGAACGACGCAAGTTTTCAAAAAAGCCCCTTCGGAAGATTCACTCGTGATCTGGATACACACAGCCTTCCTCCCGACACACGTCGCTGTTTGTCGGCCGCTGCTCCCGCTGCGAAGTGTGGACTTTGGGGGAAGGCATTCAAGGCTTCTGTTTAAGTCTTAATGAATTCGGAGCGGAAAGAAAGCCGCCTCCAGCCGGGATGTGGTTCAGTCTCCACTGGGCTGGGTTAGCTCGGGTCCTCCGTGATGTGGGTCCCCAGGAGAGAGTAACCGCCCAAGGACTTGTTTATTTTAGGGGGAAGGCCTGGGAGGGAAAATCATGAAAGGCTGGGGGCCGGTCGGATGGAAATCAAGTCTGACCCTGAGCGGAGGGGAGGAGGGGGGGCTGGGCTAGGAGGGTAGCCAGACTCACCTGCCGTCTATGGGAGCTGCCCCGAGGCGCCTGGGTTTCTTGAGTCTGGGTTGGTTTCTGGAGCCGTCCTGTGTGTCCCAGGAAATGGGCCTGCCTCCGTATCGCCGCAGCCCACAGTCCCTGCTGGGAGCCGCCCCGTGGGAAGCGTGGCTTCCTGCAGATGTGACCGTGGGTGGCGGGGGTGGGAGCCACGGGCAGGGCCTCGGGCAGGCGGTGGGGGCTCTGCAAGGTGCCCGATGAATGACCAGCTCCCACACTACCTCCGAGCCTCAGTGTTCCCACCTGAAAAATGGAGCATTGCAACCAGAAACGCAGGGACATCAGGTGCCTGAAGGAAAAAGTTGCTGTCACCATGTAACGGCCTCCCTTTCTACCTCTGCCCCCAACCGGGAATTCTGGGTCATCCTGTACATTTCTCTCTAACAATGTATCCCCTTTGCTCACAGGGTATTGTTTGTGCAATTATTTGTGTGGGGTTTTTTAAAATATAATTTATTGTCAAATTGGCTGACATACAGTGTTTACAGTGTATGTCTTGGTTTTGGGGGCAGATTCCCGTGATTCATCGCTTACGGACAACACCCCGTGCTCATCCCAACAAGTGCCCTCCTCCAGGCCCATCACCCACTTTCCCCTGCCCCCCCCCAACCCCCATCAACCCTCAGTTTGTTCTCTGTATTTAAGAGTCTCCGATGGTTTGCCTCCCTCCCTTTCTGTTTGTAACTATTTTTCCCCCTTCCCCTCCCCCAGGCTCTTCTGTTAAGTTTCTCAAGATCCACATATGAGTGAAAACATATGATACCTGTCTTTCTCTGCCTGACTTATTTCACTCAGCATAATACACTCGGGTTCCATCCACGTTGCTACAAATGGCCAGATTTCATACTTTCTCAATGCCAAGTAGTATTCCATTGTATCGATAAACCACATCTTCTTTATCCGTTGGTCAGTTGATGGGCATTTAGGCTCTTTCCGTAATTTGGCTATTGTTGAGAGCGCTGCTATAAACATTGGGATACATGTGCCCCTATGCATCAGTACTCCTGTGTCCCTTGGGTAAATTCCTAGCAGTGCCATTGCTGGGTCATAGGGTAGATCTATTTTTAATTTTTTGAGGACCCTCCACCCTGTTTTCCGGGGCGGCTGCTCCTGTTTGCGTTCCCACCAGCAGTGTGTGATTATTTGTTGAAAAACGAGTAGCAAAGCTTTGGGCTTCTCTCTCATCGTCCTGCCTGAGCTGACATACCAGTTGCTGTCACGGATCTTGCTCTGTGCCTTAGGGTCTTCATTCGGCAAAGAAAGATAATAAAAGTATAAAAGTATCAGCTTTGCGGGGCTCTTAGGTTCTTCATTCAGCAAAGAAAAATAATAAAAGTATAAAAGTATCAGCTTTGCGGGGCTGCAGAGAGCTTCAAAGGGGTTCACGGGAAGGGCAGAGAACTGACACACTGTAAGATACAATGTAAGTAACCAGGAGCACTTAGCTTTTAAAAATGGTCGCTCTTCGGGGCGCCTGGGTGGCTCGGTCCGCAAAGCATCCAACTTCAGCTCAGGTCATGATCTCACGGTTCCGATCGTGAGTTTGAGCCCCTGATCGGGCCCTGCGCTCACAGCTCGGAGCCTGGAGCCTGCTTCGGATTCTGTGTCTCCCTCTCTCTCGGCCCCTCCCCTGCTCACGCCTCTGCCTCTTTCTCTCTCTCAAAAATAAATGAACATTAAAAAAAATTTTTTTTAATGGTTGCTGTTCCCCAGGAAGAGATGACGATCCCAAGTTCAGGAAGACTAAATAGCGTGAAGTCAAACAGGCAGTGGGCGATGAGAGCAGGGTCGAAATTCCAGGCTGGAGCCCTGGCACGCTTGACCTTCTTGAACTGGGACCCCCCGTGGATCTGGGGAGGCATACGCGCTACCCCGCAGACCCCCATCGTACGCCCTTCTGCCCAGAGCCTCGCCATTGTCCAGGTAGAAGATCTGATCTCAGAGCCCTGCCTGGGCTCACCAGGACCCCCTCCTCCTTCCCAGGACACAGCCCCCGATGCCTGCCCTCTGACCCAGGCTGGCGACTCACCAGCACCTGCCCCGGCCGGAGCCCTCGATGTCCCGGCTCATCCTGAATCCCATCTTCCTGCTTAGTCTTGGTCGGACATTCATTTATCCCTCACATACCCCCTTCCCTGCACCAACAGGATTGTTCAGCGTGTAATTTCTAACTCCCCACCGCCCCGGAAGGCTCTACCGACGTCCATTTTACACATGAGAAAACTGTAGCTAAAAAATAAACTAAACTGATCATACGTCCCAACCCAGGTTTTCCCAACTAAGAGCATCATAATTATAATAATGCTCCAGATACGTTGTCTCGCCCGAATTTCAGAGCAAGCGATGCGGAGGAAGAGGCCGAGGCTCAGAGAAGTCAAGGAACTTGGCCAAGGTCACACTTCCCTGTTTCCATTTCTGGACAAGTGGCCAGGTCCTCATCCCCGAGGGCCTCCCACAAGAGGCTGTTGGACCAAGATGCCCCCGTTGGACAAGGTCTTGGCTAAACATCCATCCCCAAGGGCCGGGGAGAAGGAGCTGGTGGGCAGAGATGCCCCAATTCAATCCAATTGAACTTCCATCCTGCCTTTGCAAGGACTCAAGGCTCAAGGGCAAAACACTGGCTAACTCTGAAAGCTGGGGCAAGGACAAAGGAGAACTAATTAAGATTGAAAGCAAGACAGGGTCCCCGAGCACTGCCTCCTTTTACTTTAGAGACACCCGATAGCCCTCCATGTCCCTTGTGTCGTTGCCGACATCCCCGATGGCATCTTTGAGAGCCCTGTATGCACCAAAGTAAGCCCTTCTTGTCCAAGTTGAAGAGGGACCCACCCTGAAGAGTCATTTAATATGAATGAGCAAATGCCTGTTACTAAAATCAAACATCACCCAGTGCCCATATTCTTCTTGGTAACTAATGTCCGGTGATCTTAATTACTTCGTGATCCGCAGATATTTTCGTGGGCATCAGACAGACACGATATCATCGCAAACCGCTACTCTGGGCACAGGGACTCTGGGCTTCTTCAGTCACCAAACAACTCATTCATTCATCCTCAAGACAATTTCCAATTCCTTCCTTTTTTCATTCATTCTCAAGGCCTGTTCCCAACCTCCGTCCCATTTGGGCTTTCTGTACAGTTATAATGTTGTAATATATATATATATATATATATATATATATATATATATACACATATACATATATATATATATATATATATATATATATATATATATATATAAAAGATAACACTTTATTCCCCAGTCTTCCCTGCTGGCTCTGGGGCTCCATTCGGGCCAATGGGATTTAAGCAGATATCTGTTAAAAAGAGTTCCTTTCCTGATAAATATGGGGATGAGAGTGGCTAGGTGAGCCCTTTCTGTCCCTTCCCTCCCCTTTTAGCCTAGGAAGCAGATGTAATGCCTGGAGGCACAGCAGCTATCTTGTGACCATGAGGCATTAAGCATGAATCAAACTGAAAAGATCACAGAGGAATACTGGGGCTGCTAAACGAATTCCAACGTCCATCTCCTTCTGGATCTCTTGTTACGTAAGGAAAACAAACCACGGTTTATTTAAGCCACATAAGAGTTGAGCTTTCTCTTAATCATAGCCAAATGTATTCCTAGTATAAGTGCTTACTAAGACCGAGAGAGGCACAGCCCCTCCCCCTAAGGGAGCTCCTGATCCAGTGAGGTGATACGAGAAAGAAAAGAAGTAACAGTAAAAGAAAGTGCCTTGTACCTATGGTTCTGTTATCACCGCCCAGAGAAATGGAGACAAAGCTATTCCCTGCCAGACCCATTCCTAAGTTTCTTCTTCTCATTTCCTTATCCCGAAGGCCTTGACCGGAACAGAGCGCCCCCTGCAGCTGAAGCCACACGCTGTCCCTGCTGCACCGCGCACAGCCCGCTTCTCTCCTGCGGGGACGAGTTCCAGAGCTCAGAGCACGTGCAAGGAAAGTCCTTCTAGGTTATCACCCGCCCGGGCTGGCTCACACTCTTGACGCCCATCTCCCCTTCGTATGCTTCCTTTATCACGGGTCCCAACCTGGTCATTTCTGTCTCCTCTCCTCTAATCTAGTGCAATTTCACCCATCTCTCCTGGCTGACGAGGACAAGACTGCTTTCCGTCCGCACCCCAGGTCGATCCCCCACTTCCGACGTGTGATGACCCCCCCCCCCTTTAAAGTCACAGGTAGGAAAAAAATGATCACAGTTGCAGACTGGGTGTCCAATAACGATGAAGGAAATGGAGACGACTCTTTATTTATCACAGTAACCAAAACATCTACTGAGCGTTGACCGTGTCTCCCAGCCCAGCAGAGGCCTCACGCTCCTGGTCTCCCAGAGAACTCGAAGCTCACGGCAGGCAGGGACTATGCTTTTTCTCTTCGCACTGTGCACCCAGTGCCTGGCGCACACGAGGTCCTCAATAAATATTTATCAAGAGAGTAAATCCCCACCGCAACCTAATGAGGTAAGTATGCTGACGAGTCCCATTTTACAGATGAAAAAACTGAGGCTCAAGAAGAAAAGGAACTTGCCTGAAGGTCACAGAGCTGCCCATCGACACAGCCGAGGTTTGAACTCAAGCGGCCTGTGCTCCAAACACCGTCACCAGGACTCAGGGCCGTGTTTTACCATACTTGGCAACATTTGGACACTTTCAATGAAATTTAGGTGTGAAAAAGCACTGGGATGGGCGACATTGGCTAAGGGCCTTTATTTTTACTCGGCTGAAACAAAAGAAAAGGCTCGTTGCCAATTCTTTGCTGCTGCTGCTTCTTCTCTTTAATGTTTTTATTTTATTTTTGAGAGAGAGAGAGACAGACTGTGTGAGCGGGGGGTGGGGAGCAGAGAGAGAGGGAGACACAGGATCCGAGGCGGGCTCCAGGCTCTGAGCTGTCAGCACAGAGCCCAACGCGGGGCTCGAACTCACGGACGGTGAAGTCATGACCTGAGCCGAAGTCGGACGCTGAAGCGACTGAACCCCCCGGGCGCCCCGCTTTGCTGCTTTTCTTAAAAGCAACATCCCAAGCCGTATATGGAGGGAGCGTGGCACTCAGAAAATGTGATGCTGAAAAGCTTGCTTTTTCAGAGCATGAGTTGAAGGCAATTACCCAGATTATCAAACCGCCCTTCACAAGGGATTCCGTGCAGGCTTCCTTTAAACAGCAAGCCCTGGGGCACCTGGGTGGCTCAGTCAGTTGAGCGGCCGACTTCGGCTCAGGTCACGATCTCGCAGTCCGTGAGTTCGAGCTCCGCGTCGGGCTCTGTGCTGACAGCTCGGACCCCTGACCCTGCTTCGGATTCTGTGTCTGCCTCTCTCTGACCCTCCCCCGTTCATGCTCTGTCTCTCTCTGTCTCAAAAATAAATAAACGTTAAAAAAAAATTTTTTTAAACAGCAAGCCCCTATCCCTCTGGCTTACAAAGCCATTCACCGATTCATTCATTTGACAAACATTTATCAAGCCCCTACTGTATGCCAGGAACTGTGATAGGCACCGAGGCCAGCATTTCGAACAAGAGGCACAAAACCCCTGCCTTCACAGAGTTTATATCCTAGAGGGGGGAGACAGATAATGCGGCGGGCTTTGAAATGTCCCCCTCCCGAGATACCCACATCGTTATCCCTGGCACCTGTAATGTTACCTTCTGGGGAAAAGGGAGGGGGGGTCTTTACATATGTGATTCAAGTGAGGATCGTGAGATGGGGAGATCAACCCGGATTATCTGGGGGGGGGGGTCTGAACACATCAATTACAAGAGGGAGGCAGAGGGAGATGTTCCACACACAGACGAGAAGACGATGTGATGTTGGAGAAGAGAGCCTTGAAAATGCCGGTCCTGCCGCTCGGGACGGTTGATGATGCGAGCCGGGCAGCCCCCGGAAGCTGGGAGAGGCGCGGAACGGATCCGCCCCAGAGTCTCCAGAGGAGGCCTCGCCGACCCCTTGACCTTGACCCCGCAATACCGATTCCGTATTTCCGGCCTCCAGAAACTGATAGAGAACCTTTGTTTTGATCTGTGAGACTCACCGTCCGGTGGCAGGTGCCGTCGCAGGATTGAACGCACACGCGTGCTTCTGGAAGAATCCCTGCCTAGGGGGACGCCCTCCTGGAATGGAAAGTCCGGTGACAGCAGCTCAGCCCTGAGGGAAGGCTTGACCTCCCGACACCACTTTTCCTTCGCTCCTCGCGGCCAGAACCCCAAGGCCACGGCGGAGCCTGGATGGGGCCTTCTGCCTGCATCCTGTTTAAGCCGGGTGACTTCCCTCACCAATTAGAGGTTTCCCCTGCAGCTGGTCCCGCTCTCCCCACACCTGCCGAGGGAAGCACGTGTCCACCATCAGCCTCCTTTTGGGCCACCGCCTCGTGTCACCTCATTGTTCCTCAGTTGCCGACCGCTCTGCAGAAATGACCCCGTTGGGAAATGTCCGGGTGGGGGTGGGGGGGGGGCGAGCGGATCTACGCAGCCCTCTTCTGGGGAAATCGCGGTGGTGATCGTAGCTACCTTTCGTCGGGCACCTACTTCGTCCCCTGGATGCTCCAGGCGTGGCCTCCACGCATCTGCAGCAGGGGGGCGCCCTGGGAGCTAAGACATGAGCACCGTGCCCACCCCCCCCCCCCCCCCACTCACCCCTGCTCAGACCTGCGGGTTCACAACCCGCGTTTTAACAAGATTCCCTGGTGGGTCACAGGCTAGGGAGGGTAAGCGCTTACTCGAACCTCCACCGGAGAGAAGACGAGACCCTGGGGCGCGTTGTTTCATTGGTCAAGGTGATTGGTAGTGCTAATGTGCCCGGTGGAGACGTGCTCGGGGCAACATTGCCAAGGGCGACGCTGTCTCAGATTTGTCATCCTCAGTGTCCTAGGTCCCCAGTGGTCTTTGCAAGACTCCCCAGTACCCACTTCCCCCTTTTCCAGTAACTGCCCCTTCACTGGGGATCAGGGCAGGCCCATCCGTCATGCTTGGGGTCTCAGGGAGCGGAGACCCTGAACAGGCATCTTGAAGACCTCTAACCACAAGCAATGAAATCGACTGAGGGTCCCAGCGCTGCGTCCTCACATCCATCTGTGCACCTGCTCGGAGGTCACATTTCCCAGGACTGCCTGCCCCCAACCGTGGCTGCAAATGGCAGAGACACTGTGACAGGTCTGTTCCCGGGAGACACGGGACTCCAGTGACGGCCAGCTTCGGCTCAAGGACTTTCTCTCATGGCCTTGCCAAACCCCCTTAGACTCTCTGGTGGTCTAGGATACTCCACCCGTCCTTCCCTCCCGCCTCCCCCCCCGCCGCCTCCCACACCCCAAGGACTCAAGGGCACACACATGGACCTCCTAGATTATACATCCAAATTCCATCCGATCCCCACCACCCCCTACCAACTGCCCCTCGGTCTCCTCCAGGAGCATCAGCATCGGCTGGGAAGACAGACACAGAAAGAGGTCTGTGCATGCCCTGGAGGGAGAGATGAAGCCATTAGACCATGGAATTTAGGGGTTCCAGATACCCAGAGCAAAGCTCCCCCTTGGCTTCGTGGACATTTCCACCTGCGGGAAGGGGCACAAACCAAAGAGGGACAGAGCCTTCTAAAGCACAGGACTCGGCCCCACGGGCTCAGTCCTATGGTGCCGTTGGATCCAGTTGTCCCCCACCCTAAGTCCCTGAGGTCAGCTTGGGCTCCTTCCACCAGCCCTAAGGACAGGCGTATAATTAGGTATATTAGCCAGGCAGTCTCTGTTTCCAAGCCCTGGCCACAGTGATTGGCTCTTAGATAGCCAACAGCTACAGAAACTCCTGGCTGGGAAAGCTGGGAGGGAAGTAGGTGTTTGTTCCTGCTGTGCTCGAGTTTCCTGGGGCCGAGATGCCATCTCTCCTCAGAACAGAAGCCCAGGAGCGTCCAGCGGCTGCCCCGGGGGAGCCCACCAAAGAAGCCCACCCTGCAGGACGCAGAGATGGAAAGGAATCTGAGGAACGGACACCATTCCCAACCTGGGACCTTCAAACACACAGGCTCGCCGGTCACTCTAGACACAAGAATGCCAAACAAGCAGAAATGACAACGGAGAACAAGGGGTGGGTGGCTGTCCTCGCTCCTAAAAAAGCCCGAGCTCACCGAAGCAGAGATGTGTTTGCCAAAGAAGCACAGGAGAGATGCTCATCGTTACCAGTCACCGGGAAATGCAGGTTAAAAATGCAACAAAACACCACTAAACACCTCCTAGAAAGGCAATGTTAAAAAGGGAAAAAAAAGGGGGGGGGGGCCTGGGTGGCTCAGTCGGTTGAGCGTCCGACTTCGGCTCAGGCCATGATCTCACCGTGCGTGGGTTCGAGCCCTGTGTTGGGCTCTGTGCCGATGCCTCGGAGCCTGGAGTCTGCTTCAGATTCTGTGTCTCCCTCTCTCTACCCCTCCCCCACTGATGCTCTGTCTCTCTCTCTCAAAAATAAATAAACATTAAAAAAAAAAAAAAAAGGGCACCTGGGTGGCTCAGTCGGTTAAGCATCTGATTTCGGCTCAGGTCATGACCTCTCGGTCCGTGAGTTTGAGCCCCGCGTCGGGCTCTGTGCTGATGCCTCGGAGCCCAGAGCCCGCTTCAGATTCTCTGTCTCCCCCTCTCTCGGCCCCTCCCCTGCTCACATCCTGCCTCTCTCTCTGTCAAAAATCAATAAACATTACCAAAAAAATTTTTTTTTAAAAATGAAAAAAAAAAAAAGCTGGCACTATCGAGCGGTGGTGGGGAGGAACAGGAACTTCATACGCTGCTGATCAGAATATGGAAAATGGCACAGCCACGTTGGAAGACGGGTTGGCCGTTTCTTGGGCAGTTAAACGTACTTTTATCACGTGACCTAGCCGTGCAACTCAAGAGAAAGAAAACAGTTGTCCACACAAAGACGTGCACGTGGATGTCCACGGCAGCAGCATTCATAATTACCCCAAACTGGAAACAGCCCAATGTCCATCAAGCCGTGGATGGACTCACAAAGCGTGAACTTCCCTACGATGGAATATTACTCAGCCGTGAACAGGAACAAAGTGCTGGTGCCCGCAACAACCCCGGCGAGCCTCAGAAAGCCTTATGCGAAGGGGAAGAAAGTGGGCACGTAGGGCTGCATATGGAATGATTTCCTTTATAAGACGTTCTGGAAACGGCGAAAGTCCAGGGACAGAAATCAGACCAGGGGCTGCTGGAGGCTTGGGGGTAGCGGAGGAAGCACAAAGGAACTCTGTGAGGGGAATGGGTGTGTTCTGCGTCTTGAGTCTGGAGGTCAAGACATCCACATGGATATTTATGACATCCTCATAAATATTTGTTGGAACTCATTCATCAGTGAAGTCACCAGTGGAAGGGCGTATTTTACTGGATGTAGATTACATGTTGATAAGCTTGACTTCAAAAAAAAAAAAACAAAACAACACAAAGATACACCAAATGAAACCCCACGGTGTTGATCATGGGTTCGGAGCCCTTTCCTGGAATTAACTCTTTTATCCATCATAACAACCTGATCAGTCATGCACTGGGATTATCACCATTTTACAAGATGAAGAAACCAAGACCCAGAGAGGGTGAATAACCCTCCAGATGTCACCCAGCCAGTAAGTAGCATGTCTGGGACTCAATCCCAAGAAGCACAGATCTAAACCCAGGCTCTTAACCACTGCCCCATCTTTGCAGATAGGGGACCGTGGTGCAAAATCCTTTGGTCCGCGCATCGGCAAAGTCAGGGAGGAGAGAATGAGAGCAGATCAGGTAAGTCCTCGTTCCAGCCCCAGAGATGCAGCTCCCTCCCCCCCGCAGTTGCCGCTCCAATTCTTCTGGATCGTTCTTCAATGCCAGCCAACTCCCTCTGGGCCCCTAACTGGAAAGCCAGCAAGATTCTGCGCGAGAAAATGGCTGCTTCCTAAAAGCACTCGATGGATTTCCCTGACGCATCTTGTCGGCACTTAGAATGCCCGTGACAGCTTCTCCTGAAATATTTTCCAGGTGAGCTCTCTGGCTGCCCCGGCCAGCCGGGCCTCCGATTACCCCCGTTCCCACGTGGCTCGAACCGCCTGTTGACAAGGCTTTCGCTCTTGCAAGGCCAGAACTGACCTGTCCCCACCTTGTTAGATCAAATGCGGGAGAAGGTGCTTACAGAGGGTCACCGGATGGTGTTAAAAACCCGTTTCTCCTCCTCTCGCCAACGTGAGCTGGAAGGTGGTGACCGGAGGGGGAAACGTAAAGAGTGGTGTCTCTCCAGGTGCCATTTCTACTTGGTGGCCCCGGAACAGAGGGTGTCCCAGCAACAGGAGAAAGTCGGGGTGGGGGTGGGGGGCTGCTCACCCGGGCTCTGAGCCTGATGCATGGGAGCCCTGACTGTATCACGGGTCTGGCTTCAAACTCTGGAACTTTGGGACGGGTCACAAATATCTGTGCTGAAATGTTCCTCCCAGCTTCAGCTGGAAGGATTTGCCAGACTCCACCCAAACGCTCCCCCAGGAAGCAGCTGGATCGCAGCTTCGAGGACCCCTCGAGAGTGACAAGAATGAGACCATCTGCTGAAATGAGGAAAATCCTGAACAACTTGGCAGGGAGATTTTTTTTTTTTTTTTAATGCGTCCTGGGTTTGTTTACTGTAAGTCTGTTAAAGCAGGATCTCAGCCCAGGGGTATGGAGGAGCTGGGATTCCCAGTTTGAATGCCATTTGGGACTTTGTCTATCCGCAAACATTTTCTGTTTCTACTCTCTCCTTCTTCCTAGCGTAGCAAACATATTTTGGTTTGAGGGCCACCTCTGAGTGATTGGTTGCGACGGCTTTACGTTAAGAAGGACATTGGGGCATGCATGGACTCCGTGATCGATTAGAGTCTTGTGATCGATTAGTGATGTCTGCCATGGGTGAGGCAATGGGGAATCACAGTAGGCATGCCACAACTTTTCTATCGCTATTATATACAACAAGGACACGGTCATAGGAGGAGGGCTCCAGAAAAAAAGTCAAAGTTAAATGTAATTTAGGGGCGTTTGGGTGGCTCTGACGGCTAAGCATCTGACTCTTTTTTTTTTTTTAATGTTTATTTATTTTTGAGAGAGAAAGAAACAGAGCGTGAGTAGGGGAGGGGCAGAGAGAGAAGGAGACACAGAATCCGAGGCAGGCTCTAGGCTCTGAGCAGTCAGCACAGAGCCCAACATAGGGCTTGAATTCACAAACCGGGAGATGGTGACCTGGGCCCAAGTTGGACACTTAACCGACTGAGCCACCAGGTGCCCCTAAGCATCTGACTCTTGATTTCAGCTCGGGTCGTGATCTCACAGTTCATGGAAGGGAGCCCTGTGTCAGGCTGCAGACTGTCAGCAGGGAGCCTGCTTGGAATTCTCTCTCTCCCTCTCTCTCTCTCTGCCCCCCCCCCCCACCACTTTCTCTCTGTCTCCCAAAATAAATAAATAAACATTGGGAAAAAAAGATAAATGTACTTTAGTTCACTGAAGACCACCAGATCTCCTAGAACCTGTACATGAGAAGCATGACAACAGCTACTGACTCCAGAGAGTTCATGAAATACTCAACACGTGCAGAGTAGAGTTTTCTTCTGAGAAGGACACAGTTTCTTCTGCATTAAGTTGTCATCATTGTGCTCTCTGACCCTGCTAACTCAGCCACCACTGATCAGTTCAAACAGGGTTGGAGACCATTGGCTGCAGGCGCTCGGCTTTGTAAATAAAGTTTTATTGAAACACAACAGCGCTCGTGGGTTTATGTGGTATCTGTGAATGCTTTTGCATTCCGATGACACAGCTGAATCACCGTGACAGACACTGCACGGCCCACAAAGCCTAAACTATTGACTACTTTGCCCCTTGCAGAAAGTTTGCTGACCGTGAGATTTGAACATTGCCATTTGAGCTAAGAGCATGTCACAAAAGGCTGTTCGTAATAGGAGCCAGCCATCTGAACGTTGTCTTAGAGACGGTCTGTCCTCTAAAGGTACACCGTATTGGTTGGTGACAAATTATCCCAATTGGACTCCCTCCCTCCCTCTCTCTCTCTCTCTCTCTCTCTCAATTTCCCCTCCTCTTGGTATGAATCGGAGATGCAAAGGAAAGAGTTAGAGTGATTCCTGAACCCGAATGGAAATGATCCATTGGTCCAGTTCCCCTGGAGCCTTGCCCCATATGTTGGTCTTAAAATCACGGAGTTACAAGCATGTCTATGCTGCCCTACTTCCCTGCCCGTCTCCAAAATAAACCCTCAACACCTAAGGGCTACAGGGTCAGGCAATTCCATCTCTCATGTCACCTCTGGTAGTGCCTGCCTCCTTTAACGTCTTCAGGAACGAGACCTTAACGGGAGTCGGAAGGAAAGAGTAGCGGTGATAGATTAGTGATGTCTGCCACGGGCAGCGGAAGGAGAGGCCACGACGTGTGGTGTCTGACAGCAAGGGCTTAGGCGAATCACACGTGTCTCTTCTTTGCGACCAATTTGTGCACCGTCTCTCATCTTCCCTGGAAGGTAGAGTTTGAAAGACACCATTCTGTTCCTGATTATGCACCTTCTGTGCAACGATGTCCCCCCCCCAACCCAAAGTATGTTATTTCTCTCATTTGAAAAGACACCATGTTAAACACGCAGAACTCACTTCATGAATCCATTACGAAGGGAGCCTATCCTTTGGGGACCGCGGTCCCGCCTTTTGCACTTAGAAGTCGGATTCTCCGTTGACTCACACACCAACGTTGAGAAAGACTTTCCTTTCAGCGAAACTTTCCCTTTCACTACTCAATCCCCTTTATTCCGTGCAGCCCATTACGGAGATGTAGTGAAGAGTCTCTGCCCCCGGAGTCCAGCTGGCTTGGCCGCGGGCCACACGGCTGCACAGTCGTTGCTTCACGGGGCCAAGTTGTCTGTCCGCGAGAAGCTGAAATCACACTTTATTTTCCAAGTTCAACTCCCAACCTGTGCCTGCTTCCTTCCGGGCCTCTGGTCACGTCGCAGCTTGCCTCACTGTCCGGCCCTTCCCCCACCCCCTCGGTGAGCTCTCCCTCTGAAATCTCACTTGCAGAGGACCTCTGTGCCGCAAAGGCCCAAAGGCCTGCCATATTGGCGGCCAAAAATAATTCTAAGCCTCCTAGTTCAATGGGCCTCCAGAGACGATTGAGGTTACGTTAACTTAAATACTCACAAGTTCCTGGCCCCTACTTTTGAAATTTGCAGGCCCTCAGAGTCAGCTCCTGGGCCTTTGTCCTCCCCGGATACAGCTCAGAGCGCCCAGAGGAGGCCTCATTTGCCAAATTTATCCATGGTCTTCCCTGTCCATGCCCTTTGCCACCTGGGCCCTAACTAGAACTTCTTGGGCCTCTGGAGTCTCTCCAAAACACAGAGGAAATGCAGTCACTTCTCTGAGGAGGAAAAAGGTCTAGAAGAATGTTTGAGGGAAGGGTTTTGAGCTACACAGAGCAGGATTTAAATCCAGATTTTACTCCCCCCCCCCCCCCCCAGCTACTCAGGCATGTGAAGTAAATTCCCTGAACCTCTGTTTCCCATGTGGAATATTAATATGGCAATAACTAACGTGTAGAATTCATTTCCTAAGGCTATCGTCACAAGCTACCACGAATGGGGTGGCTTCAAACAGCAGAAACTGATCCTGTCACAGTTCTGGAGGCCAGACATCCGAGATCAAGGGTTGGTTCCTTCCGAGGGCTGCGAGGGAGATCGTGCCTCTCTCCTACGGTTGGGTGAGAGCCAGCCAGCAGTCTTTGGCGTTTCTGGGTTTATATACATTTCGCTTCGTTCTCTGCCTCCACCTGGACATCACCCGTCACCTTCTCCTCTGGCTGTGCCTCTCCCCTCTGCGTCTTTTATTTTGTCTCAGTGAACGACACCTGTCATTGATCCAACGCTATGCTATGCTCTCATCTCAGGTCTTCAGCTTATTTCTAACTGCGCTTTTCCCAAATAAGACCATGTTAAGAGGTTTCAGAAGTCAGAATGTGGATCTATATCTTTGAGGGGTACACAAACCAACCCACTACGGTGTTGGGATTAAAACAGACGATGCACGTGGAAAATGTTCTTATTATCGGCTTTGCTCAAGGGGGCGTTGCTAGGTCCTAGATCGGGAAATAAATAACCCACGTTCTCTCCAGGGTCCATGTCTCTCTTGGTTTGGGATCCACCAGAAGTTGAGTCTGAGACTTGGAAACAGGTAGTTTTAATGGCGGTGGGGGCGAGATGGGAGCCATCGGGGGGGGGGGGGGGGGAGGTCAGGGTGATCCCAGGATCAGGCTCAAGGGAGTAGAAAGAGTGGGACAAGCAAGAAGAAGCAGCCAAGATAAGCCATCACTGAGGGAGCCACGGTGGACGATGAGATTTCGGTTCCACTGGAACATCTTAGAAGTATATGGAATGCATCCCAGAGGTGTCCCTTCAGAGGACCTAGTAAGGAATTTAGCCCCAGCCCTTACTGGACCCTCCCATCGGTTGGTCCCCCCCCCGCCCCGCCCCGTCGGTTTTTGGGCTCCTGGTGCTGCTGGCCCAAGCAGGCCCTGCAGCTGTATAGAGGGCGTGACACGTGCTTGAGCAGAATGCCATCAACTTGAGTCTAAGCTTGCAGAGAGCGGCCCCTTGTTCAGAGACAGGCCCGTGGGACGTGACGCGGGGCCCTTTAAGTCTGCTCAGCTCCTTGGCAGGTGCCAATCAATGCGTATACCCCTTCCACGGTGGACTTCTTTCTTCCAGACTTTTATGGGTTGAATTGTGTACCCCCCCCCAATAAAAAGTAGCCCTAACCCCTCGTGAATACGGCCTCGTTTGGAAATAAGGCGTTTGCAGCTGTAATCAACTGAAGATGAGGTCTTCGGGTGGACCCGAATCCAATCCGACTGGCGTCCTTTTAGGAAGAGGAGAGAAAACATGGAGACAGACTTGCAAGAAGGAAGACGGGTGGGGGGAAGACCCACAGGGAGAATGCCACGTGAGCACGGAGGCAGAGAGCGGAGGCCAAGGAAGGCCAAGGGATGGCGGGAACCCCCAACACTAGGGGAAAGGCGGGGAACAGATTCTCCCCTAGGGCCTCCAGAGGGAGCGTGGCCCTGCTGACGCCTTGATTGGGGGTTTCCACCCTCCAGAGCCGCGAGCGCATAAAGCTGTGTTGTTTCAGGCACTCCGCTCGCGGCACGTGGTTGTGGCAGCTCCGGGAAACTGAGTCACGCGGTCATTTCCCCCTTCCCTGGGTGTTTCGTGGGATGGAAAGAGCTCACGCACTCCTCGCCTCAGCCAGTTTCTGGGTCCAGAAGGCTCTGCCCACGCTGCTTGGGGAGTTAGAGGGGAGCTGGGTCCGAGACTGGGGAACACAGCTCACCCACTCTCCCTGGGCGTAGACCCCCGTGTTCCCCAGCCCCGTTCCCGGGACAGCGCGGCTCCCCACACGGCTCTGAGAGTGACGCCTTGATCAACTCAGGGGCGAGAAGCCCACCCCGTGAGCCTTCACTCGGCCCAGCTGCCCACACCCATTGCCCTGCTTTCAGATGAACGCTGGCCTGCCCTCCCACCAACACAGCCCAGGCGACTCTGAATCCTCCCACGGTAGAACTGAACAGCACACGGGCCCTTGGGATTATCAAAGCCTGTCCTCCCCCCCCACTTTCCTCTTGGAGAAACGGAGTCGCTCCTTATCACCTGCCCCTTCAGACCTGGGTCCCGCTCACAGGGGGGCAGGAGCCCTGGCTTTTTTCTCCCATCCCTTGTTCACGCCTTGGCCTTCATTCTGGTCATTGCTGCGAGGTCGTTCTGACCTTGGCCCCGTCCTCTTTTCTTTAGGGCTGGGCCCCTCGGGTCTTCCTATCAAGCCTTCAGCTTGTGGCTGGACTCAAAGAGTTCATGCAGAACATAGGCAAGAACCCCCCACCAACGCCGAGGGGCTGAGAAGAGCCCTTGTCTTTCCTTTCTTGTGAAAAGCAGAAGTCGGCACCTCGGCTTGGGGATTATGGTGCTGTCTTCAGCCAAATCCCACAGTTGCTCCTAAGACAGTTGACCTCCCCCCCACCCCCACCCCAGCGTAGAAATGCGGGGACACGTGAGAACAGGAAATACGAAATAAGGAACAGAGCAGACGGGGCAAGGGATGGGAGAAGAAGAGGAAAGAAGTCTTTAAGAGCACATAGACACTTCCATGCATCTGCTGGTTCAGTCCCAGGCTTTGCAACCCCGCCCAAAGCAAGAAGAAGGGATAAATGCGAGAAGAGACTCTACCCCTCCCTGTCCCCAGCTCCAGAACATGCAAAGGAATCCTTGCCCTCATGGTGCCTGCCTGGGCATCGTCACCCAGGGCAGGTTGGGGCATACCCAATGCTCGAGGTGTTACACCCGTGTCTTTCTCCTGCAGCAACGTGGGCAGGTACAGAGCACGGACCAGACCGAGCATTAGCCAGACGGGGCCGAGCTTCCCCTCTCCCTCTTCCAGGTGCTTCCTGTGTCACCTTGCCCAAGCCTCTCTCCCACCCCCTGTCGGAACCCTCTTCCCCAAACACTCCAGCCCTTAGAGAGGAACCCAGCACTGGCTCCAGGAAGGAGCCCCTCCCCCCA
This sequence comes from Panthera pardus, assembly GCF_024362965.1. Taxonomy (NCBI): domain Eukaryota; kingdom Metazoa; phylum Chordata; class Mammalia; order Carnivora; family Felidae; genus Panthera; species Panthera pardus. Next base: position 7,437,043 of record NW_026526710.1, read on the forward strand.
CCCTAGCAAGCCCCCCCCCCCCCCCGCTGTTTTGGGGGGAGGGGAGGGGGCGGTTTGCAGAGCCTCTCTCCTGTGCATAACAAGCTGGGAGGCCCGGGGAGAGAAACAGCCTCGAAACCGGGCTGGAGACGGGGGCGGCAGGGGAGCCTGCGAGCTTCTGGCCAACAAACAAAAGTTGCCTTTCATCCGATCCACTGCTCCGCGGAGGACCCACTTCCTCCTGCCCGGGCGTTTATGCGAGCCGACAGCAGAGGCGAGAAAACAGCCAGGTCTCTCTGCGCGCGATAAAACCATTACAATCAATTTGGGCAGCTCGCAGGCGCGCAGACAGACTCCGCGTCGACTGGATTCTGTTACCCGGGAGCAGGGGCGCGGGCGGCCGGGGCGGGGGGCCGGGGCAGGTGGGGGGCGGCGGGGGCCTTCTGGGAGGCTGGAGCATTTGGTCTGCCTCGGATGGGCCCCATTACGGCTGCAGGCTGGCGCCACTGCTGCGGGGGCTCGCGACCAAATGAAAGTGTCATCCAACAGCTCGCGGGGAGGAAGGGGAGATGGGGGGGGGGGGCTGGCAGTGTTAGCTTAACTCCTGCGGTCTCGCCGACTAATTGCTCACGGTGGAAACACGCTTCAAAGTGCTTTGGCCTCGTCAATAATAGGGTATTAGATGCCTTCCATTCTGCAGCGCATTGATCCGTTTCCTCCCCAGGCCTCCTCCTGGCTCCGCTCCCTGACATCCCCCCCCCTCCCGCCGCCCCCCTCCAACGGTGCTGCTCTGGCTTCTACCCCTGAAGACTCTTCTTCCTTTTTTTTTTTTTTTAAGTGTTTTCTAAGCGTGTGTTTAGCAAGAGTGGTGCCTAAGTGCTAATTGTTACACCACAGATTGATTGGCGACGAGATGGCTTGCCAAGTTCCTCCACTCTCCTGGGGTGGGGAGGGGGGGGGAGGGAGAGCAGGGAGGAGGGAGGAAGGACGGGGAGGGGTGCAGGGTGGGGGAGGCAGGCGGTGGCTGGACCGGGAAGAGGGAGGAGAGGGGAATCCTTGGTGCTTCTGAGCTTCCTCCCCAACTGTGTTTTTCTGGGTTGTAAAGCGGGCGTTTTGCTGGGGACGCAGAGGGGCGACTTCTAATGATATTTTATGATCGTTTGCTGCCTTGAGAAAGTGGGGAAGATTTGGCCACAAGTCCTGACCCTGGAGCGGACTGCCTGCTGATGGAGAGGGGGCAGGGCAGGGAGGGTAAGTGGGAGGGAGGCCATCCTGTAGCCTTGAGCAGGGCGGTCATTGCTTGCCCATGAACCCCTCTGGGCAACTCCCACCCTCCGTCTGAGTTAAGGTCCTGCCCTGGAAGATCCTGTTCGTGACCCCCCAAACTTGCCCAGAGTTACTGATTTCGTTGCCCGGCTCTTTTCAGTAGCCGGTGTGTGCCCTGATGGGCCAAAGCCATCACTGGGCCAACCGTGGTTGCATCCACAGAATGTGACACAAAGCCCGATGGGCCACGTTGCTCCCAAATTACGTCTTCTCCTTCATTGCAGACGCCTGGGTTTTGATGTGTTTGGAGAAGCGGGTTAGCTGAGAACTTCAGGATTCCCAAAAGACACAGACAGCCCCCCGTGGCCCTCAAAATCCCTGCTAAGGCAACAACACTGAGTGCTTCCCCGCAGGGTTAGAAGTTTAGTGTTGGTGACTCATGTCTCGACATATTCCCACCTGACAGGTGAGCCTGAAAGCTCCCCGGTGAGCCTGCGCTTCAAATAAGACAGTCTGTTACTCTGTTTGTGACATTCAGCTTTGGAGACCAGCTTCTGACCCGCTTCCAGACTCCATCTTCCAGGTGGAAGAGGTGGGGGAGCAAAAGACGGAGTGAAGGGCACTTGAAGTTGGAGAGCTGGGTCCCCCCCCCACCCCCTTAGCCCTGTGCCATTGGGCAAGACACATAACTCATCGGTGCCTCAGTGTCCCCATCTGTAAAACAGGGATAATGGCAATGCCTGACCCATAGGTGGGTGGCGAGGGCAAAATGAAATGACACTTGGAGAGTAGTAAATGCTCTATAAGCAGTGCTGTAGCATCTTCTTTCTTTGTTCTGGAATATTCTGTGCCGTATAGTTTTCTATTCAACATATGCTCCATGGAGCAACGACCTGGGCTCCCCTGGAGTTTTGCTTTTTTTTTTCATGTTTGTTTTCCTTTATTTTTGAGACCGAGAATGTGAGCACAAGGAGCTTCTTAGAAATGCAGAACTGAGCCCCCCGCCCTGGCCCTACTGGACCAGATTTACCGTTTCACACAATCCCCCTTGGGGGACATACAGGTGTACCCCCAAGTCTGGGAAGCCCTGGCTTAGAGAGTCCCTCCTCCCCACGTCTTGAGGGTGAGGTGCCCAGCTCACGCTTGGAATTCTTGGTGAGGACAAGCATCGCACTTCGTAGCCACCCAGGGATGGGGTGACCTTGCAGACTCTACCGTGAACACGACCGTGATCTCTCATTGGAGTTTTACCCTGTGGCCCCGCAAGAGCTGAGGCCCGGTTTTGCGGCTCTCTCTTGAGACCAGCATCCTTGCGGTTGTGCTTGCTTTCTGGAAGGTGACAGCTCCAGGCAATTCTTCCCTGTAAATACCCAGCAAGGTCATAGTTCAACTGCAGCCTTCGCCAGTGGATGGAGTGTCCAGGGAGGGGAGAGAATCGGATGGTTTAGGATGCTGACTCTAGGGCCAGCCATGGGTTCAAATGCTGAGAACATCCCTTAAGCCACCTCCGTCCATCCTGTGCGGGCCCCGGGGCCTTTGCATGTGCAACTCCTTTGGCTCAGAATGCTTTTATCTCCACTTGCCTCTTTCTATCATTCAATTTGACCTAAATGTCACATCATGTCCCCCGAGACCCCTCCCTCCCTGATTTCAACCATCTGCCCTCTGTCTCATTACCCCAGTTTTTCTTCAGCATTGACCGGTGCTGGGAATGATCTCATTTGATTAGGCATTCCTAAACTGTGTCTGCCCCCCCCCCCCCCCGCAATAGAACTAAGTTCATTGCAAACAGAAGCTCTATTCTTGTACCCACAGTGCCTGGAACAGCAGATAACAGCCAGGAGGTGCTCCAAAAATCATTGTTAACGGACGGTCTCCAGTTTCCTCACCTGTCAAATGAGGATAAAATAGTGCCTTACGCAGAGCGAGTTTGCAAGGTGATCATGCAAAGCATGAGGTCAGGAGCCAGTACCTAATTCGTGCTCACGAGGCAATGGGGGTTGTTGATAATCAGTAATGGTGGCATGATGTCGAAACTGAAAACAGGCCCCAAAAGATCTCCACTCGCCTCTCTCCTTAAAATAAATACTACTGCTGTGACTGCAAATACTACCCCTAGTCCTAGAACGAGGCCTCTGGTTTTCAAAGTACTTTAGCTTCAGCACGATCTGGTCGCATGGGCTCTTATACGAAGCCACAATTAGTGATGATGGTGGTGATGACAGCTGATATTTTGGAGTGGTCAGCGCATGGCAGGCTTTCTGCTGAGCATTCTGGATGCATTTTCCTCCTTAACTCTCAGGACGTAGGCCTTCTTTCCGTTTCCCTCTTACAGATGAGGAAGCAGAGTCCCCAGGAAGGAAAGTTGCTTCCAGGGGTCATGAAATTCGTGCCTGGCCTCGAGGTGAGGCCAGATCCGTTGAGCATCCAGGTGGTAGAGGTCACCTCTGATCACGCTCAGTGGAAGCCACAGAAGAATCTCGGGGGATCCTTGGGAAACTCGGTTTTACGAGCACGGGCCTCGGTTCCTTTTAAATGCAGGAATCCATCATTTTACGTTGTTGGGTGTTTGAGCCCCAGAATGCACCTGCTGCTTGTTTTCAAATCTGAACGAGGGAGTGAAGATGTGTGACCTTGGGCAAGTGCTTTGACATCTCTGGGCCTCACCGTTTTCATCCAAAAAGAAACGGGGGTGACAATAGTACCAACCTCATAAAGTTATTGGATTAAATGCATTCCTTCGTGTAATTTGGTGGCACACTGCCTGGTTTGTGGTGAGAACTCCACAAAACCTGTGTGAGCAAGGGAGGACCCATTTCCTCGGTGGTTAACAAGATAGAACGTAGCTCTTTCTGAAGTTTTCATTAGTATCTAAGATGTGTATCTCTTTAAGTGCTTTAAAAACTGTGCTTAGCAGCTGAACACTTTCTTTCTTGAGCTCTTCAGTTTTCCTTAAATTACGTCTTCAACAGAGACCCATATAAAAGGCAGATGGGATGGAGAAGTAACCCCTTTGGCACAAGCATAAACCTCTGGATGTCAGGGAAGCCAGTCGGAAGACCACCGAGCTACCCAATCTCATGTGTTCTGTCCTCAAGGCCAAGGGTCCATCCCTCCTCTCCACCTGCTCCATGAGGGTCTGGAAGGAAGGGACTTATGGCTTCAAATCATGTTGGTGTTACTGGGTTTTTTAAATGTCTTTCCTCTAGTTCTGAAGTGTCAAATAGAATTTTATGAGAAGGTATGCTTTAGGTAAATAAAGATTACTAGATAAATAAATATTATTTGTTATGTAACCATTCTGAACAAATGAATGAATGAGTGAATGAATGAATGAATGGGTGGGTGGATGGATGCATGCATGGATAGATGGCTGGATGGATAGATGATGGATGGATGGATGGATGGATGGAAGGCTGGATGATGGATGAGTAGATGGGTAGGCGGGTGGATGGATGGATGATGGATGGATGGATGGATGATGGATGAGTAGGTGGGTAGGCAGGTGGAGGGATGGATGGATGGAAAGCTGGAAGGTTGGATGATGGGTGAGTAGATGGGTAGGTGGGTGGGTGGATGGAAGGTTGGATGATACATGGAAATAGAGAGATAGTGGATGGATGGAAGGTTGGATGATGGATGAGTAGATGGGTAGGCAGGTGGATGGATGGATGATGGATGGATGGATGGATGGAAGGCTGGATGATGGATGAGTAGGTGGGTAGGCAGGTGGAGGGATGGATGGATGGATGGATGGAAGGGTGGAAGTTTGGATGATAGATGAGTAGATGGGTAGGCGGGTGGATGGATGGATGGATGGAAAGCTGGATGGTTGGATGATGGATGAGTAGATGGGTAGGCAGGTGGATGGATGGATGCATGGATGGAAGGCTGGATGATGGATGAGTAGATGGGTAGGCGGGTGGATGGATGGAGGGTTGGATGATACATGGAAATAGATGATGGATGGACGGAAGGTTGAATGATGGGATGAGTCGATGGGTAGGCGGGTGGATGGGTGGGTGATGCATGGATGAATAGATGAATAAATGAATAAGTGGATGGTGGACGAATGGATAGACGATGGCTGGATAAGTGGGCAGGTAGGTGGATGGATGGATGAAGAAATTCCTTACCAGAGGGATTAGTACCAACAAGTTAAGCTGTGCACTTGAGCACTGTTGGTGGGTTACATGGCAGTAAAAAGAAGGCCTGGCTAGAGAGGGAGTAAGCAGCGGGAGACAAACTAAGTCGTGGCCCCCAGGCTCTGTGGTAGGCGATGACCTTACATCATCTCATTTAATTTTCACGATGACCTTACATCATCTCATTTAATTTTCACGATGACCTTACATCATCTCATTTAATTTTCATCGCTGCCCTCGGAGAAAGAACTCTTATCCCCATTTGCAGAAGAGGGAGGTAAAGTGTAGGGAATTTCAGCGACCCGCCCGAGGTAACACAGCTGTGAAGCAGCAGGCCCAGGTCTCTGTCATCATAGCACCACGCTTTCTGCATGGAGGTCTTCACCTATAAAGAATCTTCCCGAAATGTATAGGAAAGTTGTGAAAAGAAACACAGCTAAAAGTAAAAAGGAAAAGTCTTAAGGACATGGAAAGACTAACATTTATAGGGCACCCACTGTACCCCAGACCCAGGACTTGCCCCCGGACATAGTTGACTTAACTGTCAACCAGGAGCCCAGAGGTTTGGGATTGTTAATCTGGCTTTGTGATTAAGAAACTGAGTGTTGAACTCCCGGAGGCATGTTCTAATTTGCCCAGGGGGCAGAGCTGGGATTTGAGGCCTGAGTTAAAGTCCAGTTTCGTGAGACCGAAGTCTTAAAAATAAAGGAAGAAGAGGAGAGAGGGAGAGGAAAAGAAAGAATCTATGCATCCAAAGTGAGGAAGACAAAAAGGGGGAAATGAAGACAGGAATAAGGAAGGCAAAGGACTCTTCTTGACGATTAAAGGGGGCAGTGAGGCTGCAAATGAGGAGAGAGGGGGGAAGGCGGGGAGAAGGGGTGGCTGAGGGGGGCCGCCGACCCCCATGCCCTTCTCCCTGCACTAACCTAATGTAACAAATAGTCCCGGAAAACAAAATAGTATTAACCCTTAGAACCGGGTCAACTCCGTCTGCATTTGCCTGGGACTGTGCGACTCTGCCTTCCAGAGGGTTTAACTCTTTCTTGGGACCCTCTGATTGCCACTTCACATCCCTGGCCTCGAATCCACCCACGCTCAACAGATTGGAGATTGGATGCCCGTGAGAGCGGCCGAGGCCTTGGCATAGTCGGGCAGGCACAAAGTATCTGCTGTTTGGCGATAACTGGGCCAAAGTTTCTAGAGCGAAAAATGATCTCCAGAGAGAGCCCTGTGGTCCCTGGGGCTGCCAATGTCGGTTATCCCCGGGGAGCTTGTTTAAGAAATGCAAAATCTTAGGTCCTACCCCAGACCTGCTGAATCAGAATCTGCATTTTATTAAATTTTTTTTCAAGTTTAATTTTTTGTTTTGAGAGAGAGAGAGAGAGCACAAGCTGGGGAGGGGCAGAGAGAAGGAGAGACAGAATCCCATGCGGGCTCTGCGCCCTCAGCGCCCAGCCCAATGTGGGGCTCAAACCCACAAACCGAGAGACCGTGACCTGAGGCGAGATCAAGAGTCGGAAGTCTAACCGACTGAGCCACCCAGGTGCCCCAGGATCTACATTTTTAACAAGACACCTAGGCAAGTTGTATGTGTGTGTGGTGTTCTGAGAAGCACCCACGAAACCATCACCCAGCTTAAGAATTTTCCACAAGAAAAATTATTATAACTAAGTATGGAGACAGATGCTAACGAGATTTAGTATGGGGATCAGTTTCCTCTACATCCAGATCCTGAGTCATTATGTGTACACCTGAAACTCATATCATGTTTATGTGAATTATATTTCAATTTTTAAAAAAGGAAAATAAATAATATTCCTCTTTAGAACATCTATCTTTTTTTTTTATTTTTTTAATGTTTATTTATTTTTGAGACAGAGAGAGACAGAGCATGAACAGGGGAGGGTCAGAGAGAGAGGGAGACACAGAATCTGAAACAGGCTCCAGGCTCTGAGCCATCAGCACAGAGCCTGACGCGGGGCTCGAACTCACGGACGGTGAGATCCTGACCTGAGCCGAAGTCGGACGCTTAACCGACTGAGCCACCCAGGCGCTCCTCTTTAATTTTTTTTAAGTTTATTTATTTTAGAAAGAGAGAGAGAGAGACAGAGCATGAGCAGGGGAGGGGCAGAGAGAGGGAGACACAGAATCCGAAGCAGGCTCCAGGCTCCGAGCCGTCGGCACAGAGCCCGACGCGGGGCTCGAACTCGTGAACCGCGGGATCATGACCTGAGCCGAAGTCGGATGCTTAACCGACTGAGCCACCCAGGCGCCCCTAGAACATCTATCTTAAGTAGAAAACACACACAAACACACGCACACACGTCAAACACAATAATGACATTTCAATCCAGCTTAATCACCAGAAGTTTTGATGTTTTGGAGGAAGTCAAAGTGCTCGTGTTCCTCAGCCAAGCATTATGACCAGAGTGAGTATGAAACATGCTGGTTTCGGGACGCCTGGGTGGCTCAGTCGGTTGAGCGTCTGACTTTGGCTCGGGTCATGATCTCGCGGGTTCGTGTGTTCGAGCCCCACTTTGGGCTGCTCCATGCTGATGGTGCAGAAATCCCTCTTTCTCTCCCTCTCTCTCTGTTCCTTCCCCCACTCTTGTGCACACACACGCAGACACACACACACACACACACACACACACACACACACACCCTAAATAAGTAAATAAATAAACTTTAAAAAATGGTGGTTTCAGGTCGAGTAGACAATGGTCATTTAGTCAGTTCAGCACCATTTCCTCTGCTCTTGTGGCAAGAGTGCCCCCCTTTTCTTTGGGGCTCCTCCTCGTCACTCACTCCAAGTGGCCCTCATGGCACGGCCACCCCCGACCCGTGATTGCACGATGAGCCAAGCCAGGCCAGCGGGAGGACTTCCCTGGGACGTTGTGTGCACTTTGGCCAAGTAGGCTGGGAGGGATGAAGCCTGGGACTGCCTACAGCCATTCTCTTCTCTTCTTGGCGGCAAGGTCCATGGACTGGAAGAGTGCCTATCTTCTGATGGACAGAAGAGGGCAAACACAGAAGAAGCCAAGCCTCGAGACAGGGAGAGACAGGGAGAGAGTGAGAACGTGAGCCTTCATGGAGCGCTTGCAGCTTCTAAAGTCAGCCTCGCTTCCGGACTCCCTGGAAGACTGACCCTGACCCTCAACCCTCAGGTCCCCTGATGGTCACTCCCATAATATCACCATTTTCAACACTTGTGATACTGGAAAGCCCTTTCCTACAAAGCTTCGGGCTTCATGAGACCACTGGTTGTGCCTTTCCCGGTCACCGTTAAATTCCCGGAGCCCAGCACAGAGTAGGTGCTCAGCAGCCAACGCTCGAGTTGATTAATTCCAAATGCGTGAAGCCGGCAACGTTAGCGAGCGGCAGAAAAGCCAGAGAGAAGCGGAGGGAAGAGAAAAATCTCTACAAAACTTCCCCTTCTTGGCAGAAATGGTAAAAGCTAGATCTTTAATGACCACCAGAGTCTGGGGACTCGTGAACTAGACCTGAATCTGGCCATCTACAACAAAAAAAACAAATGTTCCTAGGGGAATATGTCCCCAGGAGGGCGGGATCACTTACCGGTGATGAAACCCAAGTCTAGAAGCGACAGGACGTGCTCTCTGACTCGCAGATGCTGGGGGGCAGGGGCGGGACGCGGATCCAGGAGCCACATAGAGTTTCCTCTCTTCTTTATCAACATTTTCCTCACTTCTTTTATTTCGTCTAACGTTCTCATTTTCATTTTCTACTCCTGCCTTTATTCTGCCTCCCCAGACATTGCTCTTGGGGAGTCCCATTCCCAAAGATCCTACCCATTTGTAGCCCCAAACTAACAGAGACTAATGGTGTTGGTAGTGATTAAGATGATGATGAGGCCAATGGTCATTATTGGGCTCTTGCTCTGTGCCAGACATTATGTTAAAGACTTCCATGTATTATCTCATTTAATCAGCAAAGCAGCCATATGAAGTGGTATCGTATTCACAAACAGCTATCTATTAGTCGTCCCCCATGTGGCAGACACTGGGCTACGAGCTGATAATACGTCAGTGAATGAATTATCCAATGGTGCGTAACAGATAACCCCAAGACTTAGCTGCTTCATGCAGTGACATTCATCTATTATTGCATACAATCTCTGTGCACCAGGTGCCCAGGAGCAGCTCGGCTAAATGGTTCTGGTGCAGGATCTTTCAGGAGATTGCAGTCAAGAGGTGGGGGGAGGTGGGGGTCACAATCATCAGAGGATTTGATTGGAGCCGGAGGACTGGCTTCCGAGGCCACCACTCCCGTAGCGGCCAAGTGGATCCATGCTGATAGCACAAAGCCGCAGCTTCTCACACGTGAACCTCTCCATGGGCCTGCTTGAGCGTCCTTCCAATATGGCGGCGGACTCCCCCATATCACCATTGGACCCTAATCACCAATGACATTTCCACAATATCCTATTGGTGATCCGCGTCAGCCCTATTCTCTAATGGGAAGGGACCGCACAAAGGGCCCAAATACCAAAGATGGGGTCATTGGGGAGCACCTTGGAGGTCAGCCACCTTTGAATACAAAGGCATGAAATTATGTTGGTGATGCTTCCCATCTATTGGATATTTTACCACGAAGGGAAAGGAAGTCCACAGAGAGGGGGCCACTGAGTCAAGGTCTGCTTCTATGTACGTAAAGAAAAGAAATGAAATGAAATGGCCACCCCATCATACCCCAGCAGGCTTCTCCTATCTTCCCCATCACCGGGTACCTGGGATCCCAGGGTGGACCAAGACACTGAAATTTCAGGCTGGAGAGACCCAGCACCCGGGCTTGACCAACTCCCAGCAGCCTCGCCCCTTCGGCCCTCTCTGTGGACCATTTACTCCCCGAGCCCAGCTATAAATATCCCCTTAGTGAAACGCCCTACTCCTCAGGCACGCTCTCCCCCCACCCCCAGCTCCCTGCACCCCGCACAAGCAATGCCAGCTCGCAATCAGTGTGCAATCTGAGTCTACTCTGCACACCCAGCACGACAGCCGTCCAAGCCAGACTGTTGGGAGTGTGTTGGCTTGCCCCCAAGATTTCTATTGGAACTTAATGGCACAGCAATCGGCGGTTAAAAACGCTAATTAACATTAAATAGGTGATGTTATCCCTGTAACTTACAAGCTGCCCATTCTTTAGTTTCCTCTTTTCTTCCTCTTTTCCTTCTTTACTGTTGTTAACGCCTGGGAGGACCCACTGTTGTCAGTCACCTGGGCACCCGCGGGGGGAGGGGGGGCACAAACTCACAAGCTGGCACTCACTGGCTCCCGTCAAGAACAGAGAAGCCTGGGGAGCCTGGGTGGCTCGGTCAGTTAAGCGTCTGAGTCAGCTCAGGTCATGATCTCACGGTTTGTGAGTTCGAGCCCTGCGTAGGCTTGGAGCCTGGAGCCTGCTTCGGATTCTGTGTCTCCCTCTCTCTCTGCCCCTCCCCTGCTTGCACTCTGTCTCTCTCTCACGCAAAAATAAGTAAACATTAAAGAATAAGTAAATAAAAGAACAGAGAAGCCCGGGACTGAGGTCTGGCAAGAAAGGCAGGTCTGGGGCTGGACCCTGCTTTCTCCTGTTGTTCCTCCTGAAGGAAGTCTCCAACTGGAAGATTCAGGAGATTCTGGGAGAGTCAGAGCTGCAAAAGAGGGGCATTCTCTCCCTTCCGGGCAATTTGGGACGTTTGCTCTCTACACGCAAAGCATCAGTGAAAAGAAACCGTGGTATTGTTTTTGCACTGAGCACCGGTGACAGTCAATTTTCCTTTTTATGCTCTCTCTCTGCTCCATGGCTAATAATAAAGTTAATTGCTGCCTAGTAATAATAAAATGTAATTGCTTATAATTATTAAGCATACACAATGCAGATCAGACCCTGAACTAAGCCCTTACATTCATCAGCTTAGGGAATCTTCTTGACCCATTGCAACCAGGAAACTCAGGGAGATCACAGTGCTCGTTTTCATTCACATGTCTCCTCCAGGACTGAGTGAGAGGCAACCCCGTGCCTTCTTACTATTGAACCCAAGACCTGCTCCTTTGTCTCAGGTTCATGGACATGAGGTTTGGTATCCGTGGTGCCATGGCACGAAGCTACGGTGACTTCCGGAAGAGACAGGCTTTCGGGGACATTCAAACAAGCCCAGCTAGAGTCTGAGAAGACAAGCCCAGGTTCACGGTTCGTGGCGCTCAGCCTACAGCATCCACAGCCCATCTATTCCTTCTAGACTTGAGGGAAACTCACAAAGGGCGGAGCTGGGATTAGAGAGGAGGGTCAGAGTCCCAGAAGAGGCTCCAGAGTTGCCTTTATGTTTTTTTATGTTCTTATATTATGCTTTTACCTTCTGCCGGACCCTCTGCGAGACTCATTTCTGACTCTGTCAACAATCGTGCAAGGCGGACTGTATTTTTCCCCCCGTTTTACACCCAAGAAAGCTAAGCCTCCCCTCTAGACCAGTACTTTCAAACTGGGTGCCACCCTGGGCTGGGGGAGGTCATGGGCATGGGGGCGGGGGTTGTGCTAGGTTACCAGGTCCCCTATCTGCCCTTCACACTTGAGCAGTGCCCGTGACACCTGCTGACCTTTACAGGCAAGACCTTTATGGACAAGAGCTTGCCTGGCTAAAATTTAAAAATTAGAAAGCTCACTTCATCAGGCTGCAAACCAGCACCCCCACCTGATCTGACAGCGGCTGCCTCGATCAGCTTGAGTTTCCAACACCGACCACGTACCAAAGACTCACTGAGTGGCAAGTCACTTAGAAATGCCAGACCCCTTCTTGGGTACTGTTTTGTCTGCCAGTGATCTAAGAAGCCATCTCTCAAGGCCCCCCGCCGTGGGCTAAGGAAGCTGACCCTCAGAGAGACGAAGTTTTGCTCAAAGTCGCAGAGCTGGCCAGTAACAGAGTTGGGGGTTGGTCCAAGGCCATGTGAAAACAGGCGTCCTCATCCCCGTAACCTGTCGCACGGCAGCAATGACCGTCCTGGATGATCGCCCTTGTAACCTCCAGGGGTCCCTTAAAAAGTCGGAGAAGGGGGGTTACAATACAAGCAGAGTCACTGAGACCCGACGATGCCACGCCGTGGCCTTGAGGAGCGCAAGCGGCCTCTTGAAGCTAGAAAAGGCAAGGAAAAAAAGGAGGCGGCTCCTTCTCTGGAGCCAACGGCTTCGTAAGACAACAAACGTGTGTCGGGTTGAGCCACCAAGTTGCAGCGACTCTTACCACGTCCACAGGCAAACGAATGTGCCAGGTCACACTCTTCAACATCCGCGATGCCCCCCATCGCGTTGTTAGCGTTGCGGAGTCCGGTGTGAGCCGGGAGCACCGAACAAATTCTTTTTCTCCCTGCCAGAGTGAGAGACTAGAAGGCCTTCTCCGCACCGGTCATTTCTGGTGGAGAAAAAATGGGACTCGGTAGCTTGGACAGCTCTGGATGCAGAAACAGTAGGGGTAGGAAGGGCAGTAAATCCCCGGCTCGGCCTCCCCCGTGGAACTCTGTCCAGCCCCAGCCGCGTCGTCCAAGGCGCAGATGGGAGGGACCGTTCCACGGGGTCCGAGCCATCTCCTGGGGCCACTCCAAGCCTACCCGGGGTCTTCACCCACGCCGCAGAGTCTCCAGGATGGCGGGCGCCCCGCCACCCTGTCGTCTGGGTCCCCCGGCAGCGGGAGATTGGCTTCAGGCCTTAATGGGGTGATGAGTTGAGTCAGAGGCGTCAGAAATGCTGAGTTTCGGCTCGTGAGGACGACGGGGCTGGCACCGTGAGGACAGAGGGGGCCACAGCTGGAGACGGGGAAATGGGTCTTCCGGGGCCCGGTGGAGCCTCTGCGGGCCCCCAGGGGGCTGGGTGGCCAGGCGGCCACTGGTCCCCGTGCCTCTTAAAGCCCATTACTTGCCGCCTTGGGCTGGGAGCTGGGAGAGAGCTGGTGAATCACTAGCTTCATCAGCCCAGATTGGGCCCAGCGGATCAATGCGCAGTCTACGGGCTCCCCTCCCCTCCCCTCCCCTCTCCTCCCCTCCGCCTGCCCCCCTTCCTTAACTAGATGTGGGCGCCAGACCGACAACAGGTCCTCGGCAGCTGTCAGTCAGGGCCATGAAATATTCATCTCGTTTAATCTTCTTCGGGGACCTGCCCGGAGCCCTGATGGGGCCAGACCAGTCTTCATAAACTTGTAAAGGCTAAATGGAGGGGAGGGGAGGGGAGGGGACAGAGGACAGAGATGGCTGAAAAGCAGTCTGAGTTCCTCTACCGGCACTTTCTCCAAAGACATCCATCAACCAGCCTTTCTGGAGCGCCCCCAGTGCACCCGAAGCTGCTGAATACATTGTATCCGTGGTCTGGGTGCTTCCCAAAGCCAGGTTGGCCGTGGCCCCAGCTAGGCCGTTAGTCACCCCAGCCTTTCCCCTTAACCTCACTTTAAGCTGGAGCTTCTAGGAAATCCTAACGCTAGTTTTCTTTTCTCTTCCTAAAAGAACACATTAGAAACAAATATATATGTATAAGTGATTATTACTATGTACATACATATACTGATAAAACTAAAAACATAAATGTGTATCATTTTAAGTTGCCTGGGTACACGGTCCACCCTCTGGGACATCCTGGGGCATACGTCTTGCCCATTTTCCACAACACTTCCGGGAAGAAGGCTTTATTGCCTTCAATTACACAGGAGGAAACTGAGGCTCAGAGAAGTGCAGCGACTTGTCTGAGGTCACACAGCAAAGGTATGAGTCGACTTCCGGGTTCACTTCCAGGCACAAAAATAACATTTTGGGTTTTGTTTTGCTTTTCAATCACTAGGTTTCCGGACGTTTTGGTAAAACCCATTGACTACAATTTTCACCTTCGGCTTTGCCCTCTTTAGTGAATTGTGACCCCTTCTTCATTTCCGTGTCAAACTGGACAACGTCGAAGAGGGACAAGCTTTCTTTTTCTTTTTTCTAATTTTGTTGACTGCTTATTTGAGAGAGAGAAAGAGAGGGGCAGGGAGAGAGGGAGACACAGAATCCGAAGCAGGCTCCAGGCCCCGAGCTGTCAGCACAGAGCCCGACGCGGGGCTCGAACCCACAAACCGCGAGATCGTGACCTGAGCCGAAGTCGGACGCTCCACCGACTGAGCCACCCAGGCGCCCCCAAATTCAGCCTCCATACAGGAAGGAAGTTCTGACATGTGCCACAACATGGATGGACCTTGAGGACCTTCTGCTGAAGGAAGCCACTGTCACAAAAGGACAAATACTGTATGACTCCATTTGTCTGAGGTCCCTAAAGGAGACGGAAAGTAGCAGTGGGTGGCCGGGGCTGGGGAAATGGGGACTCAGTGTTGAGCGGGGACAGAGTTTCAGTGTGAAAAGCTGGGGAAGCTCTGGTGATGGATGGTGGTGACGGATGCACAGAAACGTGAAGGTACTTAACGGCGCTGAATTACCCGCTTTAAAACGGTCACGGTGGCAAAGTTTACGTTCTGTGTATTTTACCACAATTAAAGCAAAAGGCGTGGGGCCCTGAGAGCCGGCCTCCCTGGCTCAGATCTCAGCCTCACCGTGTCACCTGGGCAGGTGAGGACCTGGGAGAGGCTCTCCTCGCCGCGTCCGTCCGCTCGTCTGTAAAATGGGGCCACCGATGTCCTGAGAGCTTAGCATCATCCGGGCACCAGGGCGCAGTCAGGAAATAGGCTGCTCGACCCAGGGGAGAGTCACGCAGGCTCTTTTGGGTGTCCAGGAGCAGTGCTCTGGTCGGCAGATGCCATCCGACCCCCCCCATCACCCCCACCCCCACCGAAGAGAGGCAGCCACCCACGGGGACCCTGTATCCTCCCTCTAACGGCACAAGTCGGCCCGGAGCTCCTGGGAAGGGGCTAATTTCCAACTGCTAGGGCAACTTCCTTCCCCAGGACTCCAAGAAAACAAGGTCTGGCCTGGCCCCACATGGCACGTCTGCCCCCAAGGCCGGGAGGTCAGCCTGACCCCATGTGATTGCTCTGTGACACTTCCTCCTGGCCGCCCGCCAACCCCCCCCCCCCCCCCCCCCCCCAGCTAACCCCTTGCAGATCCCAGGAATAAGTGGGGCCCTGTTAGGCCGGGACCTTCAGATGCCAACACCCCAGCTGCTGGGCCTGCCAGCCCTCCAGGCAGGTGGGCCCGAGGGCCGGAAAACGCCAGAACTTCCTCCCGCCCCGATGGGGTCAGCGATGGCGGCTAATTGGAGGATGCTGGGCTGATGCCTGTCTCCGGCTTCCTGCCACCTTGCCCGGGGAGGTCACTGTGGGCACCGGCCCTCCACCCCCCCCACCCCCCCCGCCACCCCCCCCCGCCACCCCCCCCCCACCCCCCCGCTACACAGGCAGAAGTTCATTCCCAACGGCGGAACGTCTAACTTGCCAGCGGGCAGTGGCCCCGGCGTCCGGAGCCTTGCTCCGTCCTGGCCATTGAGGCCTAGCCTTTCCGGCTTTCCCTGGAACCCCTAGGCTGAACCCTCGACACGACGGAAGAGCCGCGATAGCCACCGGAATAATAGCCCCCCGCTTTTCAGTGCCCGGTCGAAGCCAGTTACTGTCAGCTACAGTCGGGGCAGGCCACCTTCTGGGAAAGCAGCCCCCGAACTCAGTGCCTTGGGTCGGCAGGGGTCACGCTCTGCTTCGTCGGGAGCCCAGACGCCCTCTCGTTTGTTCCTTTGCCACCTTCCAGGGCAGTGACTCTACAACGCGAGTCTGCATCAGAAGCCCCCGCGGGGCTTTTAAAACCACAGGCTCCCGTCCTCCACCCCTAGAGCTCCCGACTCAGTAGGTCTGGAGTGGGTCCCCCCCCCCCCGAATTCGCAAGGGCGCTGCCGGGCCAGGGATCACACTCGGAAGCACGGCTCCGGCGCGTCCGAGTCCCTAGCCGCTTGCCGCCGAGCCCACCTTCCATTGGCCAGAACGCCATCACCTGACCCTCGCTGCAAAGGAGGCTGGGAAATGTAGTCCAGATGTGTGCCCAGAGACCGCGCGGAAGTGTTTTGTGCCACGGACGCCATCTTGCATTATCCACCTGACACCTGCTAAGGGAAGCGGCATTTTCATCCATTGTCCGACAGAGGAGAGAACAAGCGCAGAGAGACTGGCTTGTCCGCCCGAGGCCACACAGCTAGGAGAGGGCAGAGGTGGGGTTCAAACCCAGGTGTGTCTGGCTCCAAGGCTTAGAGAGGAAGTACCTGAGTCGGGGCACAAGCCTCTCCCGAGTGCCGTGGATGAGGCGCGGTCCGTGCGTTATGTGTGTTCCCAGTTCTCACACAAGCCCCATGAGCCGAACACGGTTGTACACGCTTTGCAGATGGGCAAACTGAGGCTCTGAGGTGTGACTGTGCATGGTCACGCATCTACAGGTATGTGGCACAGCCCAGATCCACATCCATACCCAGTAAGGCCCTCAGTAGGGAGGGCCTGCCTGGCAGGAGGGTGAAACCCCATGATGGAGGACTTGGGGGGCTCTGGGACTCCACACCCACCGGATGACCGGTGATGGCGAGGTGACCGGGGATGCAGGAGGCATTCCCCACCTGCACACTTTTCGCTACGGAGGCAGATGAGGCACGAAGGAGGGTCTGGGGTGAGGCTGTTGATGAGCCAAGGGAGCCAGGACTGGAAAGGAGAGGAAAAGGCGGTCTCAGGAGAGAGAAGTCTGGAATGCGGCTTTGAGGAAGCCGGCTGGCTTTAGCAGACTGAGTCAAGTTAGAACTTTGTGGATCAGGAGCGATGACCATCACTGTTCAGATGAGAAAACTGAGGATTAGCAAAGCAAGCACTGGGCCAAGGGCACACAGCTGTGAGCTGCAGCACTCGACTGTGGCCTCCGCTGTCACTTCGACCGTGGCTTCCCCCGGGCTGGGGAGGTCACCCGCTTTCCACCGTCCACAGCAGGCTCACCCGGCCGGCAGTGCGGCGAACCGCCTCGCTCTGCGCGCTTGGACAAATGGCTCTCGTGTCTCCGAGCCTCCGTTTCCTCATCTACAAAATGGGGGTTAACGATAGTGCCCACCTATTAAGGGAAATGGGAGGTTTCAATGAGCTAATGCGTTCTTTGGTTTATTCGAGGATTTTTACGGAAGGTCTGCGGTGAGCCGGCGTGCCACCAGGCTGTGCATGAAACCACGTCCCGCCTTCGGTGGGACTTTACCATCTAATGGGAGACACTACACAAAATAGATAAGTCGAGATCGAGGATGGTCAGTGAGCCTGGGGTGCAGACAGAACTCGAGCAGGTTGGTGGGGTTTGGGAGGTGATCAGGGAAGCATCCAGGACACGGGCAGCGAGAGGAGAGAGATTGGGCCGAGGAGCAGGACGTTCGGGCTCCCTGAGGGGGAGGTCAGCTCTCTGGGGGTGGCGGTCAGGACGTGAAAGTAGTGGGGGGGCTTGTTGTGTGAGTTGGGGCTCTCCAGAGAAACAGAAGCAACAGGGGACTTCTCTGAGGGAACTGGCTCACCAGCGGTGGAGGCGATCAACCTGAAATCTGCACGCAGGGCAGGCTGGACCTCGGGCACGAGTTACAGTCTCGAATCAGCATTGCTTCTTCTCGGGAAAGAAACCTCACTTTTTGCTCTTCTGACCTTTCAACGGGTTGGACGAGGCCCACCCACATTATGGAGGGTAATCTCCCTGATTTAAAGTCGACGGATTGTCGACGCTAACCACATTTACAGAAGGGCCTCGCAGCAGCGCCCGGATCAGTGTGTGATTGAGTCGGTGGGTGCCATAGCCCCGCCCAGTGGACACATCAGACTCACCCTCCAGGCTGTTCTCCAGCCACCTGCAGATTGGGGGATGATGCCCCAGCAGCCGGAAGTAGCCTGAAGGGCGTGGGCGTGGGCTGGGCTTCCTACACTTCTCGTGGATAACAACGTTGCAGCACGTCTGGAACATAGTAGCTGCTTGATAAACGGTCCCTCTGCCTGCCATGTCCCACCTTTCCCAAGCAGGTGACACAGCACTGCCACTTAACCAGCTGAGTGACCCTGGGTGAGTGAGCCCACCTCTCTGAGCCCCAGTCCCCCTGTGCGTAATGCGCGGCCCGTCGGCATACACCCTCCTAGAATTGCTGGGAGCTCCCCACAGCCCCTGGCTCCTAGCAGGTGCATCTGAGGTTGGTTTTCTTTGTCTCTGGCCCCGACCTCTGAGAAACCACAGCAGAGACTGTGTAAACTAACCTGTGTGATCGCAGACAAGCCACTTTTCCTCCTTCGGCTTCACTTTGTCTGTTCTGTGAAACGAGAGGCTGGCCGAGGCACCACACGGTCTCGCGTGACAGCAGACAGAAATCACATCATCTAGAGCTGAGACGCCCCGCCCGGCGGCCGCAAGCTCACTCGGCTATCAAATGCTTGCAAAGTGCTAGTCCAGACAGAGATGGGCTGTAAGTGTAACATACACACCAGGCTTGGTGCACGGAAAAGAGAAAAGGAAACTATCCCATTAATACTTTTAGGGGCGCCGACTGGGTGGCTCAGTCGGTCTCCGACTTCGACTCAGGTCATAATCTCAGTTGGTGGGTTCGAGCCCCGCGTCGGGCTCTGTGCTGACCGCTCGGAGCCTGGAGCGTGCTTCGGATTCTGTGTCTCCCTGTCTCTGCCCCTCCCCTACTCACACTCTGTCTCTCTCTCTCAAAATTAAATAAACATTAAAAAAATTAAAAAAATAATAAATACTGTTATATTCACGATATGCGAAGAGAATAGTGTATTGTATACTAGGGGCTAAATACAATATACCGTTAAAGATAATTTCATCTGGCGTGTTGTTGTGACTTTGCTTTCAAGGGCTGCTACTGAAAAAAAAAAAAACATCACCTGGGTGCGTGACATTCTATTTGTGAGCAATAGCTCTGTTCCCGAGCAGGGATTGGCCTGTCTGGCATCCTGCCTGTTTTTATGGGACCCGGCAGCTAAGCGATTTTGATTGGGAAACAAATTTAAGAGGGAAAATATCTCAGGCCATGTGTATACGATGTGAGATTGGAGATTCAGGATTTATAAATAAAGTTTTATTGGAATGCATCCTGGCCCCTTCAAAGGCCTTTTGCAGGTGGCTGCTTTCTCTCTGCGACAGGAGGGTTGAAAAGCGGAGACTGTGGGCCCCATATAGCTGCAAACACCAACCCTCTGGACTTTCGGGGGGGAAAAGCGTCCTGACTCTTGCTCAAGGGCATTATTTTTCCAAGCTTCCTGTGCCTCCGGGGCCCGGCGGTAGAACCCACAAAGGCCGGTTCCTTGGCTCTAGCCCCCCACTCTGTAAGTATGGCGACGGCCCCGGGGAATCTGCATTTTCACCAGCAGCCGCTGGCATCCGCGGGGGGCCCTGAGTCTCTGCAGGGCTAGCAGCTAAGGCGGTCGTGTGCATCATTTCACTCCATACTGGTGTGGGGGGTGGGGTGGGGTGGGGATCCTGGACCCCTCCCTCTCCCCCCCCCCCCCCGGGGTGCAGAGGAGGAAACTGAGGCTCCGAGAGGCGAAAGGCTTCACCCGCGGCCCAACACGGGAGGTGCTCGCGAGCCTTTTTGTTGTCCCGCAGAGGAATGTGCCCACCCGTCCTGCTGCTGACGCCGGGCCTTTGTGCCGGCCCGGAATGTCTTCCTGTCTTTCTCTGCCTGTGTTTTCCCCGGATGCTGTGGGCCGAGCTGAGTTGCATCCCCGGGGCCGCCTTGCCAAGGGCTGCGTGCGGCGTCCCCGGGGCGGGAGAGGGGGGCCGGCCGGGCTCCAGGCGAGCTGTGATTTAATAAGCAGACACTTAGGGCCCCGATGCAGGGCCCAGCCCACGCGGGACGGCCCTCTCCGCTAATTGTCCCTTGGCTGCCGCCCGCCGCCCTGCCGGCGTCTCTGGGCTCATTAGCGAAGGGAAGAGGGGAAGGGGGGGGCGGGGGGGCGGGGGTCTGGGAAGAGCCTCGTGCAGCTCTGGCAGCTTCCAAGATTTTTATCACACTGGACAGCACAGACACCCTCACGCCGCCAAAGGTGGATCACAACAAGGTCAGGGCCTGTCCGGGGCGTCACCCTCCGGCCCTCGAAAGGACATGGGACCCGGGTTCAAATCCCGCCTGGGGCGGGGGGGGGGGGATGGAGAGACCCGGCACCAGAAATTCGGACCCGCCGGGACTTGAGCCGCCCTCGTCTGCAGGCAGGCAGCCAGGTTGGAATCCCCGCGCCCCGCCCCCCGCCCCCCGCCGAGGCGCTGTGTGACCCCAGCGAGTGCTCTGACCTCTCTGTGCCTCCGTTCCCTCATCTCCAAGATAACAGAGGCTAATGGGACCCCCGGAAGGGTCGCCGTGAGGTGCAAGGGACTTACCAGGGTGACCGTGACCCGCCTCGGAGGCCAGGCACCCAGCTTGACCATGTCTCCCAGCCTCCCTTGCAGCGAGGGGGGCCGCGTGATGGGGTGTCAGCGCAGGGACCCCGAGCAGGTGTGAGGTGTGCCCCTGCCACGCCTGCCGGCCCTCGTAGACACCTTTCTCTGGGGACCCTCGTAGAAACGAGCAAGCCGCTCTTGCTCCCAGCCGAGCCACAGCCATTCTGGAGCTGCTCTTGCCTCAGCTGCTTGTCCCGCCCCGACCAATACAGAGGACAGAATGTCCCAGGCTGGAGGGAAGACAAACAAGGGGTGTCTCTGGACCCCTGTCACATTCCAGGAAGGGCACCAGGCGGGCCAGTCCAGTTCCAACCCCGCGGCGACTTTGGTCAAGCAACGGGAGCTCTCTGACCTGCTGAGCTCCCCCCTGGGACAGGGAGGCCCATAAGAACTTTCCTCGAGGGGTAGTTGGGACGGTGGCCCAGGGTGTGCATCAGTGACCGCGCCCGGCAGAACACTGGGACACAACCGGAGCTTCCTACCTGCCGTTTCAACCTCTCCCATGGATGGGGACCGGCTCGTCACTCCTCCGGGGCCGGCTCTACCCTCAGGGCCCACCCCAGACTGCCTGCTGCATCTAAGATGTCACCGTGGGTCGGGGGACACGGGTCCCGGCACCAGTGACAGGTCGCATGATGACGTGTGGGAAGGACCCTTGCCGGTCAGCCTGAGACACTGTCCTGGGCTGTCAGCTTCTCCTCGGGAGCGATGCCCCGTGACCCGGTCGTCCTCAGTCGGGCCGGATGGGAGCCTGCCCGGTCTGGATTTAAGGGAACACGTGGCTCCTTCTTCCAGGAATGCCTTCCCCACCCGCGGTCAACTGTCAGCTTCTCGTCATTCTTCGGGCGTGGGAATAAACGTCACCGCCTCCAGGAGGCCCTCCCGGATCTCCTAGCTAAAGTCCATCTGCCAGTGAGTCTGCCTTACAGATTCAAGTTCTTTTCTTGCACAAGAGTACTTGTTGTAACGTCCTATGTATCGCCTCTTCCTCCAGAGTATATAAGTGCCCGGAGGGCAGGAATACTCTCTGTGCCGAGTATTCTACCCCCAGCCCTTCACTGTTTTATGTGTAGTACCCAGAACAGGGACTGACGGTTGGCTGAATAACTGAAACCAGGCCAGGCTTTCACGCTGGCTGGCTGAATGCCTCGAATAGCAACTTCTTTAATCTTTGCGAGTGGGATTTCTAAAACAACGACATTGGGACGCCTGGGTGGCTCAGTCGGTTTAAGCATCTGACTCTTGATTTGGGCTCAGGTCATGATCTTGCAGTTCACGAGATCGAGCCCCGTGTGGGGCTCTGTGCTGACAGCACGGAGCCTGCTTGGGATTCTCCCACCCGCCCCCCCCACCCCGTTCCTTCCCCGCTTGTGCACTCTCTCTCTCTCTCTCTCTCCAGAGTTGTGTCCCATGAGGGGTGAAGAAGCTGGGGTCTTCCTCTTCAACACCCGGCCCATCATGGGCAAAATTCCTCCTGGGCATTAACACTCCAACACGTCTAGCCTGCCCCTCACTGTGGCCAACAGATCGCCCTCCAGTGGAGAATCTTGGGTGCTTGGGGTTGGCACCCTGAGAATGTACTAGAATACCAAGTGTTGAGGGGATATCGGTGGGGGTACTGACAGGGTCTGTTACAAGGGTATATGTCGCAGATTTTTCATGGGTTCCCAAATTCCCAAATTTCTTCTTTTTCCATAAAGGTGAACCATTAAAAGTGTTTAAAGCGGCTTCACCCGTAGAGTTTTGAAAACGTTTCATAAAAATAAATCCACAAATCAGAAGAACTTGCGGCTGGGGAAAATGGAAGTCTGTCTGTTTGTTTGTTTGCATCTTTAATAAGCATACGATTCGGGGCATAAAAACCAAATACAAAGTAGCACCTTATTCTGATGTTGAACGTAACACGGTACAATTATGCAACGAGAGTCTCAGAAAATGGCGTTTTTATAATACCTCATAAAATAGCTAATATCGAACTTCGTAAATTACATCAATGCCTTTGAACAAACATCGCGTTCTTTTTAATAAATAAAACGTTCAGAATTATTTCCTGGAAGTGCATTTTAGACATTAATAACTGGCTTCAAATGAAATTCTGTTTCACAGCGATAAGCAAATGTAATTGCCACAAACTGAAACAGTCTGTAAGGCTTACCTGCTCTCGAAAGGGAAGGAAATATTGAGCTAATGTAGCCATCAAGATATATAACCTGCTACTTCTTGAATAAACCAAATTCCATCCCTAAACACAGAGAGCTCAGAAATTCAGACCCAAGGACATAAATATAAGGTATTTCCTGGAATTAGTTTCATATGGTTTATACATTGCAGTTATCAACTGATCTGACACAACATTCTAGCCAGTTTTAAAATTACATATCGTGCATCAGAAAAATAGACATTTTCATGGCATCTGGTACTCTGTATTATCAAAAGCATATCGTTATTTAAGTTAAAAAAACTCAGTATTTCCACTTCATTAAAAATAATAATTCTGACAGTATAAAACTCTCTTCTATTCTTTAACCAGAGGTCAGCAAACTGTGGCCCGGGGACCCAGTGCGGTCCACCCCCTACTTTCACACACAACGTAAGAATGGTTTTGTGTTTTAAATGGTTGGGGAAAAAAAAAAAAAAAAAAAAAAAACAACCAAAAACCAAAACCAGGAGAATGCTATGTGGTATGTGAAATTCTATGAAATTCAGAATTGGCATCTGTAGGTAAAGTTTGATTGGAACTCAGTCACACCCGTTCATCTGTGTCTTGTCCGTGGCTGTTTTCACTACCTCGACGAAGCTGAGCTGTTGTGGCAGAGGACTTATGACCTGCAAAATCGAAAATGTTTACTCTCTAGCCCTTTAGAGAATACATTTGCCAGTCCCTGCTTCATACCATGCCCATCTCCATTCTCAGGAGTCACAAAGGGAAGTTATTTTAGGGACCATTTAGGGTTCCAGGGTTTTCTTGAATACCGCACCAAGCTAGTGAGAATCTGTGTGGCCGTGGGGTGAACTATATCCATGGAAACCCCCAACGTGAGTTATTTATGGTCAGACAAGCAGAGTGTGTTTTCTCTTCCTCCCCCACCCCCTACCCCCAAAGTGGATTTATCTGAGTGGGTGAACTACCTAAATCGCTTTCTCTATCTGCTTCGTGTTAATCTCTGGAGGCACGTATACGAATAAACAGTAAGAACAAACACTGCAGGAGGTAGGGCGAGAAGCCAGTAAAATGCAAACCCTTTGGCCCTCGATGTCGATTACGATCACTTTGCTATGCTTGGTAGATGTAGCTTGGCCCTCATTTACCTGAGGTCACTTTAACCAGTGATCCTGCTATCTCAAGTTTCTTTTTGAAAAACTTTACTTTTGGGGCGCCTGGGTGGCTCGGTCGGTTGAGCCTCGGACTTCGGCTCAGGTCACGATCTCACGGTTTGTGAGTTCGAACCCGCGTCGGGCTCTGTGCTGATGCCTCGGAGCCTGGAGCCTGCTTCCGATTCTGTGTCTCCCTCTCTCTCTGCCCCTCCCCCGTTCATGCTCTGTCTCTCTCTGTCTCAAAAATAAATAAACGTTTAAAAAAAAAAAGAAAGAAAGAAAGAAAGAAAGAAAAACTTTACTTTTAAAATTATGAAACCTATATAAGGTTTTTTATAGGAAAATTTAAAACAACACGAACAGATTACGATGGCACGTGTGCCTCAGGATCAATTACTGTTAATATTTTGTTGCCTCATCTTTTATGTGCCTTCCCGTGCATTTATGAGCCCTTTAATCCGATGAAGATGTTCTGTGCCCTTAAATAGACTTCTACGCCATCACATTAATGCCTGCATCTGGAACCTTTCATTTACTTAACCATTCTCCAAGTGCTGGGCATTTCAGTTATTTTCCAGTTCTGTTTTTGTTTTTGTTTTTTTTGCCATTGTAAATAATGCATGGATGAACATCTTTAAAACGAATTATTAGACACGTTCGTGAACACTTTCTTCGGATACATTTGAAAAGCTGGTATTGTTGGTCCCCAAGCAGATACATGTTGTAAAGGCTGATATATATTATAAAAGTGCCCTTAGGGAAAGGCCTTCCCTTCAGCATCGTGTGACAGTGCCTGTTACACACACACACACACACACACACACACGTCCATTCGCTCCTTGAGCCCTCCTGGCACATTCATGCCTTGAGGACTTTGTCCTCGTTATTCTTTTCTCTGGAATGCCCTTCCATCAGATATCTTTAGAGAGTCTTCATTCCCTGTAGGTTGTTGCTCAAATGTCCCTTTCTCAGTGAGGTCTTCTCTGATGGTCCTATCTAAAATTGCCACCCCTGTTCTACCCCAGTATTTCTTTTTCTTTTAATTTCTTTTTATATTTATTTTTGAGAGAGACAGAGACAGAGACAAAGAGAGACAGAGCGTGAGTGGGAGAGGAGCAGAGAGAGAGGGAGACACAGAATCTGAAACAGGCTCCAGGCTCTGGGCTGTCAGCACAGAGCCCGACGCGGGGCTCCAACTCACGAACCATGAGACCATGACCTGAGATGAAGTCAGATGCTTAATTGACCGAGCTACCCAGGCGCCCCTACCCTAATATTTTGCTCCTTTATCCTTTTATTTCCTCTTTAGCACTTACTACCACTTAACACGTTGCATATTTTGTTTATTGTCTCTTTCCTCTACTCAAATATAAGTACCATGAGGGCAGGAGTTACTGCTCAGAAGTTACTGGATGGATGGATGGATGGATGGATAGATGGATGATGTGTGGATAGGTGGGTGGATAGATAATGAGTGGGTAGATTGTGAGTAGATGGGTGGAAAGATGGATAGATGGATGGATGAATGGATGGATGCATGATGTGTGGATAGGTGGGCAGATGGGTGGATGAATAATGGGTAGATGAAAGATGGATAGATGGATGGATGGAGGGATGAATGGATGGATGGATGGATGGAAAATAAATAGATAGGATAGAATATCCATAATATAAGTAAATATATAAAAATGTTAGGGAAGATCCATGAGATTCTTAGCTTTACCTAGAGAGGGTTGACACAGCATGCTCCCTTTTCTCGTTAAAGTTAACATTCTAGAGAGACTTGTTTTCTCCCCTCAAGAATCCAGGAGCTAGACATTAATATACCCAATTTATAGAGGAAGAAACTGAAATTCAGAGAAGTTGTACCTCACCCAAGATCAAAGAGCTAGTAAGTGGCAGCACATCTATTCCAAAATCTTATCTCATTTGGAAGCTCCAACATAAATACTATAACTTGAGAAGTGGAAAGAATGTCCTCAAACTCCAAAGAAAATTTAGGGAAGAGGAAGGAAAAATTAACTGAAAAGAAGGCAGGCAGGCAGGAAGGAAGGAGGGAAGGAAGGAAAGAAGGAAGGAAGGAAGGGAGAGAGGGAGGAAGGGAAGATTGAGGGAGGAAGGAAGGAAGGAAGGCGGGAAGGAAGAAAGGAAGGAAGGAGGGAAAGAAGGAAGGAAGGAGGGAAGGAAGGAAAAGAGGGAAGGAAGGAAGGAGGGAGAGAAGGAAGGAGGGAAGGAAGGATAAAAGGAGGGGAGGAAGGAAGGAAGGAAGGAAGGAAGGAGAGAAGGAAGGAGGGAAGGAAGGAAGGAAAGGAGGGAAGGAAGGAAGGGAGGGAGGGAGGGAGGGGGAAACAACTAGTCAGTTTCTTTGTAATTAAAAGGAGTGGGAGTGGGTAAAGGAGTTAATGAAGACAACCACTTGGAAGGAGACCAAGATCTTTTCACAGAAGAGTCATCTTCTATGACAAAATGGAAACCGTGCATCCATAGACGTCACGTCCTTTCTCCAAGGCTGCAGTTATTTGTCTGCTTGAGCCCTTGTTTTTGCCCTTGCTTTAAAGTCAAGTGTGTAAACAGTATCCCTTCAAAGGGGGAAAATCCCCGCAGGCGTCATTTTACTGCCAGGCCAGAAGGATAACCTCAGCAGACCCCGAGAGTGGGGCAGGGTGGAGGGACCCCAGGCATGTCTATGATTAAGAGGGAAAGTGATCTCTGGCCACCCCTTATAGAAGGGAGGCCATTCTCGAATGAACCCAGCTGAGCACCTGCCCGTAGCAGCCAAGTGCACGGCCCTGCCTAAGTTCAAATCCCAAACATGCCTCTTTTTAGCTAGACCAGTCTCTCAACAGCGCAGAGCCTTGGTTTCCTCATCTGTAAGATGGGACTGATTTAATAGTAGCTGCTGCAAGGGGTCATTGTGAGAATTTTTTTTAAGTTTGTTTATTTTGAGAGAGACAGAGCAAGCAGGGGAGGAGCAGAGAGAGAGAGAGAGGAGAGAGAGAGAGAGGGCCATCAGCGCAGAGCCCGACGCGGGGCTCGAACCCATGAACTACAAGACATGACCTGAGCTGAAGCCAGGAGTCGGATGCTCAACAGACAGCCATCCAGGCACCCCGGGGGTTTTTTCAATTAACAAATGGAAAGGGCCTGGCACCGTCCCTAGCTAATACAACCTCAAGAGAGAGAAACTCTTCCTCTCCTTAGGCCTGGAATCTCAACTCCGGCCAGCCTAGATGTAGTTGAGAGGACTACCAGTTGGGGGAAAACGTTGGTTTCTGCGTTACCAATGGCCAGAAATGAGGCAGAAGGACGCCCGGATGATGCTCGAAGCCAAGATGAACGTAACAAAGATGGGACAAATTATCTATCTGTTTTCGATGCCATTTTCTGCTGATCTTGCTTGTGTTACCCCAGACACTTGAGTGACACGGCCTGGCCTGGTCTCCGACTTGCTACAGGGAATTACGAAGAGTTGCGGATCTGGCTAAGCAGGGCCGTTGAACGGATACATCGTTGAACGAGTAGGTCATTGAATAGACAGATCTTTGGACGGACATATCATTGAATAGATAGGTCATTGAATAGACAGCTCATGGAGTGGTTCGTGTGGACCGGCTAAGGGAAATTGATATCTTGAGGGAAAGGGAATCATGGCTTCAAAGATCTTCTCTCTTCCTCAACACCAGGGTGGAGACTGATTTTTATGCAGGGGCCCGACAAGACCCTAATATAATAGACTCAGCAGAATTTTCCAAACGGTGTCCTTCCTCAACTAGCTCAGCTGTAATGGGAAGTTCGTAGATCTTTGGATGCCTCAAGCCCATTTACATTGCTTGTTCAACCCAGTCCAGTTTCCCCCAAAGCTAAAGCACATGTCTATGGCAGAAGAGTTTCTTTGCGAGCGTGCCGTTGAGACAATTCTTTCCAACATCACGGTCCTCAATCTTTCACTCACGCATGCGTGGGTTGGTTGACTGATTAATTGACTGATTCCATCAACATTTATTGAGCACCTACTTTAGGCCAGATTCCACATGGAATGGAATTTCAAGAATGACAAGTGACACGTTCCTGCTTCGGTAAGGACACAACATTCTGGATTCCGTTTATTCCCTACACTAAAGCTTCCTCAGAATTCATCTGGGGACACATCTTTTCAATGCCTTTATTCCACAGTTTATCACCTGGTTCAGATTTTTATTGCTTCTGCTTCAAGGGAATCTGATGACAGTTGTTCCAACAGTTTCTCTAAGTCACGGTGCAAATGCGTTTTAAAAAATCTCTTGGCAAGTATGCAACTCTCATTGGAGCATTCTGCATGACTTCACTAGGTTTTTGCACAGAGCAGAAAGTATGGCGTGGGATATTATCACAAAACCTGTATAGCAGCTTTGGAAGATGGGGGACAAATTGCCTCGCTTAGGACATATGACCACACTACCACCTGGTGGTAATGTTGCACCTGAAGCCATCGAATAAAGATGGCTGAGTTTCGCCAAACGTGACTTTTTGGCGGAGCTCACGAATTGGAAAGAGTTCTTCATTCCTCTTGGATGAAAGCTAAAAGGGCCAAAGAGCCCATGTAGGACCACATCTCAGGGACCCGTACAAATTCACATCCATCCTCTTCCGTTGTGATCACCACTGTATGTACGGTAAATGGTAGCTGTTCACAATTGCAGAGTGCGTATCCGAAAGCTTTTCACGAACCTGACTTGGGAGATGCATGATGCTTGGCTGCATTCGCAGCTGAGAAAAACAAGGTTCAAAGAGGTTCCGGAAATGCTCAGGGTATAGCTAGCAACGTAGAGAAGCCAGGGTTCAAACCCACACAGTCTAATGCTTCGACGTGTGCTTTCTGCATTTAGGGAGGGCATCATTATCGTGTTGGGCGCCCTATGGAGTTGGAAATCAGCTGCATGGGTCAATGTCATTTCAACACCCTGGTGCGAAGGCAAGTGCATAGCACGCAGAACCCAATGAGTAGCACGTCACCGTCACTGCAAACACACTGACTGGTATGGGTCGAGTATGCACAGGGCAAGATGGCCCTGTCAGCTCAGATTCCACGGACGCAGAGCCTGAGACAAGGATTCCGGTGCGAGTGATTTATCAAGAGTGCTCTCCAGAGAAGCGAGACAGGCTGAGTGACGCGAGACACGGAAGCGGAGGAAGCCAAGCACGAATGTGGTTTGCAGTGACGTCAAGCTTCAGCCTGATCTCACCGGGGGGCTTTAAAGTCCCAACCGCGCTGCAGAGTTATTCTGCTTGAGAGCAAGGAGGCTGAGCTCTCATACCCGAGGACAAGCCAGTCACTGACTATGGGGACGTAACTCCGGAAAGGAACACAGACTCTCAGACACCTTCAGGCAAGGTGGTTCCTGTTGTCCAAAAGCAGTTCTCTGAAGGATTGAAAGTATGAGCTATGGGTAGTAAGACACACAACAGCCGGGATAGGGGCACACTCAAATGGCCCAAGGGACCCCAGGCGATGTGGTAGGACACCAACAGCGTCCCCTGATTCATTCTTTTTCTGCCACAATGGCTTCCACGAGGTTCTTCGAATGCACCCACCTATGTCAACCCCAGGACCTTTGCACTTGTGGTTCCCTCTGTCTGGATGTCCATTTTTTTTTTTTTCACCTCTTTCAGTTCTTGGCCCACGTCATTCTCTCAGTAAGGCCTTCCCCAAACATCCTATTTAACACTGAAACAACACACACATACACACATGTGTACACATATACCCCTTTTTCCAGCTGTATTTTTCTTTGCGGCATCTGTTATCAACTCACACATCCATATTTTATGTATGTGTTCTCCATACGATTGCCCTGGACCAGACTGTATGATCCGAGGGGGCAGGGCTTTCGATTCACATTGCTCCCTCGTGTGTCCCCAGCACCGAAAATAATTATTGGCACACAGCACATGCTTCAAAACCATGTGTTGAGGGGCGCCTGGGTGACTCAGCCGGTTGAGCGTCCGACTTCGGCTCAGGTCACGATCTCGCGGTCCGTGGGTTCGAGCCCCGCGTCGGGCTCCGTGCTGACAGCTCGGAGCCTGGAGCCTATTTCGGATTCTGTGTCTCCCTCTCTCTCTCTGACCCTCCCCCATTTATGTGTGCTCTCTCTCTCTCTCAAAAATAAATATTTAAAAGATATTTGTTGATTGAGTGAATGAAGACATGAATATTTAATGGAAACATTACACTTATTTAATGAGAAAATACGTATGTTGTAAAAATATAATGCATGAATTTATGCCCAATGAATATACAGCCGGTATGAGTTCAGTCACACAGGATGTACATATGGCTGTGCGCAGGAAGAGACTGGAAGGAAATTCAGCAAAATGTGAGTGGTGGTTTCATTTAGTGGCCGCGGCATTAATGATTACTATATTCTTCGCAGTGCTTTCCTGCATGGCCCAATTTTCCCATGTGGCCATGTATAATATATACGTTAGCAGGGGAAGATGCTTCGTTCTATCTTGTTTTTAGAAATAAGAGGTGAGATGGCACCCGGGTGGCTCAGGTGGCTGAGCGTCCGACTTCGGCTCGGGTCGTGATGTCGCGCTCCGTGGGTTCGAGCCCCGCGTCGGGCTCACTGCCGTCCCCGCGGGGTTGGCTTTGGATCCTCTGTCCCCCTCTCTCTGCCCCCTCTTCTGCGCTGCTCTCTCAGAAATAAGTAAATATTTAAAAAAATAATAATAAGAGTTGAAACATGAAGGACATTCGGTGCATTAAGCAGTTGGACGATCATTCCCACAAGAGAAGAGACAGACAACATAGTGTATGCCACACCGTGGTGTGGCTTGAGGGAAGATAGGCTCTCACGTCGCCCCGTGTTCAGGTGCGATGCCTGGCCTGAAGCAGGTGCCCATCAAGAGTCTGAGTGTGGGAAGGGGAGAGGAAGGGTGGACGGGAGGGAGAAATGACGAAGGAAGCCCACCAATCAAAATGCCGCCCTCTGTCCTGCCGAGTTCTGTCCAGTCCCTGGGTAGGGTGGGGCTGCCGAGGGCGGCCAGTCCTTGGGGGGGACAAGAGCCATCCTCCCTTCCTCTGATCGTGTGTCAGACCCTGGACTAAGCAGCCGGGAGCCTCCCCGTGCACAAGTGACTTCAGCTCCCTGAGCCTTTGGAGCCTTTGAGCACCGTGGGACATTCACACGGGACAGATGTTATTCACCCCAATTTGAAGATGGTGACACTGAGGCAGCGGGAGAGAGGATAAACAGCCTGCCCGAAGTCACACGCTTTGGGCAAGGACCAGTTTCCCCTGTTTTCCATCACCTGCTCTCCCTGCTCCCTCCGGAAGGGCATCTGGGTCTGCAAGCAGACCCTGGAACGAGGGGCAGGGTCCCAGTCTGAGACGCAAGCTCGCTGGACCTGAGGCCACCTGCTTCTCTGCGCTGGGATGGTGAGCAAGACGGCTTGGTATCTCCGGGCCCCAGGGAGTGAAATCGTCCACGTTCGAGAGACTGCAGTTCACCCAAGGTCAGAGTAATTGCGCATGATTAATGGCTGATCCTTCGTGAAAGCCCTTCACAAAAGCTCCAAACCGACTTAGTCGTAATTTCATACTCCTCCCCGTCCATTTAGAAGAGCAAGGGCTTTATTTCCTCCCTGCACAGCTAAGAAATCAGAATCTTCGGCTCTGGAAAAGAGCTTTTAAACCTCTGACTCACGGACTGTGGTTTCCCAGGGCCAGTACCAGACATCACGGATGGCCGTGTCTGGCCGTCTAGGCAACCCTGGAGGGAGGGGGTCATAACAGAAAGAGGGAACGTTTGCAGAGTGCTCGCCTGCCGGTTACAGGAAGGATCGCCCTCAGTCCCCACAGCCAGTGCGGGATGGTCGTCTCCCTCCAGCCGACAAGGAAACTGAGGCACGGCAGCATCCGTGGTTTCTGGTTACGCCGCTCGTCCATGCGGGGCAGCCGGGATTTGAACCCCGGCAGGCGGGCTCCGTCCCTTCCCTGCGGTTATCAGTCAAACCGACCTGTTCTTCACCAGGTGGGCAGCTCAGCACAACACGGGTCCTCGGCCAGCGGCGACCCCACCACCCCCCCCCCCCCCGCCCCCACGGCACCCAGCTGTCCCCAAACCCCAGACGCGCGTGCCCAGACCGCTCCCTGGGTCTCGGCCACGCCCTCTCACCTTCCGTCTTCCCGAGTGCAGCGTGCTCTGGCAAGCGCCCCGTGCCTTTGCACGTGCCGTGCCCTCCGCCTGGCGCGCCGGGTCTGCCCTGCCCCGGCCCGCTCGCCAAACCCTCCTCACCCTCCGTGAGCCAGCTTGAGCGTGTTCCCCCACAAGCAGGTGATGAACGGATGAAGCGAAGTGTTGAATCCGAGCTTCCAAGCTGCCATCCCGAGGTCCGGATGGGGCCCTCACGCGGGGTTTTGTTTGACCACACGACGCTTTCAAAAAATATTCGAATCCGTCGTCTCTCTGTTCAAACGGGCGTGCTGGCGGCTCTTAAGAAGCCGGAAGATCCGGGGGGGTGGGGGGGCGCCTGGGTGGCCCAGTCAGTTGAGCATCCGACTCTTGGTTTCTGCTCGGGTCACCATCTCCAGGTTTGTGGGATCGAGCCCCGCCCTGGGCTTTGTGCTGCTGGTGCGGAGCTTGCTTGGGATGTTCCGTCTCCCCGTCTCTGCCCCTCTCCAACTCACAGTCGTGCTCGCTCTCTCTCCCCTTCTCTCTCAAAATAAATAAATAAACTAAAAAAAAAAAAAAATGAGCAGAGGAACTGAATGCATATTTAAAAAAAAAAAAGAAACAAACAAAAGCCAGGACGGCTGGCAACAGTGACCTAAAACCCTACGTGGCATCAGTTATGGACCTGGGAAGTGGCTGTCCCCTTCGGAGGGGACAGGGGTTCTTCAGGTCATCAGAGTCCCCTCTGCCCCCCGCCCCCACTTGGCTCATGTAACCCCCTGCAGGCCCTGCATGCCTGGGAGTTCGAGACCCTGCTCTAAAGATTCTGCAAAACGTGGGAGCCTGGAAAGGGCAGCCTTTGGGAGGTTTCCTGAATCGTCCTTTCGGTTCTGACGCCTGCTGCCTGCCTGCCTTGCGCGCGGCAGGGTATATTAGATAATCAATCGGACCGTCGGGTCCAGAAAGGCACTGATAAGGAACGTCGTACTCCATTCCTTCATTTATTTTCCAAATATCTGCACCCCCCCCCCCACACACACACACACACTGCCGCTGTGTGCAAGGGATTTTGTCGAATCGGCACACGTTTCGAGGAAGCTGCCAGAGGCGGTCGCTTCGAATCCTTCACTGTATCTTTTCTTCTGAAGCCTGTAAAAGGCAGTGCCTCCGTGCTGCCTGTATCCACGTTCCTCCTGGTGAGGAATTTTGTCTCTTGTGAAGGGACAAGGAAAGGCCTCCTCTGCTGACTGCTGTTGTTCTGGGGCTGCTCCTTGCTTCCGGGGTTCAGAGGGTCAGAGGGTCTCAGCTAAAACACGCCTCATCTTGTGCGTCCTCAGCGCAGGGGGTTCCGGGCCTCAGACCGAGGCCTCATCATGGCACCCCTGGATTATGCCGAGGGTGTGGGTCCCCTGTGCCAAACGCAGCCTGGCAACTTTTCCTGGAGCTCGGGCTCGAACGGGACATTCGAAAGACCTGGGGCTTTTACGCAAGACAGCTGGAACGCTCACCCCCATGGAGAGCCACGGCCAGAGTCTCCAAAAGGAAGACGGTGGCCTCTCTATCTCCAACCAGTCCTGCTCAGGCTCCTCGTGCCCGCGAAAGGGAGGGAGGAAGGAGGCTGTGCCCAGGTCTCCTCTGACCTTTGAACCCGGGCCCGTCCTGTCTGCAAGGAAACAGTGGCGAATCCGCTAAGCTGGGGTAACCTGTCCTCGCCCACACGGATACCCCCCTGCCCCCGCCAGATCTCCACGCCCTTCCTACCTGTTCTTGCTGGTGGACTAAGGCAGTGCCTGATCAGCAGGACCCCTTTCTCACTGGGAATAAGGCCGGTCCTCCAAGATGGCGACCTACACCTCCCAGATTCTCTCCCGGTTGGTGACACCAGTGATCCAGACCGTGGATGGTTTCCATGGCCCAGACTGTTGCTTTTGGGGGTTTTTTGTGTGTGTGCCTAACTGTGTTCTAGATCCAAGAGGACATGTGGATATTTGGGGAAGCGGTGGGGGGCTGGGGGAGGGAACCACTTCAGCTTACCATCTTGATTCCCGCCTTTTCTCTCAGGCTCAGAGCCCAGCCCCTGGGAGAGTCCCCTCACGGAGAGGACGTGGAAGGGCTGGGGGTGGGGGTGGGGGCTCCTGAGGCTCCCCTCCCATTTCCTCCTCAGTGGTGACGTCACAAATGCCCTGGCAACTTAAGCATCCGGGAGCTTCAAATTCCTGCCTGCCTCTCCTCAACCGCACGACCCCCTGGGCGTGGAAAGACCACCTGGAGACCCGGGGCCTTGGTTTTGCCGCTCCATGATGGTGCGGCCCTGGGAAATATATTTTCGCTTCCTGGGCCTCAGTTTACCCATCTTACAGCGAAGCGGGCGAACATGCCCCCCTGCCCCCCAGCACGCCTGGCTTTGCTGTCTCCCATAACACGTGGGACAAGGTCCCACCTGCAGGTCCGGATGGGGCTTCTTGGAGGTGAAGGGAGAGATTAAAGTCACTGCGAAGCAGCCTTAGAGAAGAAGCCTAGATCATTAGGATTATTGTCCCCCACCCCATCTCCCCCACGCTCAACTGCGAGGTTTTTTCCACGACTCAGACCCGATCAGGCTTTTCCAAAGCTTGGAATCTCATGTTGATGGACGCAATTCTTTCTTTACACACTTGGTTTGCATTGGCTTCCACGAAATATTGTTAAATGGTAATCGTGACAGTGCTAAGAAGGAGTAGATCCCGGCTTTGTGGGGTCCGAGGCTCACACAGGTTGGGGGCCCTTTTGTATGAAAACAAAATTACAGCTGGAAAACTCTACACACAAAGATAGATATTGATCTAGAATGTGAGAAATCACACATTGCCACCTTTCTAGAAGGCGAAAAGGCTGCAAATGTCACGAAACCCAGAGAAAAAGATCGTAACAGTTTTATTCATTAACTCCTCCCACATGGCTAAATTATTTTTCCTCTTATAACTTCTGACCACAAACTGTTTTTTTTTTTAATTTTTAAACGTTTATTTATTTTGAAGAGACAGAGAGAGACAGAGCATGAGCGGGGGAGGGACAGAGAGAGAAGGGGACACAGGATCCAAAGCAGGCTCCAGGCTCCGAGCTGTCAGCCCAGAGCCCGACGCGGGGCTCGAACTCACAGGCCGTGAGATCAGGACCTGAGCCGAAGTGGGACGCTCAACCGACTGAGCCACCCAGGTGCCCCTGGGTAAATGCTATTTTATATGATTTCCTCACATAAAAGAGAAGATACGGGGTGTATGCACTCGTTAAAGCTACACTTTCAAGCATATTCCTGATAGGAAAGAACTTTTTATGTCAGGAGACATATCCGGTAAAGGACTATTGTCTAAAATATACAAAGAGCTCTTAAAACTCAATAAGAAGAAAATGAGCAACGAGGGTTAAAAATGGGCAAAAGGCACGTCGTCTCAGAAGGCACACAGACGGCAAACAAGCATCTGAAAAGACACTCAACATCATATGCCATCAGGGAATTGTAGGTTAAAGCAATTTAATGTTAGGATGGCCAAAATCCAAAACGCCAATGCCAAAAGCTGGCGAGGTATGGAGCAGTAGGAACTCTCATTCACGGCTGGTGGGAAAGCAAAATGGGACACCCCACTTGGGGAGACAGTTTGGAGGTCTCTCACAAAGCTGAATACACTCTTACCCTACAGTCCAACAATTTGCGCTCTTTGGTGTTTACCCATTTGAGTTCAAAGCTTGTGTCCCTGAAACAACTCTGCCTACGGATGTTTGTGATAGCTTTATTGATCGTTGCCAAAACTTGGAAGCAACGAATAAACCCTCCGGTAGGCGAGCGGATAAACAAACAGTGGTCCATCCAGATGATGAATAGTATTCAGCCCTAAAAAGCAATGAGCTATCAAGCGATGAAAAGACATGGGAGAATCTTGAATGAATGTTGCTCGGTGAGAGAAGCCAAACTGAAGAGGCTACACGCTGCGTGATTCCAAAGAGAAGACATTCGGAAAAAGGCAAAATTACGGAGACAGTAAAGAGATTGGTGGTTGCCCGAGGTTATAAGGGGAAGGGAAATGGGAGGAGCACAGGGCATTTTTTAGGGCAAGGAACTGGTCTGTAATGATGGAGACATGCCATGTGCTTGCCCAAGCCCACAGAATGTACACCAAGAGTGAACCCGAACGTCAACACTGGACTTCGGGTGATCGTGACGCGTCCGTGCAGAGTTTCACCGATCGTAACACGCGTCCCACTCTAGTGCAGGGTGTTGCTAGTCGGGGAGGCTGTGCACGTGGGGAGCGGGGGGGGGGGTGTCTATAGAAACTCTGTCCTTGGGGCACCTGGGTGGCGCAGTCGGTTAAGCGACCGACTTCAGCCAGGTCACGATCTCACGATCTCGCGGTCTGTGAGTTCGAGCCCCGCGTCAGGCTCTGGGCTGATGGCTCGGAGCCTGGAGCCTGTTTCCGATTCTGTGTCTCCCTCTCTCTCTGCCCCTCCCCCGTTCATGCTCTGTCTCTCTCTGTCCCAAAAATAAATAAAAAACGTTAAAAAAAAAAAAAAATTAAAAAAAAAAAAAAAAAAAGAAACTCTGTCCTTTCTGCTCAATTTTGCTGTGAACCTAAAAATGCTCTTAAAGAAGGCACTTTACTATTTTTAAAAGCCGTAAAAGAAATTACGACCTTCGGGGTATGTTGACAGGGTCTCTCTCAGGACCTTGGAAGGGGTCTGTGCGGTGAGGGATTCTGAAACATGAGCATCCCTAGTTTCTTCTTTCGAGAAGACGTGTGACTAAGTCCGACAGGTCTGGGACCCCACGTGACCCAAGTTTAGTAAATCTGTGCCTCGAGTGAGAAAGGCAGGAATGTGCGAGCATCTCAGACCCGTGAGCTTCAAGAAGCCCTGCCGAAGAGTATGTTTGCGGAGACAGCGGAAGAGGCTAGCTATTTGTTGGCTCGATTAACCAGGGGATGGTAGAGAGTTTCTACTGTCATTGCTAACATGCTGTTGAGTTTCTACCACATATCAGGCAGAGCTAAGTGCTTTATATACCAACACTTCAACGATGAAGAAAAGGAGGCTCAGAGAAGTGAAATCTGACGTACAGACATTTGGTGAAACTGGGATTCAAGACAATGGTGTCCTTGGTTCCCCTGAGACATGTTGCCTTAATCCGGGACTTTGGGCGATATAGCTTTCCCTTTATCTTTTTTTTTGTTTGCATCATGGTGTGATGGTGCCCGCCTTGAAGTCCTCCCTGATGTTGTTCGTGTAAAAATAAAAATGAGACCACAGGGGTGCCACTGGGGGTGGCCCAGTCAGTTAAGTATCTGATTCTTTTTTTTTTTTTTTTAACGTTTATTTATTTTTGAGACAGAGAGAGACAGAGCATGAACAGGGGAGGAGCAGAGAGAGAGGGAGACACAGAATCTGAAACAGGCTCCAGGCTCTGAGCTGTCAGCACAGAGCCCGACGCGGGGCTCGAACCCACGGACCGTGAGATCATGACCTGAGCCGAAGTCGGACGCTTAACCGACCGAGCCACCCAGGCGCCCCTAAGTATCTGATTCTTGATCTCAGTTCAGGTCATGCCCTTCCGGTTTGTGACATCGAGTCCCGCCTCAGGCTCTGCACTGACAGGGTGGAGCCTGCTTGGGATTCTCTCTCTCCTTCTCTCTGCCCCTTCCCTGCTTGCTCTCTCTCTCTCAAAATAAATAAATAAACTTAAAAGAATTAAAAAAAATTTTTTTAATGTTTATTTATTTTTGAGAGAGAGAAAAAGAGAGAGAGAGAAAACACGAGCAGGGGAGGGGCAGAGAGAGGGAGACACAGAATCTGAAGCAGGCTCCAGGCTCTGAGCCGTCAGCACAGAGCCCGACACGGGGCTCGAACTCGCAAACCGTGAGATCATGACCTGAGCCGAAGTCAGACACTCAACCGACTGAGCCACCCAGGCGCCTCCCCCCCCAAATTTTTTTCTTAAATGAGACCACAGAATAGAGAGCTCCTTCTGATTGTGAGATGCTACGTGTATTTGTCAGGGTCCAGTCGGAAAACAGAAACCACTAAAGGTCTTTCCAGCAGAGGATGTCTGATAGAGGGAATTGACTGCCCAGAGGATAGAAGGGCTGAGAAGCAGCCCAGACATGGCAGGAGCAAGGAGCTGTTACTCTCCTCGGCTGGAGGGCCAGTGAGAGAATGTAGTTTTGCCAGAGCCAGAACTGGGGCACCGGGGAGATGTGAGAGCCTTGGCAAGGGCTGCCCATGGGGCTGAGACAATAGAGGAAGAATGGTCGGGAGCCAGGGAGAAGAGGCAGGGGTTGCAGGAGAGGCCGTGGAAGCAGAGACAGGGGTAGATATACCCTGGTTGTTCCCGTTCTCTGACCCTCCCATTGTCCAGCAGCCCTCCCTCCAGCCAGCCCTTCCCGAGGAGGGGAGGGGGTTGCTGGGAAACCACACCACACATAACAAGTTAATACAGTAAAACCCTGGATTGCGAGTAACTTGTTCTGCGAGTGTTCTGCAAGACGAGCAACCGTTTCTAATAAGTTTCAACTCGATACACGAGTGATGTCTTGCCATACGAGCAGCATGCGCCCCACCCCCCCAGGGTCACATGATCACAACTGAGCCAAAGGTTCTTGAAATTCGCTTTGAGGGATGAGTGCTTTGGACGACAAGCACGTTTCTGGAACGAGTTATGCTCACAAACCAAGGTTTTACGGTGTTATTATAGGAGACAGCTTCAGGCTCCGGATGAAGGGGAAGAAGAGGGCCAGATGCAGGATTCCGGAATGCCCTACGGTCTTTCTTCTCCCCGTTGGCTAGAACGAACAGGTGAGGACAGAGTCAGCCAGGGTGTCGTACATTTCTGGATCAAGTCTTGACTCCACAAGAACGATGGGGTGGGGGAGTCGGTAGGAAAAGGGGAAGTGGGTCACTTAAACATGCTGTTCTGCCTGAAAGCAAGCATCAGAGGAATAGCTCTCCGAGGCAGGATTTATTTCCATCTTAAAATAGAGAGGCGCCTGAGGACTGGTGCAAGGGGCCTGCACCTCCCCCGAAGGGGCCTCTGATGAGGAGGCTCGTGGAGTTCACTCCCGGAGACCAGGAATGACTTTGTCCTTCTGGCTCCCTTGATCCGTCAGAAGCTGACAGCTTTCCTGTGCGGCAGTCGGCGGCCGCCTGCTTAAGGGTGTCTGCGGGAGGAAGCAAGCAGCGCCAGCCACAAGCCACTGTTCCCACTTCACTGTTCCTTGGTCAGTGCCCCGCGCTAGATACCGTCTCAAGATGCACACGCACGTCCGGAGATGCTCTGTCCGTCTCGGAGCGCCACTGCTCCACCAGGCCTGGTGTGCATAAATGGCCGAGGACTCCAGGACCGTCTGTCCCCATCCGCCCTGGGATCCCCCAGCACTTCCTGCTGCAGGGACCGCGTTCAGATCCCTGGGGCCGATTGCCCTCTCTTCCCTGGTGTTGGAACCCCCTACAACTCTTTGTCGTCAGGTTAGCACTGACTCCCCTCTCCAGCCCTCAGTAAACGTCACTTCCTCCGGGAAGCCCTCTCTGACTACCTTTCCTGAAGTGGTCTGTGTTTCATAGCCCTTGTCCTCCGTGTCACGTACTGTTCTTACCACTCATGTTGCAGAAACGCCTGGATGCCTCGGTCCGTTAAGTGTCTGACTCTTGATTTCAGCTCAGGTCATGATCGCACGGTTCGTGAGTTCAAAACCCACATCTGGCTCCGTGCTAATGGCCCAGAGAGAGAGAGCTCTCGATCTCTCTCTCTTAAAATAAATACGTAAACTTAAAAAAAAAAATCAATAAATGAAAGCAATTACCTGTGCGACCAGGGGTCAGCAAACCACAGCCAGTGAGCCAATCCAATCTGCCACCATGTTTTAGAAATAAAGCTTTATCGGGACTCAGCCCTGTCCGTTGATTCGCATGTTGTCTCCGGCAGCCGTCGCATTGCGACGGTCGAGGTGGGTAGTTGCATCCAAACACGTCAGCATTGCATAAAAAGCCCCGCCAGGCTTGGTTCCTGCTCACTTTGCAAAGCTGCAGATGCCGAAGGTGCAGGAGATTGGAACGAAGGAGACTGCTATCTGCCAATCGCTGGAGTCACGCCAAACACCCTGCTGGGGGCCTCGTGCTCATGCCGATCCCCGTCTGTCCCCTGGAATTCACTGGCTGATCTATTCCTCCTAGATGTGGTGCTTCTAACATTCATTGTTGTTCTCTGATGTATTTTTCAGGAAATAGTGTCGACTGTTTCTGTTTTATCGAAGGTTCAAGCTAATTTCTTTTTCATCAGTCACAAACCTCTGTTTCTCAAAGCAGACGGTGTTCCATTTTTCCTGCAGCCACTACATTCTGGGTGTCTTATCTTTAAGATGTATTAACCTGTAGCAGCTGACTCTATCAATGAGTAAAGTGCCAGGTCCTCAAAACATGTTAAATCCTTTAGAATTAGGCCTAGTTACGGGGCGCCTGGGTGGCTCAGTCGGTTGAGCTTCCGACTTCGGCTCAGGTCACGATCTCACGGTTCGTGGGTTCGAGCCCCGCGTCGGGCTCTGTGCTGACAGCTCAGAGCCTGGAGCTTATTTCAGATTCTGTGTCTCCCTCTCTCTCTGACCCTCCCCCACTCATGCTCTGTCTCTCTCTGTCTCAAAAATAAATAAACATTTAAAAAAATTTTAAATAGCATATTAGGTATAGTTACATGTGATGAAAACCCAAAATATGGCTTAAGCAAACTAGAAATTTGCTGTGTCACATAATTTATTCCAGAGGCAAGAAGTCAGTCCAGATCGATATGGCAGTTTTACAATCAACGGGGCCCAAGCTACTTTTCTCTTATTGCTTTACCTTTCATGGCTTCCTGCCTCATAGTCCAAGAGGGCTGCTTGAGCTCCATCCTTCAGGTCTGCGTTCCAGCCATAAGGAAGAAGGAAGAGAAGAAGAAAGGCAAGGGGCTTGTTCCAGCTGTCTTGTAAGGACATTAATCGTACAACATTACCACTCAAATCTCAATGGCCAGAACCTCCGTGACCACACTTTGCTGCAAGGGAGGCTGGGAAATGGATCCTTTTTGTCAGAGATCCAGTGCCCCGCTAAGCGTGGAGGTTCTGTTACTAAGGAAGAGAAACGGATATGGCTAAATGACCACCAGTATACCCATCTCTGCCATAGGTATTCAGTTCTTCCACGCTGCCACCAGCCAGACTATGTTTCTGCGCTTTATATGAAAACAAATCAAAGCCAAACTTAAGTTAAAAATCGAGTAATGCACAAATGGGTTATTCTGTTCACTCATCCATCCACTTGTTCGTTCGTTCAACAAATATCTAGGTAGCGTCTATTCCGATCCAGGCGCTGGGCACGATGCAAGACGCAAGAACTGAATAAAAATGGGGAAAACAGGGGCGCCTGGGTGGCTCAGTCGGTGAAGCGTCCGACTTCGGCTCAGGTCATGATCTCAAGGCTCATGGGTTCGAGCCCCCCATCCGGCTCTGTGCTGACAGCTCGGAGCCTGGAGCCTGCTTCGGATTCTGTGTCTCCCCCTCTCTCTGCCCCTCCCCGCTCCTGCTCTCTCTCTCTCTCTCAAAAATAAACATAGGGGCGCATGGGTGCCTCAGTTAAGCATCTGATTTTGGCTCAGGTCATGATCTCGCAGTTCTTGGGTTCGAGCCCCGCTTCGGGCTCTGTGCTGATGGCTCAGAGCCTGGAGCCTGCTTCGGATTCTGTATCTCCCTCTCTCTCTCTCTGTCCCTCCCCCACTTACGTTCTCTCTCTCTCTCTCTCTCTCTCTTTCTCAGAAATAAATATACATTTTTAAAAATGGGGAAAACAGATCAAGCCATTCCTGAACCTCTTCCTCAGGTCATTTTCAGTGGGACAAGGGTATTGTAACGAACGAGGCCGTCCCTCACGAGAGTGCACGGACAGAAAAACAGTGAAAACCAGCAACTTGACTCAAGGCCGCTTAAAGCACTGTGACCTTCCAAACTCTTCAGGGGTCTCCAGGCTGGGCTGCCCAGAGCTCTTCTCCCCGAGTAAACTCCACAGTGGCCGGCTCGGCCCCCTCCCCCAGCACGTCCAAGGACAGAAGCCAGCCGGGGGGGCCTCGAGCGCGCAGAGATATTTATGCCGCACCCGGAAGACCAAGCCTCAGCGACAGAACTGATGCCACTTGAAAGAAGTCAGGGTAGAGTCCCCGGAAATGAAGGGAATGACAGTGGCCAAGATGCAAAGGGGAAAAGGGTGAGACGGAGTCCAGCTGGGCCCTCCGTTATTTTGACTGGTGCTTTTTCAAACATCTTTTCCAAAGGGAATTAAAGGAGATGAATTGAGACTTCGTCAGCGCCCGACAAGTTCAGGAATATTCATCCGTCTTGCGCTGGCATCGACACCAGTCTCTGTGGAGTCTCTGTGGCCTCTGGCCACTTTCCCTTTCATGCCTTTGTTTGACATATAGGAAAGAATCATGAGGTGTTGAGTATCATTAACTTCCAAACACCTAGGAAATCAGTAGGAAAGTGCAAACGCCGTGGAGCCCGACCGTCTCCGCAAATGATCTGTCCTAAAGTCCTCCCTTCTGGAGATGAAAAGAAAGAATTTGGCAGGCTGACCGTCTCAGGGAGAGAGCACCGAAGGAACAGGAGGGGGACAGAGCAGAATAAATGAAAATATGATTGACTTCTTGCCTCGGCCCGGCTCACACATGGTTCTGAGCATTTAATAAACAGGTTGACACTCGGAGTTCCCCTCATTAGGAGAACGGGGGGACCCGGACTGTCATAAATCAGAAAGCCAGGTTATCAAAGCTTGTGATCTTTAAAAGTGTCAGGGCGCCCTCCTGTCTGCTCAAACGGAGGCGGCAACCTGCAAGCTGCAAAGAATTAGCCGCTGTGCCGTGATTTAATACACGCGCCCCCGGACGAGGCGGGAGGCTGAGCCAGGCAGGGAGAGGTTGCCCAGGTACCCAGCACAAGAACAGCTGTCTCAGGGTGCACGGTACCTGGGAGGGGGGGTGGGTAATGATGAACCTAGCTGTCTGGTGAGACTGGCAGAGATCCAGGGAAATCGCTAACGAGCTAATTATTAGTAGCTAATTGCTCACGTAGGATGTCCAAGCCGGAAGGGGCTTCGGAAAGCCTTTAAAACTGCCGTGAACCAGCCTGGCGTCACATCCGAATCGAACAGAAAACGGGTTA
The DNA here is from genome assembly GCF_024362965.1 of Panthera pardus. Lineage (NCBI taxonomy): Eukaryota > Metazoa > Chordata > Mammalia > Carnivora > Felidae > Panthera > Panthera pardus. The sequence goes on from NW_026526710.1 coordinate 7,480,488, forward strand.
TTGCTAGAAGACACGCATGTGTCCTAGGCCCCCCCAAAATCGCGTCCAAGGGAAACGGGTGCGTGGGTCCACAGAAAACTGTGCGAGCAAATGTCCACGGCAGCTGTGTTCACGACAGCCCCAAAGCGGAACCGCCCCAGATGTCCTTCGGCAGGAGAATGGATAAACACGCTGTGGTATGTCCATACAGTGGAGTACTATTCGGCGATAAAAAGCAACGAACGCCTGATACGTGCAACGTGAATGAATCACGTTGACCCAACGCTGAGTGAAAGAAGCCGGGCACACGCAGGAAATTACACCCCGGATGACTCCTTGCGTATGAAGTTCAAGGTCAGGCGACACTAATCCATGGCGATAGAGGTCAGAACAGTGGCAGGATGGGGGGTGCCCAACCTGGGGAACACAGGAATCTTCTGGGGAGATGAAAATAGCCTCCATCTTAATCTGGATGATGGTTATGGGTTCTGAATACATTTAGGAAAGTGCATTGAGCAGTACACTCACTACTCGCGTATTTTGCCGTATGTAAGTTACGCCCCGGCAAAACACGGCAAAAACAAACACGCGAATGGAGGAAGGCAGACTTTAGGGCCTCTGCCCATGCTGTTCCCTTTGCCAGAAGTATCCCCCCTACAGTATTTATGAGACTGGCCCCAACACATCATTCAGGTCCTCACTGAACGTTCAGAGACCTCAGCCGTTCACCGTCGCGTTGCTCTGTTTTGTTCCTCTGCACATTCCCAACCGCGCTCCGGAATTCTCTTGTGTATGTGTGTGTCTCTGGTCTGTCTCCTCCAGCCCCATCACCGCGAGGCTGTGAGCTCCCGAAGGAGGTCTGGTCTGTGGTATTGACTCCATGCGCTGTGTCTCCACTCGCCTCCTTCCCCCTGCCACCCACCGTCCTGTGCCCTCCTCCCGGCTCAGAGCCGCCTGGTTGGAGCACATCGGCATGCTTCCTCACCTTCTGGCCTCTGGTTGTGTTTTGACCAGTGGGGAACCCTAGTGGGAGACTGAAAGCAAAAGGACGTGGGACGTGACGGTGCCATCTCCTCTCCGGGAGGTCACCGCAAGCTGGCTGCTTCTCTAGACCGGTGGTTCTCAACTGGGGGTAACGTTACCCCCCCCCCAAGAGACATTTGGCAAAGTCCGGAGGGTGTCGCTGGCCTCCTAGGAGTAGATGCCAGAGATGCCCCTAAATAAATATCCTACGATGCATAGGACAGCCTCCCACAACACGGAAGGATCCAGTCCTGAATATCAACAGTGATGAAGTCAGGGAAATCTATTCTTGATAAATGTCCCAGCCCTCCCAAGGAGGTCCTCCCTCCATAGCTGTCTCCCTCAAATACAGGCAGTGCAGGTAACACTCCCCCTTTCCTTCAGGTCGAGAGGTTGGAAAAGCCCCAGTGTTTCCGCCTTGCGGGTCCTGACCTATCCGTCACGCTTCTCCAACGGCCCGTCCGCGTCCTTGTCTTAGCCCCTTTACGAGGCTCCTCAAGGTACCCTGACCAGCGGGGGCTATTCTGTTTCCTGACGGAACGCTGACAAACTCACCGTTTCATCCCCAGCAGCCAAGTGCCCAGGAAATAGGAGCAGGTATCTGCGAAATTAATTAAGCAATCAGTAAGTGATGAATCAGTTAAGTGATGAATCAGCTCTTCCCCGGAGATTTGGATTTAGAAGCCAAAGATAAATCTTAGAACTTATCACTTTCCAAAGATTTCCCGACGTCTTTCTATGTTAGTGGAGAATCGGCAGTCCCTTCCGTGGAGACTTAAATGCGATGGCCCAGAACTTTCTACCTCGGAGACTCAGGACTTTCCTCTGTAAAATGGGGACTTAGCAGTACGTGCCTCATGAGGCCAAGGTAAGGATGGGCTGAGATAATTGCAGTAATTATTTTCCACCTACAAGGGTGCAGGCGACCTTCTTCAGTTACCGTTCTACGTTCTTGTACGTTGTCCTCAGGGAAAATCCCTTTAGTTTTTCCTTCCAATGCCATGGTCAATACTGTTTCTTGCACAAAACTTGGACAGCGCGTAAAAGAACAATAAAGAAAACAAGAGTTACATGAAACGCCCCCAGCATGCTAAGATAGTTACTACGAACATCAGGGGCGTGTTTTACACCCATCTTTTTATGCACTCGAAGCTGTTTTTAAAAATCCCACCTATGGGGCGCCTGGGTGGCGCAGTCGGTTAAGCGTCCGACTTCAGCCAGGTCACGATCTCGCGGTCCGTGAGTTCGAGCCCCGCGTCAGGCTCTGGGCTGATGGCTCGGAACCTGGAGCCTGTTTCCGATTCTGTGTCTCCCTCTCTCTCTGCCCCTCCCCCGTTCATGCTCTGTCTCTCTCTGTCCCAAAAATAAATAAAAAACGTTGAAAAAAAAATTAAAAAAAAAAAAATCCCACCTGTGAATCGGTGAATTTTAATCCAGTTATGGCACTTTGGATTCTACGACGGGATAAGTGACTTAACTTTTCCGGGCCCTGGTACCTTAGTTTATAAAATGATGTATTCATCCCTTAGGTTTGCTGGAACAGACTTCACGAATTGAGTGGCTTGAAAGGAGAGTAATCGAGGGGCGCCTGGGTGGCTCAGTGGGCTAAGCATCCAACTTCGGCTCAGGTCATGATCTCGCGATTCATGAGTTCGAGCCCCCATCGGGTTCTGTGCTGACAGCTCGGAGCCTGGAAACTGCCTCAGATTCTCTCTCTCTCTCTCTCTCTCTCTCTGCCCCTCCTCAGCTCTCTCTTTCTCAAAAGTAAATAAACATTTGAATTTTTTTTTTTTTGAAAAACAAATGAGAGAGAGAGAGAGAGAGAGAGAGAGAGAGAGAAATCCATTCTCTTGGAGTCCCGGAAGAGAGAGCCTTCAATCAGGGGTGTCAGTGTTCGTTCCGGAGGCTCTGAAGGAGAACCTGTTCAATGCCGCCCTCCTGGCTTCCAGTGGCTTCTGCCCATCCTTGGCGTTCTTGGGCTGTAGACACATCACTTGAATCTCTGCTCCCTTCTTCTCATGACCTTCATCTCCATATCTGTTCTTCTCGTCTTCCGTAGGGCGCTTGTCATGAGTTGAAAGGCCCACCCAGACAATTCAAGATGATCTTCGGTCAAGACCCCTAACCTAATTATATCTGCGATATTCTTTTTCCGAATAAGCTCCCATTGGCACAAGTTCCAGGCAGAGACACCTCTTAAAGGGCCACTGTTTAACTTACCACAGATGGGAATACAAATCTTTGCCTCCCGGACTAACTGGGATAAACAAGCTGAATGGGATCATGTTTGTGCAGTTCTTGGCCCACGAGAAATGATCAATAAATGCTGTGTGTTAATAATCTTATCTGAAGGGCATTGTTTCTCCCACTCCTTTCTGGACGCATAAAGTAAGATATAAATAAACGAACCTAAATGAATAATTGTGAGTTCGGGCGGATGCCAAAAAGGTGGTTTTCTTCAATTCTCTGTGCGCTCTCTCTACTGTTTTGAAGAAGAGAGTTTTGATACATTTATGCTCTGATTTTTTTCCCCTTTCTCTCTCTCTCTCTCTTTTCCCTGGGCCTTCTCTCTTCTCTCTGTTTTTTCTTTCCTCTAGACATAGCTCAGGAGGTTGGCCATTTTCCTGGCAAACACAAAGCTTCAGAAGGCATAGACTCAACCGAATCAATTAGGTGAATTACGTTTTATTTCGAGTGCAAAAATCCACCATTCATTTCAACATGTAGCTTTTCATGCTTTCGTGACCTTGAGGTTGAATACAAATTCTTTACAGCTTCCTTATTTTAAAGCATAGCGCTGTTCTGATTTCTTTTTTTTTTTAACTTGATAGATGAAAATCGAGACCAGCTAAAAATGCTGAACGAGGAAGCCGTTGCTCCCTTCACAAAACGATTTGTCCTTGACCAGAAGATGCTCCTGGTGCCTTTCTGGCAACTTGATTGATAAGAGGTGGATAATAATAGAGCAAGGAAAACAAGGAGGTGGGGATATGGAGAAGCCAGTTGTAATCTGGGCTGCGTTGTCCTCTAGTTGTGCTGCATCGTGTGATAAGGTAAAGTCTCTGTGTCGCGGTTTTCCTACCGTGAAATGAGGGAGGGTTGGAAGGGCTGGCTGCCTGGGCGCCTCTCAGGTCTGACCCTTCTAGAGCCCGTCTACCAAATGCCACCCTCTCTCTGGTCACCCTTCTAAGGACTTAACTTCCCCCGAACAGATCCGGAGGTGCGGATTTGGGCACAAATAGTTTATTTGGGAGGTGATCCCAGGAAGCCTGGGGAAGGAGGAGAGAGACGGGGAAGAAAGCTGAAATAAAGGTGTGTGAGTGCGTGCTCAGTGCTGAGGGGAACTGGGGCACAGCTGAGCCCTGGGCCTCCCGGGGGGCTGTGAGAACACACCTCAGCATTGTCCCATGAGGGAGCAGGGTCTTTATTCATCACGTTTCACTCTTCATCGGTTGAGGTTACTCCGGGGGCGTCACCTCCACCTTCCGACCTGCCCCATTCTGAGCTGAGCGCTGGTCAGTAGTCAGAGAAAGCCCTTGGGCAGAGAGACTGAACATCAGCGTATTGGGAACTGCTCACCTGGGCTGTAAGTGGCCCGACTGGTAGGAGGGGTCAAGGAGATGGCAGGTGGGCGGGGGAGGGGGGGCGTGCACCAATAACTCCCATGATGCTATCATTACTCCAGGCTTGGTGTGAGGAAACTGAAGTTCCGGGGGGGTGAATTAACTGCCCCAGATCACAGAGCCCTAAGTGGTAGAGTTGGGATTTGAACCTAGGTCTGTGTGACCTAGCCTGAGCTATTAACTCCGCGCTTTCATCCCGCCAAAGGCAGGGTTTAGCTCCAAGCTGCCCTCCGCCCCCCAGCTCACCCCTCTCCAATGTCTCCGTGATGAGTTCCAGGACACGGAGGGGCCAGTTCTGAACGCGGAGCTGGGACCCCAGGCAATCACGAAGCTTCCGCCTTCCACGTCGGTTAGCTGCATACATCGCTCCCAGACACCTCTCGGTCGATAAGGTTCAAGGCTCTCCAATGCTCTGAGCTTCAGTGTCCTCATCCAGACCGTGGGGGAAAGGATGAGACGGCCACCCCCCTCACAGGATCATGGAGACGTGCAGAAAAGTAGGATAGAGCAGCCTCTGGCAAATAACAAGGGCCTGGTCACTGTGAGCTTACTTTTTCTATCTGACCTTACTTCTTGCCTTATGCTACCCTCCTCTGTGTGCAAGCCAGCAGAGGCCAGATAGTTCTGTTGAAAGAAAGAAAGAAAGAAAGAAAGAAAGAAAGAAAGAAAGAAGAAAGAGAAAAAGGGAGGGAGGGAGAGAGAAAGGAAGGAAAGAAAGGAGAGAGGGAGGGAGAAAGGAAGAAGGAAGAAAGGAAAGAAAGAAAAGCCAGATCATCTCATGCCTCTGTTCAAAATTGGGCTATGACGTTCCCTTCCCCTTGGAGAAAAGCAAAACCTTGACAGTGGCCGTAGAGGCACCTTGCTGCGTGGTCTGAACACCCCCGTTCTTGATTTCTCTGCCCCTGCTCTGAGCACTCTCCCCGAGCTCCCTCCACAGATGCCTTTGGTGATTCTGAAGCTCAGGGCATTTGCACTGACTGTTCCCTCCTTCTGGAATGTTCTTCGTCCGTGGCCATGTGGCTCACTTCCTTGCTTCCTTCCAGTCTTTGTCAAGTGGCACCTTCTCCAGAAGGACCAGCTCAACTACATTTAAATTACAACAACCTCACATCCCCATCCCACTGCGGGGACTCAACCTTTCTGTCTTTAGCGAACGCCAGCAGACTGTGTTTGCTTTGTTACCTCCTGATTCCTTCACGGTGGATGGTCTGTCTCCCTCCTACAGAAGAGTGGTTCTCAACCAAGAGCGATTTTCGTCACCCGCCCCCCCCCAACTCCATACATTTAGCAACATCTGGAGATATTTTTAGTTGTCATGACTGGGGAGAGGTGCTCCTGGCTTCTAGTGGGTAGAGGTCAAGGGTGCCACTAAACACCCTCCAGTGCACAGGACAGCCCCCACAACAGCGAACTCTCCAGCTCTAAATGTCAGCAGCCCCGAGGTTGAAGAACTGTGATACAGAACGAAGCATCGCAAAGGGCTCTGGGGCCGATTTTTTTTTTCTTTATTGCTATATCCTGACGTCCAGACCAGTATCTGGCGCACAGCCGTCGCTCAAGAGATATTTAGGGGGTGAATAATCCCTAGAAATGGTCCCTAGAGTGAAGACTTCCAGATTCATCGATGTCTCAAAATTCCTCTTCAGACCGGTTGCAGGAACAAAACTGCACAGGCACTGGCCGGACGGCAAGAAAGATCTAGGTCCTTGTTTGGAAAGGAATCGTTTTCACCGGAAAGAAAGAAAGATGTCCCTCCAACAGCCCCACCCGGAACTCACACATTGTGTTCTAAGTTTAACACATCTTGTGTTCTCTCTGCTGAAACCCTTGGCCCCAGCCCATAATATCCCTGAATCCAGGAAACCATTATGACTGATCAGGGTCAAAGGTTGCACCCATTGTAACAGACTTCCTCCATCACAGTTTTAAATTTGGAAAACGTCCTTATTGCTATTGTGTAGAATGGCAGGTCTCAGATAACCTCAGAATTATTTTTATTTGTCTGCCATGACCCACCGTCACTAAAATAAAAAAAAAAAAAAAGTTTAAAAAAGTTGCAGAGCCGAGGGGGCTTTCCTCAGAACATAATGTTAGGAGACAAGGAATCAGATAAGAGCCAGCTGATATTTTCAGCCTTTAACTGAATAAAAGGAAGAAGTTGTCAGATTCCCAGAGGGACCCCAAAATGAAATTCCATTTCTTTTTTTTTTAAGATGACCAGGATAGGAAAAAAGATCAGAACCCTAAAAGAGGAGCGATTTTAAGTGACAATAAGCACTTAAAACTTTAAGGAGATTATTCTAATACCCTTGGAAATTTCTGGAATGTTCCACCCGTCTTTGACATCAAGAAAGGTCACGGGACCCACGGATATGTCTTGCCATATAACACTCGGGCATCAGAGAAATCTCTGGATTTGAGCAGGAAGCCAAGAGGAGGCAAGGGGCAGGTCGTAAGAGACGCCAAGTCTCGGAATTACATACAGCAATTAAATGGCAAGAGGAAGGTTGTGTTGGTCAACAGTATAGAACAATGGGACATGTGGCCGTTTGGTGGGAGAAGGCACGAGACAAGAAGGAGTAGGTACAAGGTCTTTGGTGTATTACAAGTTCAAAAAAAGTTGGTCCGGTCCATCCTACAAATGCTCATGGGGCCCCACTCTGTTTAGGGCTCAGTGCTAGAGGCTGGCGGTTCGAAGACAAGAGGTGCAAACGCATGATGCCAAATGCAGGGCCATGGGCGTGGGGAGGTTTACATCCTTGCACTGCCACTTATTTGCTAGAAGAGCCTGATCAAGCTACTTAATCCCACTCAGACTTGGCTTCCCCATCTGTAACATAGGATTGAACATCGTAGTTACCTACCTCACGGGGTTGCCACTTGGCAAGGGGCCCCCCGCACACGGAAAGTCTTCAACAACGAATGTCAGTATTATTAGAAGACAAGGTCCCTCCCCTTAAGTTGCTCGTAATCTAATGGGGTCTACGTCATCGTAATCAAAAGAGCCACCAACATGTATCGTGCATTCGCTCTATGCCAGTTTCTATACGAGATGCTTTACGAATATTACTCCATTGGACCCCACGCAACCCAGGAACCTGGGATAGACGTAAGTGCTGCTCAATAAAATGCCTGGTTCTCCTGCCGTTAGGGCAGTTGCACTTCCCCAGGTCTCTTGAGTTTGGGCTGGGCCATGTCACTAACTCTGACCAATAAGTGTATGGGAAAAATTATGCCTGCTGCTGCCTGCCTGGAACATTCCATCGTCAGTGCCTGACCTGGATACATAGGACCCTCCCCTTGCCACCACGAGGAGTGCCTCTCCAGTTGGTGGGTCCTTGGCCGCCATTGGAACTGAGCCCCAGTTGCCCATCCTTGCCCACTGTTACCTCCTGTACGGGCTCCCCGTCCCTTCCTTTCTCATTTGGTCACTTCCCCCCTCAGTGCTTCCTCGAATCATTTCCCCTGCCCCCCAAACCTTCTTCCATTCAAATTCCAGTTGCTTTGAGGATTACCCACTCTGAAACAGCAATCGTGACCCATTTGATCTGGCAAACCCCGCTTAGAATTATCTAGAGATGAGCTTACCTCACTGTCAGATCCACAAAGCGGGTGTCGACCTAGCCCGCGAATCCAGCTTATCTAGAAATACCTTCTGTTTTTGTCAATGTTCTTTGGTTCCTCGTGGTCCAAGGATGAGGATGATAGGAGAAGATGTGCCAAGAGCGTGTAGCATAAAGAAAAGATAAGCTCGCGTTGTTTGAGCTCTAAGTCCATTGAGATTTAGAGACTGGTAATTATTGGAGCATGACTTTGCCCCTCTTGACTCTTACACAACCGTATACGACAGTTATTCTCGTCCCCACGCCATAGGTCTGGAACTTGAGCACAGAAAGGTTAGGTGATCTGCCCGGTTTCCAGGACACCTGGCAGGTGTGGGGGACGAGATTCACTCCCCACCCTAAGTCTCAAGTTCATGCTCAAAACCACGACGCCATATAGGTAAAGAGATGTACGTAAAGCACAAGTGTGTAGGATATAGGGGGACTCTAACCAACACGAAGAAGCTGCTGATAACACTGCATGTTAGAAAACCTACCCAAGGAAAATCACGCCTTCTCCTGAGGATTAAAACCCTCAGTCACCTGAAATAGACTGCCTCCCGCCACCCACCCCCACCCCCTGTCGCCGGTGTAGATAAAATGACCAAGCATAACCTCCAGAGCCAAGAAGATACTCAGTCCACATTAGTACGTGAACAGCAGGGTGGGAGAAAGACAGGAGCGGAGGAGAGGTCGCATTTCTTCCCTCCACGTATCACTTTGCCGCCATACAGGTCAGATGGCCAGAATCTCTCCTCGCTGAGGTTGCCCAAGCCCCTTCGCCATCAGTTCAGATCGATCTCAAATGTATCACTTCTTCCAAGGGGGGGGGGGGAAATGGCAGCCCCAGAGAGCCGCCAGTCCCACCTCCCGGACTAGACGATTATCCCATGATTATTACACTAGACATGTGATGTGTTCCAAGACTGGGCCATAGGAAGGGAACATGAAAGACCCATAAGTAAGTAGTAGGGAGAGCTGGGTGCCCAGTGGGAAAGGCCAGAGTAAATTCTCTTTCTAAACTGTTTTTTTAAAGTGTTTATTTATTTTTGAGAGAGAGAGAGAGAGAGAGAGCGAGCACGTGAGGGGGCAGAGGCAGAGAGAGGGGGAGACACAGAACCCGAAGCAGGCTCCAGGCTCCGAGCTGTCAGCACAGAGCCCGCCGCGGGGCTCGAACTCACCAACGGCGAGATCGTGACCTGAGCTGAAGTCAGACCCTTAACCCACTGAGCCACCCAGGCGCCCCTGGACTAAATTCTTTTTCCTGTGTCCAACAGGCAGGTCTTTATAAATTTGGGGAAACTTGGGCTAGAGAAACGTCTTTAAAAGTCAGGGAAGGCAACAGAATTCCCTACTGTCGCATCCTCTGTCCTGCGATCCTTATCTGTAGGCTCACAGACCATAGCAGATCTGTGGATGCTTTGTCCCCACCCCCTCACTGCCAGAGACCTCTTCTTGCGAGCCAGAGCCAGGCCAGTGTGCAGAGAATGAGGCTGTCTCTGTCTTTGCATGTCCCTGAGAGCAAGCAGCTACTTAAATTTTGTAGCCCGGGCACCTTCTCCCCCCACCCTGGTCCCAGGGGCGCGAGTGCTTGTCTCTTCCCGTCTAGGGCTTTCTCTACCTGAAGGAGCGAGTCCAGCCTTGCACAGGGCACTAGAGACGTGTTAAGGAGCTGATGAGCCCAGGGCAGCCCTCGACCCCACAAATGTAAGACAGAAGGTAAACACCCCTGCCTCCCTGCTTTTCAGAGGGGACAGCTCGGAAGCGTGTGCCACACCACCTCCCAGAAGCCCCTCGTGTCAGGCTGCCCGACACAGCCAATAAAAATACAGCGAGCCCAGTTTCCAATCTCAGATAGACAAGGAGTAACCGTGTAGGAACGTCCCGTGTAATATACGACGTACTTACACTGAGAAGTTACTTGTTTTTCTGACATTCACCTATAACGAGGCCAGCCCTACCTCGCGACCAATCCTACCTCGCGGTTGTAACTCGCTTATTCAATGTCCTTAGTTCCCTACCAAAGCTACCTGGGATCACTTCCCAGTTAAACTATCTGTCCTCAAATCTTAGGTACTTCCGGGAAAACCCAGCCTAACCCAGAGACTTGAAGCCACCTGAGGGTAAAGCGTGGGAGTTTCTCTGTCCAATACCCTCTGCGATTTATCCGGGCAAGAGCTGAACTCATCGCCAGGTCACCCAAGGGTGGTGTTGGTTCAAGCCAGTATTTCGTCCACCATTGAAATTCTTCCATTCTCTGGACGGTGGGAAAAGGGATCTCAGAGGATGTCAGCTTCGCTGGTGGATCTCGGGGTGGAGAAAATGTGGTCGTGACGCATCAGGCTCCAGCACTGGTCCCCAAGCCCCTCGTCTTCCAGGGAACAATTCATGTCACAGGAGGAGACACCAAGGGTTAGAGGCGTGCTTGGCCGTGTGGAGATCTACACCCGATTTACTCCATCCTCGATTTACTCCACTCTAAACGAAGACCAAATTACATAACAAAGAGAAACACTTGGAATGCCATCCCAGTCTTCGTAGGACATTCCTTCGTGATGGCCAAGAAGGCAGGCTCCGAGCTCTGAGATTGAGTGGGAGGCTTCATCTGCCACTTCCCAGGCAGATGACTTCACCTTGCGGAGCCTCAGTTTCCCCATCTGTCCAACGCCACACAAGACAGTTGGAAGTTTATTCAGGGACGTGAGGTAGCTAAGATCGCTGTTGGCGGTGATCGTGGTGTTTTATCATACTACCCTGTTGTTGAATTTGTTTCGTACAACCCTGGGCCCCCTCGTAGCTTTAGGGGCTCTGTTTCCAAGGCAGAAATTGGAAGCAAAGCCTGTAATGTGTCCGAGGATTTAAAATCACTTCTCCTGGCAGGGGTCTGTGGCTCTGAACATTTTGCAAGGGTTCTCCTTCAGGAAGGAGTCCCAGAGCCGGGAGAAAGAGTGAACACCTTCTAGCAATTCGGGCAACCATATTTCCGGAGCCTGTAGCTGAGCTGTGAGTGTCCCTTTAGATGGAACTCGAGTCCCTCCCTTCCCCCAGGTAGTGCCCAATGAGGCTAATTCACCTGCCTGTTCCCTGTGGGCATTTGAGTTTGTGACTTCTGATCCAACACTGTTGTGTTTTCCCCCCAAATCCTCAAATAATGTACGTGGATGATGTTTTACGTAGTCCCAGCGTCCCAAGCAAACCCAGTGGGAGTCGTTGTTCAGCGGCACAGCTAAAGGCAATTTCGGGATGTGCAATGAGCTCCTATCAGAGGCGAATTGCACTTTTCCTTCTAGTAAATAAAAAGGAATCCTGACTTTTGAACAACAGAAATCAAGGATCTGTCTTGTCTCAACTCTTCTAAGAGTTTTAAAAATGCAAAGCCGCCCCCCCGCGCAAATCATCTCAGACCAAGCGTTGTTTTTTTTTTCTTTTTTCTTTTTAAACCCAGCCTAAAAATTGATCAGATCTTTAGTATCAGGCCACTCCTAAATTACGGCAAAGTAAGGCTTTCAACTCATAGTGGCTTTTTGCACTCATTTTTTTTTTTTTTTTTTACCCAAATCACATCTTGTTTGGCAAAGACTTTTTATTTTTATTTCCTTGATTCATAGGACCTTAATGAAAGCAAAATTCAACTTTACATCGGTCTTGTGTGAATTAGGGACCGTGTAAACAGTACTTAACAGTTCTAATTGAAGGTCAGTAAATCCCCAAGAGATTAAATGAGTCCTGCAGGGAGCCGTGTAAATCTCCCTCCCTTTTATGGCAGACCAGTCAAGCCCCCAGCCTGCTTTGTGCAAGGCTTAATAATGCATCTAATCAAAACCATTTTGCACCCAAAGGGGTTAGGGGCATAAATCACAATTACTCTTGGTGCTAAACCCTTGGCCCAAAGAGGCCCAATGTTGCCGAATACCATCAGGAATGGACTTCTAGCATTAGATGTCTGGTGTGGGTTTCCAGGTCTGACTGTCCAGCCTGCTTCTCCAGGAGAATCCAGATGGAGGTATAAAATCTGAACATTTCAACCGATCTTCTGCTTTCTCTCTGCTTCCTTGTACTCTTTGCTAGCTATTGCCTGATAAATAATAATAATAATAATAATAATAATAAGCAAACAAAAATCATTGTCTTCATCTGGATATTAGATGCAGGTGCTAAGGCACCCGTCTTGACATTCCTTTTTTTTTTTTTTTTTTTTTTTAATTTTTTTTTCAACATTTTATTTTATTTTTTTATTTTTGGGACAGAGAGAGACAGAGCATGAACGGGGGAGGGGCAGAGAGAGAGAGAAACACAGAATCGGAAACAGGCTCCAGGCTCCGAGCCATCAGCCCAGAGCCTGACGCGGGGCTCGAACTCACGGACCGCGAGATCGTGACATGGCTGAAGTCGGACGCTCAACCGACTGCGCCACCCAGGCGCCCCCCGTCTTGACATTCCTGTTTAATGTCACTCTTCACTTTGGTTTACTTTCCGTGTCAATGCCTAGAGCGACCCTTGAAGTGCCATGATTTCATTTATCGTGCCCAAGTGCGCACCTCTTTCAAAGAAGATGGTATAAAGTCCCCAGAACCTGGCTGAAAGGGACCCACGCAAAGAGCAAAATGAAACTCAGAAGCGTCACGAAGAGTGCCTTTGGACCTGCCTCGGAATGGCAACATGAGGACAATGTTATTCCCCAGCACAGCCGTAAGTTGCCATTGTGGACGAATGAAATCATAGCAACAAAAGGTGGTCTGCGGTCTTGAGGACTGGAGCAACCAGGGTAAGAAAGTTTTCAAGCTTTCCCCCCAAATGCAGATCTGATCCTTGGATCACGCATCTCGAATCCACGTTTTTCTCTTTAGTCACACGTAATGAAACTGAGTGAAGAAACCTGGCGTTCAAGTCCTGGGTTTACCCCAACTCCAGAGGCCGCCCCCTGTCCTTTTAACGCACCGCTTCGTAGAGAAACAGGACAAGGAAGATACTCCGAAAGACTCGTACAAAAGAGGAGCGACATTCAAACTGCTCAGGAACAGCTCTTCAAAGGCAGAGAGCAAAGCTGAGAGAGAAAGTTCTGGAATATGACTAACTAGTTCAGGGATGTCAACTCGTTAGGATTCTGAATCTTCTCAAGGTTTGTTTCAGGGGTCAACAAATCACAGTGGCCCTTGGCATGATGCCTCTATGCCACCCTGCATGTAGCCATCAGCTGGGGCATCAACTGGATGCTCTTATCCAATATGGTGACTTGTTGCCCTGCCCCCGGTCTCTCTGGCCGTGCAGAATAGGAGTTTTCGGCTCCTCCTCTTTGTGTCTAATCTGTAAGTTGCCTCAGATGTTCTTGGATGACCTAGATTTCCCTCCAAAATGGCTTCCCACGTGTCTTCTCTCCATCACGCAACTTGTCTTCAATGACCTTGGCAACAGCTTCTTCCCTCGATATTTTGAAACCTCCCTGGCATGTATAACCACGTCTCTCCTTCTCTCCTTTTTTCCCCTTCCTCCTTCAGCCCTATTGGAGCATCTTGCCTTTGAATCTTTTATCGGTGCGTTAATTAATCGTTCTGGGTTTCAGGGGTAAGGCGCTCTCAGGCCACCTCAAGGAAAAGGGCGTTTCCTGTAAGGTGAATGGAAACTTTACAGCTCCCTACTAAAACCTAACAAAACTCTGATTTTAGCCAAGTATCCACTCCAGCCCCATGTCCAGATGTGGAAGCCGCCGAGTCTAAGTTCATAAGCATCTTTTGATACCCAGGGAGACAACATTATCTAAACTGGTCCAATCTAACTGGAGGGAGCTTTTCGCGCATGAGTGTAGAACAGTTTCTTCTGTCTCGAGGTCTAGGACCAGGTAGGACCAACGAAGCCAGTTACCTCAGAGCTGTTTGTCACCGTGTGGTGACAATGAATGGAACCAGCCGGCCTGAGGATGAAGCCACAAACGAGGATGACAGAGTGAAGGATCTCCCGAGTCGTAGAGTCATCAGGGACATCATTGAACTGTCCACTAATCCATGCCTGCATCCACCCTATGTCTGGATTTCCATGACATGCCTATACACTTTAATTACTGTCTAAGTTTCAGTCTGGACTTTCTGTTCCTCCCAGCCAAAAGCATCCTAGCTGATGTGTAACAACACTTATTTTCAGAACCGAGAACTGAGACGGATTTCGCAGCTCCGGAACTGACCACTTCTCTCTGCCTCTTCCTCCCCCAGAACCTGCCAACTCCATTCCCCTCTCTTCCTCAACAGTTCTTTCCAGCAGTTTCTGTCCAAACCTCGTCTGTCACGAGCCACCTCCCCAGCCCCGGCCAACCTGCGCTTGGGTCGCTGTCAGACGCACATCTGTGTCAAAGACTGCCCGCTGCCCCCCAGTTGCCATCCCTCCACTCTATGTTTAGTAGCAGAATCCATCCAGTTTAACTGGGCACATGGCTACCTCCATAGAGACTATATTTTTCAATTTCCCTTGGATCTAAGCTCTGACCGTGTGACTGAGTTCTGGGCCAACAGCAAGTCAGCAGAAGCGATGGGTCATCTCTTTCAATGGGAGACTCTGTCTCCCGTGTCCCCTTTCTCCCACCCCACTGAACAGAATGGAGACATGATGGCAGGAACTGGACCAGTCGGCTTGGATCCCAAAGGCTCACAGGGACGAATGAGCTAGAAGGAATTCGGGACTAGGACTCCATCACTGGCAGAAGATCATACCAAATCCACTGCTTAGGCTTAGGCCATTGCAAGAGGAAGAAACTTCCAGGTTCTCTTAGGCCACTATTATTTCACTCTTTCTTATAGCCACTGGGCCTGATCCTAATTAATACACCACGCTCCCACCGATTAGTACCAATCCCCGTGCAAGAAGCCACCTATGCTCACAGAAGGCCGCAGGCAGAGCGGTTTCAACGATAGGCTATTGGGTGCTAGCAATCCGGTCGACATACCCAATGCTGGAGGGACATGCCTTTCTGGCTCTGACTTCATTCTGTTTCTCTTTGCTTCTGTTCAGCTCTTCTCCAAGCCATGGGGATGTTTCCTCTTCTTTCCTTTTTTTCTATCCCTCCCACTAATTCGGAGCTATGCCCTCTTCCTTCACCGCCATGAACACCCCGGAGACCTAGATGAACCCGACCTCCCACGGAGCCCAGTCTCTAAAGTCAGAAAACCGAGTAAAAGTGTTCCAAGCCTCTAGTCCCGCCTTCATCAAACCCCCAGGGAGGAGACGACATCTTTAAAGTTGTATTCTCAGGACCCTCCTCCACGCCGACGTTAGCCACACCAGGAAGTACCCTCCCTTCCCCCTTTCCAAACATCAATCCCTGGACCTCCACCTTCACAGATTTCCTGGCCTTCTCCCACTCCCCAAACTCGGGCGATTTTTGTTAGGGCGATTGAAAAGCCCCCGTGACTCTTTTCCTACCTTTTTGTCCCCCTCCATTTCACCCATTACCCAGATTCTCCACGGCAAAGGGGAGCCCGGGGTTTAACTTGGAAAGGGGAGGGGTGAACATCGTGAACAGCCGCGCACTGAGGGTTGCTGTCCCTTAAGGTATTCGCCTTAGATCGGGTGCTCTGAGGCCGCGATTTGCACGCAGAGGGGTCACTGGGGGCCCCTCGCAGGAATGACACCTGCAAGGCGGCAAGGATTGCACCAAGGTGGAACAGGGGGGCTGTGACGCATTGCAACAAAGGTCTCAGTCGGTCCTCCAGGGAGCTCGGGAGCTGGGACGGCTCATCAGAGCTGTGTTAAATCAACACGAAAGAGCTGGGCCTTTCCACACCCAAGTTGATCAGTCATTGGGTAGAGGCGTCCCCCCCGGGAGAGTGAGCAAGCAGCTCCCTTCAGCCAAGGGCAGGTTCCTGCAGAAAGGGGTCAGCTGTGAGCCCGAGACAGGGAATATCTCGGGAGCTGGGGCGGGCGAGGAGTGCACTGGTTCCCAAGGGTCGGACGCCTCGGCAGCCGCTCCCTTCACTTACGTGTTCAACACACACTTACTGTGTACCTGCTCTGTGCCGGACCCCGGGCACCGTCCCCTACCTTGCCCCTCTCCAGCCCCCTCCCCGCTGATGTCCCTTCTTCCGCCTTCCTCCCCATCTCCCTCTCCGACCCCCACACTTCGCCCGGAGCCAAAGCTGCAAGAATTGGCTGGCTCTTTAATTGCTTCGCTCTCCTCCGTGACATCGATTGGAGGTGACATTTCCCGGGCACGGAGCTGCATCCCTGTGGCTGCATATTCCCCCTGTCACAGGAGATCATCGAAGCTGTCACCAGCGGAAAGCTAGAAGCCATCGGAGGGGCAGGGGGCGCAGAGATCCCGGGGAGCATTCAAAGGGTTGGTGAAACACACTTCCCAGAGCGGGTCCCAGAGGCACTTTCTGCCCTGCTGATCTCTGCCTCGGGAGAGTTGACAGGATCTGACATTTCAGGGGTTACCCGACTGAGCTGCACCAACTGGGTCTTTCACCCAAAGCAAGGGGAAAGGGCCGGATCCTGGGTGGCAAGCCGGTCCCTGAGGAAGGAACAGAGCAACACGAGCAGGGAGAGAGGAAATCAAGCCGAGAGGATTCCAAGTGGCGTCGGGGGGCGGGGGGGAGGGGGCACACAGACTTGGATCTGAGCTCCAGCGCCGACCTTCGGAGATGCCTCAGTTTCCCCAGCCGTAATGTGGGGAGAATACTATCCACCTCCAGGGGTGGTTGTGGGGGTTCAATATAAACAATAAATGTGCCGATGGGGGTTAAGTGTGCAGGGGTTGAATATACATATACGTGTAAATATGTATTTGTATATGCATATACATATACACGTAAATATGTATTTGCACATGCATATACATATTTACGTGTGTGTGTACGTACAGGTATAAACATATATTTCTGCTTACGGGAACTAAATCTAAATAATATGTATACATATAAATCAATCGCCCAAACTGTAGGGGTATTTCCTGATTCATCCAGCTCCCCTGGGTATCTGCAGCCAATCCAGCAGCTTCTTTACCAAAAGACGTCCCAGAAATGAGCACTTCGCCTGTCTCCACTGCCACCCAGCCACCATCATCGGCCGCCCGGACAACTTTGACAGGCTCCCCACTGGTCTTTCTGCTTCCCCACGGCAGCCAAGACTCTCTCGCAAAACATAAATCAGGGCATGTCGACCCCTCCCCCCCCCCTCCCCCCCCCCCCCCCCCCCGCCCCGGGTAAACACCTGTCAGGAGGCTCCCGCTGTGCTTGGAAAGAAAAGACCCTCCCTGCTCTGGCCCCGACCCCTCTCCTCACCCCCTTGCCATCAGCATTTTCTTATTCATGCCGTGGCTCCCGGAGTCTCCCCGTCTCATTTATTGTACCCCCAGCGCCTGGCCCGTGCTTGGGACTTGACAAAAGTTTGTCGTGCGATGGAAGGACGCGTGCGCTTGGCCCGTGGCGGGCAGACTGCGTCCCCTTCGTGACCTCGCGGGAGGAAGAGGCAGCCTGCTAGTCTGGCGCCAAAGCCCGAGGTGCCTGTCGCGGCCGGTGTCGGTACCGCCCCCCGCTAACAGCCAGGACACCCGCAGGTGACAGTGTCTGTTCCCGCCCTCCACAGCTGCCGCGGCTGCCCTTGAAGCTGCTCTTCGGACGGACGAAGGCCAAACGGGGGCTGTGGGAATGTCCCCACCCGCCTCAACTGCAGCTGGTCACCGACGACTCATGGGCTCGCAGAGCTCGAAAGGCCCAAGAGACGGCCTTGGCCTTCAGAACCTCTCCCTCTTCCGATGGGCGTGTGGCCCCCCCCCCCCCCCGCCCCGGGGAAGTCAGCCACGTCCCTGGTTCTTCCCAGGCTGGAACTCCCACGCTGGATCCACGGCCCACGGCCCCGGGCATGCTCCTCGCCTGGCTGGCTTTGCAAGGACTGAAATGCCAGTCCCCATGGGGATGATTCTGTGACCCCCTCCCACAGATCCCCCCCACGAGCCCTGCTCCGTGCACGTCTTTCTCGAGCTTTCAGGGACGGCTTCTCTCTCGGCTCTGGGATGGCAGGGAGGTGTCTGTCTCACGCCCTCTGGGACCCTCAGCGCCCACACCGCGCGTGGCACATAGTGAGCGCCCCGAAACACGTGGTGGGTGAAAACCAACGCGAACCTGCCTTCCCACGGGCAATGCCGGACTCTCAGACCGTTCATCGGCTCCCGGGTGCAAGACAGGTCTCCACCGACCGTCAAGCCTCGCTTTCTCCCACGCCACGTTTCCTTAGCACCTCCAGCCGCGGCTGGGTTTTATTAATAATAAGAACAGCCTATGATTTATGGAGCACCATGGAACCCAAGCCGGCTAGTGGGCTTAAGCCTTGCGCGTAAAAATCAAGCCTGCTACCTGAAAGCCAGCGGCTCGGCCAGAAAGGAAAAGTGAACCATCGGACGCTCGCGGACCAAGCCCCTTGGGTTTTCTCCTGCCAGTGGGTCCCGTCCACCTCCCAAGCCGTGAGCCCAGGTTCTTCCTGTGCCGCGGCTGCCCTCCTCCCCGGTCTATGCTCCCGGGCTGGCCAAGGACCGGGCTCAGGAGCCCACGGGCGTTCCCATAAGTCAGAGAATCAGCCCCGGGGGCTAGAGAGACAGGCTGCAGATCAACGAGATGAGATATCACTGTTGGCTTTCGGGGGTGCTTTGTCCGGCCTGTGTCATCCTTGCAGGAAATTGGAGCTCGTTGCAGACATGTGAACCTCACGTTTGTGCAGAAAAATCTTTCTTTCTCTGTTCTCTCGGGACACACAGAGCTCCCGCAACATCGGGCCAGCACCCCCGGCCCGCAGCAACTTGCAGGAGCTGAGTGGTGGCTGCGTCCTTTTGAGGGGCAAGGGCCCCCGGTTCTCCCGCTTAGTTCTCCCCGGGATAAGAAGGCCACCCAGGCCTTCTTCACACGCCTGCAGGAGCCGTCTGGCTCGGAAGAGCTAACCACCCATGCATCCGCCAACTCGCCACGGCACAGGTGGAGACAGCGAGGTCTAGAGAGGAACATTGTCCGAGATGGCTCAGGGGGGAAAGTCACACCCAAGCCTGGAGCCAACCCAGCCCGCTGGCCTTCAAACCGGGCCCCCTTCTCCTAGTCTGTGGTGCAGCTCCCCCCCCACCCCCATAAAGCCACTCACTGTATTAATTTTCAGGGGCTGATGTGACAAAACTAGGTGGCTTAAAAACAAGAGAAATGTCTTCTCCGAGTTCTGGAAGCCAGAAGTCCAAAATCAAGGTGTGGGTGGGGTTTGCTTGCCTTGCTCAGCTGCCAGCCTAGGATAAGTTTCGGTTGGCGGACAGGGTGATCCGAGAGCCTGGGCTACACAGGAAGCTGCAGGGCAAACGCCAGGGTTCCCGAATAGCCCTGGCCGTGACCTCCACAGGGAAAGGCCCCTGAGCACGAAAACGCAGGAACAGCCACCACAAACTTTGACATTACCGGCAAGAAGCATGGTGATCATGGTAGGAACAGGCGTTACGTGGTAACGCACAGGCATTATGCCACCGAAGCCTCGCGAAAACACGGTGAGAAGAGTGGCGTCATTACGTTTGGTATAACGATGAGGAAACTGGAGCCTCGGAGAGGTGAAGCCACTTGATTAAGGCCACACAGCAAGCAAGCGGTAGAACCAGGTTCTGACCCAGCTTCGTCGGACACTAAACCCACGGTTTGCCCCAGCACCGGACCTCAGTAAGGACCTTAGCAGGACGCAGTTGTGATGGAGTCAATCCCGCCATCTGGAGCATCCCCTGAAAGGTTCCCTGTATCCGATTCCTCTCCTTGAAAAACAGTTCCTGCCAAGGAGGACATAGTGCCGACTGGTGCATTTCCTAACCTTCCAGAGACTCAAAAACACCGGGAGGGCTTCAATTCCACTGGTGACAAAGAAATCGTACAGGCGTGTGCGGGGCCTTCAGGAATCTAGGTCAGGTGACACTCGCGAATTTCTTGCCTGCCTGCAATCTTCCATGTTCAAGGAGAGACCAGGGGCCATTCTCAGATTTGCTGGCAATCTTCACCCGCTGAACCTCTCCAAAGTTTGCAGGATCCCCCCGCCCCCCCCCGCCCCCCACCCCGCCAAAGTATCTACGTTCTTCAAAGCTTCTTTTTTTTCTGCCACCAAGGAGCCACGACCCATCAACAGCTCTCATCCTCATGAATTCTTCATTGGATTTTTTGGGTAGATGTGATAAAAAGCACACTTACCCGCCAAAATACATAAATAGAAGGATAAAGACGGCCAAGGAATTTGGAGGTAGGGGCTGGGCTTGTGAGTGTTTATATGGTCACATGTTAAAGAACAGCTTAAAGCTACAAACGATATAAATTGTGGTACTAACATAAAGAAAATAGACAAATCAGTCAATAAATTAGAAAGCCCGATGGCTTGATGAATGTTAGGACACTTGATTACGTATTTGGACACACTACTGGGAAAAATTAGTAATACCCTTAACAGAGAAGCTAACACATATACATGCTTTTTTGGTGCCAGGCACGAAGCATTATATGAATTAACTCAGCCCTGTCACTCGCCTTGTGAACTGGTACTGTTATATTCCCAGGAGAGAGAGGAGGAAACTGAGGCACAGAGAGGTTAAGTGACTTGTCCAGGGTCAAACAGCTAAAGAGATGAAAACAGGTTACGTGAAGAATCTCAGGTGGAACGAGTGTCTGATCCACGAACGGAGAAGACCTTCCCAAGCATAAAGATAGGGGCAGGAACGAAAATGCAGAAAATTAATGAAGGTGACTTCATGGAGAAATCGAAACCCGTTGAATCACCCACAAAAATGAAAACACCTGGAAGGGGGTGACAATTGACAGAACTGGAGGGAAAAAAAAAGTCTAACTTATGAGAGCAAAGGCTTCACGTATAATGGTTCATGTATAATGAACTCTTAGAAATTAATCAAAAACGTAGACACTCTAACAGAAAGAGTGCGTCAACAACCAAGTCATAAAAACAAAACCACACAAAGCGAGTAAGCATACAGCTAAAGAAATTCAGAGAAAATAGAGACAGAATTTATATTTTTCTCAAGGTTGGTGAAGATTTAAAGAGTTGGGATTGGCTAACACTGGGGAGAAGCAGTGAGTAGGGCATTCTCATGGACTTCTTCCAGAAGCGCGAATTGGTGTAACCTCATGGAAACAATTTATCACACGTATCCAAAATATTTCCATTAGCCAGGTAATGAATTCCTCTCCCGGCACTTTAACCTGAGGAAATAATCAGAGACGCACAGAGATTTACGTCGAAAGTGATCATTGCACAATAATAGGAAAACCAGAAATGACTTAAATAGCCAACAATGGAAAATCCATGAAATCAAATTAGGGCTAGTCTTACAATGGAATAGTTTGCTAAGGTCGTGTGTTTGAAAACAATTTCAGGATCAGAAAAATTATAGGAGACTATGTTGCTAAATGAAAAAAAGCAGTGTGTATGGTAAAATCTTAATCCCATAATTGTGTGTGTATGTGTGTGTGTGTGTGTCCGTCCAAAGACAAACGAAAAGGATACAAAGCAAATGTTTAACAAGGTAACAGTGATTATCCTCTAAGAGGTGGAATTAGGTGTTATCTAGTCTTTTCCAGTGGCTATAACCAAATACTGGGCAGCTTACACAACAGATATTTATGTCTCACAGTTCTGGAAGCTGGGAGTCCAAGATCAAGGTGCCAGAAGATTCTGTGTCTGGTGAGACCCCACTTCTAGTTCATAGATGGCCACCTGCTTGCTGTGCCCTCACATGGCAGAAAGAGACAAGGGAACTTGCCGAGGTGTCTTTAATAAGGGCACTAATCCCATCATGAGGGCTCCACCCTCCTGACCTAATCACCTTTCAAAAGTTCCACTTCCAAATGCCGTCACCTTGGGGGTTAAGTTTCAACATATGAATTTCAAGGGCACACAAATATTCTATCAATAGCAGCCATTTAATCTTTTTTTAAAATGTTTTTAAGTTGATTTATTTTGAGAGAGAGAAAGAGCAAGGGAGGGGCAGAGAGAGAGAGAGAGAGGGAGAGAGAGAATCCCAAGTAGGTTCCGCACTGTAAGCACAGAGCCCAACTCAGGGCTCGAACTCACGAACCTGTGAGATCATGACCTGAGCCGGAAATCAAGGGTTGGAGGCATAACCGACTGAGCCACCCAGGCGCTCCAGCCATTCAACCTTCTTTGCAGTTTTCTGCATTTTCCCAATTTTCTTCAACAAACACGGAGGTGCCTGTCATTTCTGCTGTTGACCTTGTGTTCCTAGCCCTCTGACCGCAAGGCACGTAGCAAGATTTTATTTTCTGGCCCTCCTCTGTGCTGGTAGGGCCATGTGACCAGTTCTGGCCAATGATTTTTGAGCATTGTGGCCCGTGGCACTTCCTGAGCTACAGCACTGAAATGCAGGTGTGAGACCAGTTATGTCTGGGATTGTGAACTCTCTGTCAGCCAGGGTCACACACGGAGTGACCATGACAAGCAGAGCCCTACTTGCTGATCCGGGACAGGTAGGTAGCGTAAATGAGAAATAAAAGTGTTCTTCTCCTTTTGCTTTTAAGCCCACTGAAGTTTGGGAATCGTTACCACGGCGTAACCTGGCTTACCCGAATTGGAAAAACAGCGTGTTGCTTTTCATGCCAAAAAACAACAACAACTAAGAATATTCCAAGAAGGAGGGGAGCCTGGGTGGCTTAGTCAGTTAAGCGACTGACTTCGGCTCAGGTCCACGATCTCGCGGTTCGTGAGTTCAAGCCCTGTGTTGGGTTCTGAGCTGACAGCTCGGAGCCTGGAACCTGCTTCGGATTCTGTGTCTCCCTCTCTCTCTGCCCCTCCCCACTCACCCTCTGTCTCTCTTTCTTTCTCAAAAATAAATAAACATTAAAACAAATTAAAAAAAAAAAGAATATTCCAAGAAGGAAAAAAAAAATATGCACATGCTATGTCAAAGACACTGTAGGATCTTGAAAAACATGAAAGCTGGCACGGCAGGAAAATGGCCCTTATCGCAGACTGAGACACAGTAAGTGTCTCAGGCAAAGCTGGACATAAAGTAACCCTAGACCAGAGGTTTTATGGTCTACACATTGGAATCCCCTGGGGGACTCAAAAAGTATTGTTGTCACCAGAGAGGACAACACGTCTAATGCCGAACCTATTGTAATTAATTTGGGAAACTATTACTATAGGTAATAATCATTCACGAAGAAAAAGAACGTTCCCGTGGTTGACAACTTGCAATTACCTGGCTTAAAACCGTGAGTCTCAACTGGGAACCGGGGGCAATTCCCCCCAAAAGAAAGAAAAGAAAGATGACAACGTCTAGAGACATTTTGGGGGGGTCACAACTTGAGGAGGGGAGTAGGGTGCTGCTGATACGTAGAGGGGACAGATCGGGAATGCTCTAAACGTCCCACTGTGCACAGGACGGTCCCCCACAACAAAGAATTGTCTGCTCCAAAGTAGCAGTCGTGCCAAGGATAACAGACTCTGCCATAGAAGTTGGGATGGGGACAGATTCTTGAAGTGGAAAGTCATGTCAGAAGCTCAGGCACGGCTTTTGGGGTCCTGCCCTTGCACTCCTGCTATGCCTGCCAGCTGTGGGAGGGGAGGAAGCCCCTGGGGCTGGCCCCGGGTTGCACGGTCACTGCTTCCCTTAAACCTCCCCCTGGATCCAGATCATCGCACACCAGGTATGCACTTGAGATTGCCTTTCGACTTGGAGGAGCCGTTCAAAAGTCTTGGCATCCGCCGGTGCTGAAAGTGTTTATAAGAGACTTCCTCGGGAAAGAAAGGTCATCCAGGGAAAACCAGAAACAGATTTCTTTTCTTTCTCTGGCTCACTTCCGCCAGGCACCTCCAAGAAGTTCACTAGCACCTTAGCCATGGAAGAGAAACATTTGAGAGAAGAGAAGAGGAAGAAGCTATTTACGCTACAAGAAAAACTGCTCCAAGGGTCAGCCCGGGTTGTGGTCTGCGGGGGAGAGGAGACAGGATTAAAGAACGGGGAAAAAAGAGAGGACAGAAAGAACAAAGGAGAGAGGGAGGGAAGGATAATAGATTGATAAATAAGTGAAAGGAGGGATGAGTGAGTGGTGAGATGGACAAATGTATAGGGGGGTTGGCGGGTAAGTAGATGTATGGGTGGGTTGGTAGATAGGCAGGTGAATGAATGGATGACTGCAAGGATGGATGGATGGATGGATGGATGGATGGGTGGATGGATAGAAGGAATGAAGGACAGGTGAATAAGAGCATGGATATATAGGAAGGTGAACGGGAGGTGAGTGTGTGGGTGGGTAGATGATGGGTGGACGAGCGGATAGATGGATTGATTCATCTCAAAGGCATTGTATGTCTGCCTAAGATTGTAGATGAGCGGTTCCTTAGCTGAATATGAAAGCTAGCACGTTTTTTTTGGTTCAGTCAGGGTTCCTGAACAGTGTCTTTCAATCTCGGCCACACATTAGAATCAGCTGACGAACTTACAAAAATCCCGTGGCTCAGAGGCCAATCCCTACGTCAGTTATGTCACAATCCCTGGGGACGACACCCACATCACTGCTTTTTTTAATCATCCCATGATTCAAATGGCAGCCAAGCTCGAGAACCCGTGTAAGTTCAAAAGGCAATGTAACTCGGCCAGACCCAAACACCTGCACTTGCTTATTTCTTGGCTGAGCCCAGGCTCCCTTGGAGTTACTTGCTTCGCTTTGGTGAATTCTGTGTATGTAGCCAGACGTGGGTGTCAAACTTGGGTTGGTATCTGCCCCCTTATCAAGACTCTGTGTGCCTTTTGTCCATCTGCAAAATGGAGCCCATGAAAGTAAAGGCATACACCTGATAGAATTTTTCAAGGAGCAAAGCAAACAATGCCTTGCGTATTGTAAACACTTCCGTGTTTACCCTTATGAAGATAATAGCAATGCAATACCTCCCAATTCGTAGATACAAATAATAATCACTTACAGCAGGTATTATTCGTGTACTTTATGCCAGGCATTGTTCTAAGATCTTCACATTTCATAGGTATTGCCTAATTCAGTCCTCGGAGAACCTCAGTGAGTTAGGTACTATGACTCTTCCCATTTCCCAGATGGATGGGGAAAGGTTGAGTCACTTGCATTTTGCACACACAGCCAGTCCCGATGAAGCGGGGACCTGAGCCCAGGACGTGTGGCTGTTGGTCCGCGTTACTGGGCTCCTCCCTCCCTGGTGCCACCCGGCCCCAGCACTGAGAACTCATAGGGGTCTCCCCTGATTTCTCCAGATGGGCAGACAGAGGCTCAGAGGGGAGAAACGACGTCCCGAAGTCTCACGGCCAGTTACTGAGGGAGATGGGCCATTTGTCCAGCCCCAAATCCCCAGAAGTCTCCTGCTATGCAAGAGTGTGAGTGGCCTTTGAAGTGTCCCTCAGGTCTTTGAGGCCATTTCTGACTTTCAGAACTTTCATGAACCTTCATGTGCTTCTAAGAGGTCCTTTACCGCCCTCACTCACTTACAGGGATGTTTATGAAGCACCTACCCTGCACCAGGAACCGTGCTAGGTGCCAGGGACGAATCATGAGCGGACCCGACATTCCTCTGGCCTTAAAAGAAGTTGCCAGGGCTCAGCAGGTCCCGGCAGGCATCGCGAGGCTGAAGTCTGGGCTGCAGGGCAGGCTGCTGAAGTGCGTGAAAATCCGGGAGCAGAGAGATGGCCCTTTGAAGCATCGGTGCTCCGCTCTGGCCCAGACTCCCCGCATCACTATTTCACCCGCCCCACTCTGACCTTGGCAGACCCCCATCGCGGCCTCATGGTCGACCCACCTGCAGAGGGGAGAGGAAGAATTCTCTGGCATCTCCATTTTCTCCTTTATGACATGTATGAGATCTCCTTCGTGAAACCGTGGAAACAGCATGCAAGGAAATGGGAAAAGCATCCCCCCTCACTGAACTACCAGACAGAATCCTGCGTTCGGGGGGCCTTCCGCGCCAACCTTTGTTTGGCGGAGCTGGGGAAGGGTCAGCCACAGCAGGTGTCCGAGTTTGACTGGCGATGTGTTTGCTCTAGATTTAGCAACGATCACTTCCCGCCCCGCACCTCCGCTTTCTCACTTTGGGACGGAGCCAGCGTCCCCTTCCCTCCTTGCAGGGCCGTTTGATACAGAGTGTGAAATAAACGCGTGTAAATCTAACGCCTGGGGCCCAGGGCGCAGGCTCTGTATTATTCCAATGACTCCCGCTTTTGGAGGTGCAGAGGAAAGCGGGGTCAAGGACCTAGGTCCCCCACTTACTAACCGTGAGACCCTGGGCTTAAAACACTTAACCTCCCGAAGCCCCCAACTCCTCATCCGTATCCTGGGGATGATAAGTAATAGTTGTTAGTATGGTAGTTATTAAACACCTACTTCATGGCAAGTCTGCTTCTGACTTAGATTTTGGGGGTGCAGAAGGTGTCACAGGGCTGGGGAAGGAAAGATCCCCACCACCCTCCTTTCCTTAAACCTTTGCCAGCCTGTGGCTGACCAGCCCGCGGAGACATCCTCACATCCGCCCCGGTGGGTTTTCGCTGGTGTAGGCGAGTGAGACCCACCCTTCCTCCTCCTCCTGCTCCTCCTCCTTCTCCCCCCCTCCTCCCCCCCCCCCCCCGCCCCACGCTCCCCCTCCCTTCCCACTCCCAGAGACTTGGCTGGCTCCGAAGCTTCCAGACAGAGGAGCTAAACACGTTAGCCGACAGACTAGCAAGACACAAAAGGCGGCAGGAATCAAATAAAACAAAAACGCAGCCGAGTCACAGGTCAGTCCTGTATAAATATTTATGCTGAAGGAAAAGTTGGTGCCTGAGTAATGACCTTGTGGCTGGTATTAATAGAGATAATGTGTGTCTCTAGAACATGCCGCCAGAAAGGGAAAGGGGGCGGGCATGGGAGGGGGCGAGAGCAAGAGCCGGGAGGTTATAAATCTTCATGCCAAGCCGAAGCCCCTGCTGACCTTTCTACCTTTATCTCCCGTCCCCTCCAGCGCCCCCCCCCCCCCGCCCCTTCCCTGCGTCTATATCTTCAAATCTATTTCCCCTCCTTCTCGGCCATCAGGGCTCCACACAGCCATTCACTCGGGCATCAGCCGTGGTCAGGGCTGATCCCTGTCATCCGAGTTGGTGCCTGGGCACCATGCGGGGTACGCCCTGGGTGTTTAATAGGGGTTCAAGAGAGCTGATCGAGCCTCGCCTCTGTTGCCGATTCCCGGCGCCACGTATGGGGCTGGTTTTATCTTTTGATGGTTTCCGGCCTCCTCCCTTCTCCGATCCAGCCAGCTATTGGTTGGCGCTCTCTCTCTCTCGGAGCTGAGCGGAACCTTCCAACTGCAAACCTGACGGGGCCCCTCCGTCTTCTGCCAAAGTTCTCTCTGTGGCTCCCGCGGTCTTGAGATCAGATCCCAGCTCCTTAACCCAGCATACTGGAAGCTTCCGGACCTGGCTCCCGCTCACCTTGTCAGCCTGCACCCCGCCCCCCAGCCCGTCCCTCCCCGGTTCCCCTCCCCAGCAATGCCGAATTGCTCACGGTTCCCAAGAAGCCCTGTTCTTTTCTCACGTCCAGGCCTTCCCGCTTGCTGCTTCCTTCCCTGTGCTATGACTTTTCTGCATCTCTGGATTGGGTTCCTTCCTCTGTGCCTTTGTATTCTTCTCTTAGGCGGCTCCCCTTCCCCCAGGAAGCCTTCCCCGCGTTAGATGCCCCTTTTATCTCCTCCCATAACACCGCGCGCCTCTCACCGACACACCCCTTACCCTTTCAAGAGTCGCTGTCATCTGGCTTGTCTCTCTCAGGCCCTTTGAGGGCCACGGGGGCAACCAAGTGACATCGCTACAGCCCCACAGGCGTCAACGCAGAGCCCAGTGTGTGGCAGGTGCTCAGAAAGTGTTCATCAGGTGAGTCACAGGGGTGGGACCGCGGGCTCCTTCTGCTTGAAAAATGAAGCGGGCTCAGACTCCCCCGTCTGGGACACATTCCTCTGCCTGAAACCATAATGGAAGAAGCAGCCATTCGAACGCTTGATCTTGACGGTCCTGGGCCGTGTAAGGTCTGGGCGACACAAGGGAAAAAGGAGCTAGGAGTCACCCGCCGCCTCTGTGTGCCTGGCCCTCAGCACGGGTGGTTCCCCCTTAATCTTCAAGGCGGCCCTGGAGTGTGGAAAGCATCACCCCCATTTTCCAGGTGAGGCATCTGAGGCTGGTAAGGGCCTAGAGTTGACCCGGCTTGGGGGGACACTAGGCCCAGGCTTTCTTTTACAGCCTCTTGCCTTGTTGGGGACCACCTCTGATTATCACCTACTAGAAGGGATCGTACCTTTTCTCTTTTCTGTCTCCTCTATCCCACCCATCCGGGTACCAAGCTGATGGTCAGATCTTGTCGTAGCTTTAGATATGGCCGCTACGAGTGGGCCAACTGACTTGGACGTGGGTTGAAAGACCAAAGCCAGGAACAGCTGAGTGAGGCCCAGAGGAAGGATACCTGGCCATCACAGAAGCTTCTGCGGAGAAGGCAGGGAGAGACATCGTCCACGGGTGTTCACAGCGTCATTCCACAACAGCCAAGAAGTGGAAACAACCCCAATGTCCATGTTGATGGACGAATAAACAAAATGTGCTCTATTGATACGGCAGACCATGACTTACCCTGAGGAAGCAAGGAAATTCTGATACATGTTCCTTGGTTTGACCAACCTTGAAAACATCGTGACCCACATGGAAGAAAAAGGAGGAGAAAAGGAGGACCCGCCCTCTCTGCCTCATTGCCGGGACAGCCTTCTCCTGCTCTGACTGGAATCAGCAGCCCTCTTGGTCCCCAGGCCTCGGGCGTCTAACTGGAACCACACGGCCCCGCTCCCCGAGTTTCCAGCTTGCGGACGGCAGTCTGCAAGACCTCTCAGCGCCCCACAAACGCGGCAGCCAATTCCTTACGATAAATCACACGGAGAAGGGGCGATGGAGACTTCGTGCTTACTGGGTGCAGAGTTCCAGCTGGGATGACGGAAACCTTCTAGACACGGATGCTGCCGATGTTAACACCACGACGTGAACATCCCTCACGCCACCAAGTTTCAAGAGTGCTTTCCCCTTGAAAACAGCCCTCGTAAAGGACAAAACCCACAGCAAACTTTTTGCAAAATGTAACTTCGCCACCACTTGTCCTTAAGGTAGACATATCTTACGTGTTAATAACACTCCAAGCATCCAAGAGCACGTTATCAATGGGTCACCGTTGCAACTCCCGGGACGTAAGGAGTTTGTGGCGGGAATCGTGCATAACGTGGCCCAGTTGTCAGGTGCGGGGAACACAGGGAAGCCTGACTCCTGACTGATTACAGATTCACACCGTCTCCACCCAAAAGTCACCATGACACCTGACGTCACCCATGGTGCCACCAACCCGGTTAGGGTTTTGCCTCCTCGCGATGCTTTCTGGCACCCGGCCTCGGGAGTTGTCCGATTCCGGGGACGTGGTGGGTAACGTGAGCAGCAGGGACATCCGGCTCCCACAATTCATCATCTGAACCGGCACAACAGACAGAGGCCTTTGTAGACGCTTATCTTGCAAGGACACCTGGCCTCACGTGGTGTGGCCCGGCATCCACTTCAGTGGGGGCGGGGAGGGTCCTGTACCTGTGGAGTCAGCCCTTCACCATGGTGCCATCCACCCAGCTCCCCTGATGCTAGATTCCTTCTCCGTGAGGCTGGCAAAAGGCATGAGCTCACCGTCGACTTCCATCAGGGCTGGGGCTTCGGGAGACAGTAGGTCAACCCACTTCTTTTCAATAAAATTCCCCATGCCTTCTTTGCCCGCAGGGCACGCCAAAGGTGCCAAGCGCGGAGCTCAGAAAGCGCAACACTCTGACTTCAAAAATCGCTGTGTCAGGTCCTCTCACACCAGCTCAAAACAACAGGGAGGGGGAGGATGTACAGAAGCTACAAATGGAAGCAGAATCTCTTAGGACCCAAAGCAGTTTCTCAATTCCCATCTTGTCTCCCATCCGTTATTTTCCTCTTTTATCTTTCTCCTCCTCCCTTCCTTCCTCCCACCTTCCTCCCCCTCCTCCTCCTACTTTTCCTTCCCTTTCCCCTCTCTCCCCCTCCTTCTCCCTCTCCCTCTCTTTCTTCCCATCCTGTCCCCGTTTGCTGTGTCCACCCCCAATCTGCTTCATCACGCTCAGCTCTGGAACTTTCTGCCCTTCACTAGGTTGCCCCAGTTGGCTTCCACCTGCCCCAGCCTCCGCTCAGCCTCTGCCCCGCCCCACACTTGGCGCGGCGAGCCCAACTTCCCAAGAGATAATCCGGTGGACTCAGTCTCAACCCTGCTCATGGGTAAACCTACTGATTGGCTGCCCTTGATCAGGTGCTCACCTTTCATCCAATCAGTAACGGTAGAGGGAACGAAGGGCGTGGAGTCATGTGATGCCCAACATGGCCACCTACAGCGCAAGGACTCAGGCCGGGATGGTTTCCTTTAGAAGGGTGGCAGGCACGGCGGGCATGCCCCCTATGTATCCGCTTTATAAGTGAGGACTGTGTCCCAGAGAACGGAAGTGACGTGGATAAGAACATGCCCGTTAAGCTGTAAAATAATATATATATTATTTATATGTAATAAATACATATATCTATTATTTACATATCTATTATTTATATGCAAGAAACATGTTATTTACATATAATAGACATTATATATTATTTACATATAATAAATATACATTATGTATTATTTATATATAATAATATCTATTATTTATATATAATAAATATCTATCCTTTATATATAGTAAATATCTATTACATACATTATTTACATATAATGAATAAATATATTATACATATAATGTCATTATTATCCCAGGTCACCTTGCTACTTATTAAAAGGATTTTATCTGGGGCGCCTGGGTGGCTCAGTCAGTTAAGTGTCCGACTTCGGCTCACGTCATGATCTCATGTCTCGTGAGTTCAAGCCCTGGGTTGGGCTCTGTGCTGACAGCTCAGAGCCTGGGAGCCCGCTTTGGATTCTGGGTCTCCCTCTCTCTCTGCCCCTCCCCCGCTCATTCCCAATCTCTCTCTCTCTCTCTCTCTCTCAAAAACCAATAAGCATTAAAAAAAATTTTTTTAATACAAAGTGGCCCCGCGAGGTAAAGTGGCTAATATTTGGTTCCGAGCTCTAGCAGACATATTTTCCAAAGGGAGAGGGAAAGGAAAGGATGTTTTTCGAGGGCCAAGTACATGGCCGGCCCTGTACGATGTGGTGTCTCATTTAGTCCTCATAGCTCTGTGAGAGACTTGTTATCATTCCTTGTTCTATGAGATCACACAGTATAAGAAGCAGATATGTTAGGGTGTCCTGCGGGTGTCCCCTCCTACCAGAGGGAGGCATGCCCGGACACATGTTCCCTGCTTCCCTCAGGTGCTGGCGTTTGTGCCCCTCCCCCACCCTCGATTCTCCCGGCCCATATCCTGGGACCACGAATACCTCATGCTTTATGTTGTCACCATCGTCGCTGTGAAGGATCCAACTGTGCGGCTGATCTCTAATGTAAGGTTAATGCCTAATTCGCTCCTGTAACGTTTCTTTCCTGGATAATTCATGATAGGTCATTAACAACAGCCAGGGCGAACGGAGGGGCATGTTCATCACCATAAATCAGAGGCCTAAAAACATCATAGAAACAGGAAAATGTATGTATTATTCAGGTCAAACAAAGAGCCAGGTCTGCTTAAGGCTCCGCAATGCTCTTCTGATCCCGAGGTCAAGGGACCAAGCACACGACTGGAAGGAATTTTTGCTAAGAGCAGAAGCAGGCTGCTCCGGGCCAACCTGTTAAACTTCTGACTCCCGAGGTAGAAAAGCCCTTCTGACTACCAAGTGACGCGTATCTATCGCGTCAGTAAATAACTGCCATGTGTAGAGCATATACAGTGTCCCAAGCTCTGTGTGTGTGTGTGTGTGTGTGTGTGTGTGTGTGTGTTTTCCATGTATCAGTTAGCTATCGCTGCATAACAAACTACCCCCAAACCCAGTGGCTTTTTATGAGTCTAAGATCTAGCTGGTTGCTGCTGCTGACCTGGGCCAAGTTCATCTGATGTCAGCTGGGTCCTCCCATGCATCCGCGTGCAGCTGGTAGGTTGGCGAGGGGCCGCTACTGTCCCATGACCTCATTTACATGTCTGGCTATTGATTGCTTGTTCGGGTACCGGGGGTGACCGGGCCACACGTCTCACAGCGAGGTCAGCGTCCCAAGAGTTAGATTAGAAGCACGCAAGACCTCTTGAGGCCTAGACCCGGAGCTGGCATGCTGTCACATCTATAGTATTTTAGGGGCCCCGAGTCATAAGCTCAGCTTAGATTCAGGGGCGGGTGAGTAAATCCACCTTTTGATAGAAGGAGCTTCAGAATCACTGCAAAGAGTGAAAGAAAGGTGGAGAATTGCATTTCTGCAAGTATTCTACCACCACCCATTTTTCCTTGTAACAAACCGCGTATGCCTTCTTCCAGCAAATATTTATTGAGCACCTACTGGGTGCCAGGCACTGTTCAAGGTGCTAAGAGCACAGGCGGGGCACTAAAGAGAGTATCTACTCACGTGGAGCTTAATTTTTGTGGAAAGTAAGCGACAAACGGCAAACAAGTGAATCAATGCACACCTAAGACACTTTTAGATGGTGTTAAATGCAGGCATGGAAATATAACTGAGTGACTGCTTAGTCGTTGTTCAGAGGCGGTTTTTGACGGACTGGTCAGGGAGGATCTCTCTGAGGAGGTGCTGTCACACCTGAGATCTCAATGGTGAGAAGGAACCAGCTGTGTGCAACTGGGAGCAGAACATTCTAGCAGGAAGAAGAACGAGTGCCAAGGTCCTGAGGCAGGACGGCCTCAAGGAATAAAAAAGAAGCCCGTGTGGCTGGAGCGCAGTAACCGAAAGAAGAGATCTCCAGATGAAGTCCAGGAGGGAAGCAGATCTTTGGAGGGAAGCACAATGACGTGTGAGGAAAATAAAACTCACAAAAGGCAGTGCCTTGCCCAAAGAAGGTCATGAAGATAGCTAGCGAGAGGCAGAGCCGGGGTTCGAACCAGGGACCGTCGGAATTCAAAGTCACACTCTGCACTGCCCCAGCCTGCCTCCCAGGATGAAGACCGAGCTGGGACTTTTTCAGGTGGACAAATGAGACCTCACCCGTCGGAGGATGTAATGACAACACCCCTGCTGGCGGCCGACGATGGCCAAAACTCAACACTTTGGCTCAGTCTGCTAACCTCACTTCCGGCAGGCTCTGCTCTACGGGGCTCCTCCAGGAGCCTCCGGACAAGCCCACGCACCGGAGAGCCTCGTGACAAGCTGACCTACAACAGCATCCACAGGCGCCTGCCCAGAGGTGAGCACTTCTCATCGGCTCCATTGTTTCCAGATGATTCCGTTCTTCTCCCCATCTTGTTTTTTTTTGGGGGGGGGAGGGAGCACCTCCCTGCCCCCTAATCATACTCCACCAGAAACCTTTACAACCTTCATTGTTAGAAGCTCTGCCCAGGAGGGGGTGGGGGTGGGGAAGACAAGACGGACAGACTGATAAACCCTGCACAAGATCAAGAAGGTCCACTTCAAGAATTCGGCCATCTTACTTGTTGGACAAGCACATGCAAAGAGCGTGGTTTAAAATATGACATTCATTTATGCCACGTATCTTTTATTTTTTAACGTTTATTTATTTTTGAGACAGAGAGAGTCAGAGCATGAACGGGGGAGGGTCAGAAAGAGAGGGAGACACAGAATCTGAAACAGGCTCCAGGCTCTGAGCTGTCAGCACAGAGCCCGACGTGGGGCTCGAACTCACAGACCGTGAGATCGTGACCTGAGCCAAAGTCGGACGCTTCACCGACTGAGCCACGCAGGCGCCCCATATGCCAAATATCTTAATGGAGCACCTACCGTGGGTCAGGGACTGGTCTAGCAGTGGGGACAGAGCAGTAGGCTGGGCCCACATGCTTTGCCGAAGTCCCAAACGTAGGACACGCAAGGTGGTCATAAGTGGGGGCGGGTGGTTCCTGCAGGTGGGGGGTAGGTGATCAGGGAAGGCTTCTCGAAAAGAGGCTCTATGGGTAGGAACTTGACAATGAGGCAGAGAAGCTCACAGCTACCTGCAAGAGGAACAGGAGTGCGCTCAGACTCTTCTAGAACGTTAGCGAGACCAGTGTGGCTGAACCAGAGTGAGCAAAAGGGGAGTGGCCAGAAATGAGGTCAAAGAGGTCAGGGGAGCCAGAGTTTGCAGAGCCCTGCGGGCCACGGTAAGGGCTTTGGCCGTCACTCAGGGGGAGACAAGAGCCCTTGGGAGGTTCCGAGCAGAGGAAGGACACAGCGTCGCTTGTGTTTTCAAAGCGTCCGCTGGCTGCTATGATAAAAGCAGAGACTTCAGGGGCAGAGGCCAGGGAAAGCGAAGAGCCCTTTGAGGAAGCCTTCGCATTTCCTCAGGGGCGACACGATAGGGGCTCGGATTTGGGAGGAGCAGGTGGAAAGCGGTATCTGAGTGAGCAAGTCGGGTAGTCAGCAAATCCTGCACAATGAATAATTTAATCGCAACGACGGGGAGAGATGTGAGAGAGGCACAGGATGCTATAAAAATGTACAACGAGGAGACTGGCAGTTGGTTTCCTTGGGAGGACGCAGATTAGGCAGGGAAGGCTTCCCAGAAGAAGGGGCATACCAGCTGCCTATCGAAGGATGAGTCGAGCTAGTTAAGTGAAGACGCGGGGAGCCTCCCGCAGAAGGGACAGCATGAGCCAAAGTCCTGGGGCAGGAAGGCGGTTTGGAGGTCGGCAACAACATGCTCTTCCTTCGGTGATGTGCCACCCTGTTTGTTTGCCTGTGAAATAATTAATGATTCAGACGCTTCATAGCAAAAGGCCCACGCTGGCTCCACACCGCTATGAGCACTGTTTTATTTATTTTTTTCCTCCTCCCCCGGAGGCAGTTAAGGAGGCCCCGGACCTAGTAAACGAGTCGCGAGGACCGCTTGGACCGGCTAGGTTGGGGCGAGATTAATAACGACGGTGTGGCTTTGACCTGTCCAGAGTTGAGTCCCCTCACGGGGAAGGACCTGGCAAACACATCTTTGTCCCAAATCCCTGCCCCTGGAGACAGCCAAGCTGCTTTATTGAGCTTAGCAGGTGTGGGGGAGATGGCAGGATGGCCCCTCGAAGGGGGAATCAAGATTAAGCACATAAGCTGGCCTTTTAAAAGCTTAGCGGGCCTTTCCAATTGGATCTCAAATGGACCACACTTGAGAAATTAAATAAACAGCATTTGTCAAGGGCTTTTGTGGGCTCCCAGCTGTATTTATTTATAGGTCGGTCTGTTATTTATGGGTGCTCGTGCTCCATATAAAAGCTTTGTCAGAGAAAAGTGGTAGGAGGGGGTGGAGGGCTTTAATGCTTACCGGGACACTTACGTATTCGCTCCAAGGAGCTCAAACAATGAGCCTTGCCTGCTTTCATCCCACAGAAGCTGGTGCTCGAACCCATCAGGGCGGCCTTCCTGGAAACGCTGGACCCCTGGGTGCCGCCGCCCCCCACCCCGCCCCGCCCCCAACCGGTCAGAGGTCCCCCCGGAGACCCGCGAGGCCCAGTTCCCAGAGAAAAGTTGAAAATCTGAGGTCGGTCACGTCTTTGATTCATTGTGACTTCTGACTCAGAGCCGGGAAGCCCCAAGAGCGAAGAAGCCCCGGGAAACACCACCAGCGGCTCCTTGCACGAAGAGAGCGCCCGAGAGGCGTTGCTCAACGAATCGCGAGTGACCGTACGCTGTCCCCATAGTCATGAAACTGAACAATGAGGTAGACCTCAAAGAAGTCACACGGGGTCTCTTGGGGGGGGGGGGGGCGGAAAAAAAGTTGGCCATGCCTGTCTGGGGCCTGCGCTGTTCGCAGCTTGAGCTTGGTGTGTGTATATATATATTTTTTCTTTTTTTTTTTTTTCTAAAAATCCATCCAAAGGAGAATTCCAAGCACAAAGGCAAAAAAAGAGGGAAGGAGAGGAGAGGGAGGAAGGGAGGGAGGAGGGGAGGGGAGGAGAGAGAGGAAAGGAAAAAAACTTCACGCAAAAAAAAAAAAAATGAGGTGCAACATTGTTTGCGACAGTGAAGAATTAAAAAAAAAAAAAAATGGGCTATTAACCCGGGAGGACTGATTGACTTCCGTACACCCCAGCACTGGTGAGTTACTACACGTTTGTTCGGAAGAGTCTACACAACAATACAGAAGTGGCCGTGTTAAAATACTACAGGAAAAGGCAGGAGGCAATATTACCTTTGTAGTATTATTAAAATCATGCGATGGTTTTTAACTATCAGAGATAAAAACCTCAAACGAAAGCCTTCTAAAATGTTAAGAGTGGTTACGTTTGGATGCAAGAACCGTCATTTTTAAAGATTTCTTCTGTTTCTCCAGGCCCCTGGGTGGCTCAGTCGGTTGAGCATCCGACTTCGGCTCAGGTCGTGATCATGATCTCACGGCTGGTGAGTTCGAGCCCCGCGTCGGGCTCTGTTTTGACAGCTCAGAGCCTCGAACCTGCTTCGGATTCTGTGTCTCCCTCTCTCTTTCTCTCTGCGCCTCCCCAGCTCATGCTCTGTCTCTCTCTCTCTCTCTCCTTCAACAATAAATACACATTAAAAAAATGTTGTGTTTTCTAAATTTCCCACTTTTTGGTAAAATTACATGCCAATTTGGTGATCAAAAAATCATACTTGCTCAATTCGTCATTTACTAAATAAATAGTATTTTCCTGCCACAAGAAAAGGCTCTTTTATTTTTTTAAAGTTTATTTATTTTGAGAGAGAGAGAGAGAGAGAGCACAAGCCAGGGGGGGAGGGGGCAGAGAGACAGGGAGAGAGAGAATCCCAAGCTGTCAGCGCACAGCACAACTCGGGGCTCGATCCCCCGAAACCGCGAGACCTTGACCTGAGCCGAAACCAAGCGTCGGACGCTTAATCGACCGAGCCACCCAGGCGCCCCAAGAAAAGCCTCTTTTAAAGGCCTCCCAAGGAGAGGTAATCCACTAGGTGTTTTCCATTGGTGCTGTTATGAAAAGCGTCGACATGTTGCATAGTCCTTCATAACCCTTTTAGCATCTCGGAAGCAAAAGAGATGTCCACAAGGTATGAAAAAACGTCAGAAGCGCAAAGTTATCTTTTCAATAAACAGAAACAGGGCTGCTTTTTCCATGTCTCTTTCCCCCTTGTCCTATTTATATACATCACCCTCCTGGCCACACACAACCTTCACAAGCCTGCTGATGGTCGAAATATTTAAGCAAGAAGATAGTACGCATGTCAGGCACTGGGCTAAGTGCTTTATACCCATGGGTCATTAACACTCCCCCTCCGTCCAGTGAGGTCGGCGCTCTTTCCCCATTTTACAGACGAGAAGACAGACCAGTAAATCGTCGTGACCCCTCGTGGCACGCTCACCTTGGAGCTGGCCCCGGGTCTCAACCCATCCTTGCGCCAACTCCCCGGCTGGTCCACGATCGTGCCCATTTTCCAGAGGAGAACGCTGAGGCTCAGAAGCATCAGATGTCGAACCAGGCTCACTCCGCTCCTTGGTAGAGGCACGTCTCTCATTTAACACTTTCTCCGCCCCCGGCCCCGAACCCCCAAGTCCTATGGGCACGTGTTGACACTTTGCAACTGGTCCCCCCCCTTTAAAACGGGGGAACATCCTCTGATACGTACCCTGGCTGCTTCTCGCTGTCCCCCAGGCCCGCGCCCTGGCCTCCCGGAGAACAGCCAAGGACGAGGAAGAGCAAATCATGTCAAGGGCACGGAGAATGACCTCGAGGGGGGCAAAGCCGGAACGCTCACCAGCGTGGCTTAGACCGGCGGGGCCCAGGCCTGAAGATCACCCGCCACCGAGCCGGAGAAGAGCTTTGGAGCAGCGCGAGCTCGAGGGATGTGGGCATCGCTCGCTTTCCCGCTACCTCCCCGAAATAATGGCCGCTGTCTGACCAGCGGCCCTCACCATACTTCGGCCCTTGGCGCACGCGGGTGGGAAGCCATAAAGAGAAACCGCCAAGGAGGCAGAGAAAAGTTGGTGCCCCCAATCGCGTCTGGGCGGAAAAGCTGTTCTTCATCCAGAACGTCACAGAACGTCAGCCCTGCCCTCCGAGGCCTCGGGGAAGCCGAAAGTGTGGCGTTAGGGGCGCATCACGTGCAGCGGGGGGTTTGCCTGCCTGCCTCATGGGGACCCCCTACCTCGGACAGTAGATGTCCTTACCGTAAGGGCAGAACCATAGCAAGCTGGGCTCTTTGGGGGAGAAAAGGAAAGTGGGGAGCCAGGGACACATCTGTGAGTCATTTGAAGTGAGCACATACTCTCTGGGCATGGAGGGTGGAGGGGGGCTGGGGCAGTTGGTTTCCATTAAGCTTGGTAGCTTGAGAATTCCCCGCGTGTGGATGCGTGCCGGCCCCAGGCCCGTCCAGGGGGCCAGAGCGTCAGAGCCCCCGATGCTGCCTGGAAACGTCCCTCCTCCTCCTCCCCACCCCCCCCCCCGGCCACTGTCGCAGGGGGACCCCAGTGTCTCCCCTGGGCCTGGAGACGGAGAAGCAGCCAGGAGGCCTGGGGACGCCGGGCCCTCCCATCCACCCCATTTTCCAAGACCCCTAATTAGGTATTTACATGACAGGCCAATTATGGCCCTGAAAGAGTGGTTACAGGCCATGGGGTAATTAGTGACATTTTTAAAATACATTTTCAACCGCACAAAACCATGTTTACACAATGTCAAGGAACTGGCTTCAGACCGCAGAAGTGAAAAGAACCTTGCAAAGGCAGAAAGAGCTCGGCCGTGGACTGTGAAGGGCGCCCGCGTTCTCTCCGATGTGGGGGCTGATCCGAGCGAGGGTCATCTTCCCGACCCCTGGAATCCAGGGGACCCACTGCGTGCGGGCGCTTCCCTGGGAGCTGGGCTTACAGGACGGACCGCAGACCAGCCTCTTGCCTGGAGGAGCCCACGGCTCTGAGCCGTACTGTGGCCGCGACCACGTGGCTGTCCTCGTCACTTGGCAATTCATTCAACAAACGCTGATGAGACCACCTCCCGTGCGCCCAGGGGAGGCAAAAGGAGCCTCCTGAGGACCTTGCGGTTCTGGATTCTCTTGGGAGTCTTTCTGTCATTGGCATCTCCTTGCCGCCACGTGCCGAGCGCCGCTCAAGGCTCAGGGAACCCGCGATCCGACGCAGATCTGGATGCTTCCCAGGCTCACGGTCGTTGAGCGGCTTTGGGGGTATGATTAGCAGTTTGTCCGCGGGTTCGTTCATTCGCTCACCCGTTCACGATCGGGCCGAGTTCCTCCTCTCTGCGACAGAGACAAAGCTGACCGTGGAGGACTTGGAAATACACATGGGAGGTCTGGTCCCTGGGCTCAGGGAAAGTGGGTCCGTGGTGTCAGCAGAGTGGCTGAGTCCTGTGCTGGGGAAGCCGAGAGGGGAGTTCGGCTCTGCCTGGGAGGCAGCCCTGAGTGGGGCTGAGTCTCAAACAGCGATTCGTAGGTGGTCAGGCGAAGAGGGGTTAACCGGTCCCTGGGCAGAGCGTGAGCAGAGGCACAGAGGCGAGAAAGACGGGGTTGGGGGGGGCCGGAAGGACCTGGTCAGAGTGGCAAGAGATGAGCTGGAGAGGTGAGTGGATCCAGGCCACGGGGGGATGGGAAGGGCCCGGTGCTGGGCCACAAAGTCGCTCCTGGAATCTCCCAAAGGAGTGGGGATGGCGGTGGGGCACTGCCGGGAGGGCACAGAAAGCCACGGGTCACCTCGCAAACCGAGGAGTGTCTGGGCAAGGTGTCGTGGTCAGCACAGAGGCTGATGCGGGGCTTGAGCTCATGATCCACGAGATCATGACCTGAACCGAAGTCGGACGCTTAACCGACTGAGCCACCGAGATGCACCCCCCCCCACCCCGACTTCAGTTTTTCCATCTGGAAAATGGGGCGCTCAC
This sequence comes from Panthera pardus, assembly GCF_024362965.1. NCBI lineage: Eukaryota > Metazoa > Chordata > Mammalia > Carnivora > Felidae > Panthera > Panthera pardus. Next base: position 7,520,679 of record NW_026526710.1, read on the forward strand.
CACCTGCTACATAGACCTGTAATTATGGTAGCAGAAGGTAATAACACCCTATTCATTTAGGTGATACTATCGACATTAACTATGATCACTAATGCTTTTCAGCCCTGTTTATCCTATTCTAAGTTTTTTATGTATATGACTCACTGGATCCTTATAGAAGCTCCGTGAAGTGTTCCACACGACTTGGCCCCGTTTTCCAGATGAGGAAAGTGAGGTCCAGAAAGGTCAGCGACTTGGCCAGGGACACAGATCTGAACCTCAGTCCCGTCTAACTCCAGATGGCTCATGCTCTTACATCCCTCCCTCACCACGCACCACGCAAATCCTCGCGTGAGGCCCAAGTCCCCAAATCTGTCCAACGTGCATACACGGCATCACGTGTCACCCGCTGTTACTCCGTCTCCTCGACCACAGCTGTGCGGCCGCCTCCAGAGCAAACCTCAGCCTTGCCCAGGACCCCAGCCAGTCCCCGGCCTGAGATGCCTGCCCCGCTCCTTCCCGCCCATGTAAACTCTTTGCGTTCTTGAAAGTTCCGTCCAAAGGCCGTCTCCCGCAGGGAAACTTCCCAGGGTCCCCGGGTCCCTCCTCACAACTGTCATGGCACCACTTACCTTCAACCCCACCGACGCTTGCTTTCCTGTGGGGATCTCGTGTGCCTATATTTTACTTCCCTGCCTTGATTATGTCTCCCCATGTCTTACGTGGAGGAGACCCTCCTGAACTGCCAGCTAGCAAGGAGCTGTTCTGTGCCAGCTACGAGAAACAAGTCTGCAAACGCGACAGGCAGTGTCCCCGTCCTCATCAGAGAGACCGGGTCACAGACAAATAAACACGTAAGGACGTTTCACGTCGCGAGCATAAAAAGGAGGTGAATTAACTCCGTATAATGAACCATGACTGGGGTAAGGGGGACCCTCTTTAAACAGGGTGTTCGGGGAGGCCTCTCTGACGTGGCGATATATGAGCCGAAGCCTTCAACAATCAGAAGAGTCAGCCGTGGAAAGAACTTGACAAAGGGAGTCCCAGACAGAAGGAAATGGCCGATACAAGGGTCCTGAGGCAGGGACGAATAGAGCCCTTCAGGAAAGAAGGGAGCCGTGGCTGCAGCATGGTGAACCTGAGAGGACGGAGGGGAGATAACGTCCAAGAGCCGGACGCAGGCCAGGGCACGAAGGCCCTAGAGACGTGCTCGAGCTTATTTTAAGGGGAGTTGGGCCCACAGATCCTTCCCCTTTGAGGCGGCTCATAAACTGAATGGCAGACGGTTGCAGGAACATGCCGGCCCTATCTCTTGTGAGCATCACTACCCCCTTCCCATCCTGTATCAATTAGGCCACTGACTCCATCGCTCCTGACTTCAAAGGGGGGGAAAATGGCAGAGAATTTACAAAGGACAATAAACCCAGCCCGTGGCAGGCTGCAAGCCCATAAACTTTTACCAGCTCTTCGGCTCCCCAGAATACATCACTCCCTGCCTCACCACCAAAGCACTGCCTTTATCCACAGCCAGCACAATAAAAAAAAAAAAAAAATTTTTCTTTTTTTTTTGGAATCACACACCACCTGGGAGGAGAATCCTGGAAATAACACTGGCCTCAATGAAGCGATCGCATTTGGAACGATCGAGGCCACTGGCCGGGCTGCTGGCTCAGAGTTGCAAGGTGCCGTTCCAACGCTCAAGGAGTCCCAACTGGACTCCTCAGCCGTTGTGTGGCCTGGGACAAATCAGTGGCCCTTCGGGTCTCAGACTCCCCGATCTGGAGTGATGGGTTGGGGTCATCGCCGAGGGCCTCCCCATTCTACACACCCAGAAGTCTTTAAGTACCGCTCAAGGATTCCCTAGAACGCGCCGGGTAACACTGATCATTGGCACGCGCGTTGGAAACAAGCGTGCTCGTGCACTTCAGGCGGCCTTACGAATCGGCACAGCTTTGTGCAAGACAGTTTGGCATCGTGTATAAAGAGTCTTTCAAGAGAAACAGCACACGCACTCGGGTCCAAGAAATGATCGCATCAGGGTGCAAAGACGCAGAGCAACGATCCTCCACTGAGAGCAGTTTTGCTCCTCCCGTGTGAGGGGCGCTTGGAGAGATCCGGAGATAAATTTGCTTGTCCCAACAGGGGGAGGGGGTGCCGCTGGCACCCGGCTCGGGGGACGGGGGGGGGGGGGGCTCGGTGGGGTTGGGTCCGTGTCTCTGCTTCCCTCGGGGCAGCCGGGCCCGGTGCTCTGTCACTCCAGTGGCGTGACCTCGCGTAAATCAGCCGCCTCTCTGTGCCTCAGTTTCCCTCCCTGTCAAATGTGGGTAATAACAGGAATCCATTGCATAATACCAGGAAAGCATTTGGGGCTATGGCATACCGGACGTGTTCGGTAAATATTGGCTTCTATTATACTAACACTCGTTTACGGGCGCATTTATTTCATTCCGTAAATATTAACTGAACACAGTAAATAAACATGACACAACGTTCTCATGGCCCCTGCCTCTCTCCCATGAAAAAGCCCAGATTTCTAAGTCCAAATGAATTAGCAACCAACTCCTGCCCTTCTGAAGTCGAGATTAAAGAGAGAGAGAGGCAAAGAAAGAGGAAAATTCTGTGCCCTCGCCGGCGCACAAGCCAAAACATACATCCCGCTGCACGGGCAGCCATAAATCCACCCCTGGGTGAGGGCTCTTCTCGGCTGGCATGGTGCACAACGGGGGCCCCCGTACAGCCTTCCTCCACAACTGGCTGTAAGTACCCGCTGGGTAATCATCAGACCAGCCCCCTTCCTTCCCTCAAATACCTCTCAGCTCGGCAAGCAGGGAACAGCATAAGCAAAAAAAAAAAAAAAAAAAAAAAAAAAGCTTCCTCCCTTGTCCCGTGAGCCTCCCGGCTTCCAGCTAGGCCAACCTCAGAAGGCCCCTGCCAAAAACGTTCCCCTGGGAAGAGAATGCCTCCCCGAGCTGAGTGTGCCAATGCCTTAAATTGTTTCATGTTTTTTGTCTCTATGAATTAGAAGCTGTTAAGAGAAGGCTGCCCAAGGAAACCAAGCACGAAATATATTTGGTTACAGATGGATGGGAGAGGTTTCTTTTTGCCTTTCTTCTTCTTTTTTTTTTTTTTTTCCAAGAGACTGAGCATGAACTGTTTTTGTTTTTGTTTTTCTCTTTGAAGTTGCTGATACATTTGAAACTGGGTTCTTGGATCCCAAAGGGTGTAAGGAGCACACCCTCCTGGGTGTGGAAGAGACGTCCCCTCTATAAATATCCTTGCTCGGGCAGCGGGTTGGCCCAGAACCCCCTCACACACACATGGTCAAGGGCAGCCTCTGGAAACATGGAAGGCTCCCCACCAGAGCCACCCCCGCACCACCAGTGCTCTCTACAGCCTTCTCACCAGCCCAGTCCCCACTGAAACATCGGGATTCTGAAGTTAGTGCCTCCGATACAAATCCTGAACCTTCCCCTCGCCACCCGGGCAAACCCTGTGTGCCTCGGTTTTCTCATCTGTCAAGTGGGGAGAATATGGGTACAACCCCATGGGGTTCTTGTTAGGATTAAATAAGGTAACGTTATGGCACAGGGCTTGGCGGCTATATGCGTCCAATAAATGGTACCTCCTGTTATGGGTCACTGATCTCCTCTGTACCTAAGGCGGCACAGCCTGAAAACGGGGATCTTTGGGGAAACTGCCATGAAGCTGAATTTAATGACATTTTCCCTATCAGATACCAAATGCAGAGGGTCTATTTTTGTGCCCCCCGAACTGTGCTAAACGGTCCGCATCCATTACCCTGTCGGATCCTTGCGATAGTTTGGAACTCGCAGCATTATTTCAAAAACGAGGAAACTGAGGCTCGGATAAGATAAGGCACCGGTTCAAAACCTGTTTACTCCCAAATCTGTCTGATTAGAAAACGGTATCCTTTCAAATGTGCCTCCCTCTTGGGATGAGAGTGCCCAGTTCACCGGAGGTCTGACTTAACTCTCTTTCCGTGTCCTCCGAACGACTTTGAGTCTCTTGAGCTTCTGGGTATGAAGGCTGAGAAGGTCAAAATAGCAGCATGTGATAATAAAGAATAAGCATGCACCACGAGCTACCCTATTAGAGCCTGGCTTCTGTCTCTTGTGGAAATTTGGTGACGATGTGTCTCTCTCCCAGACTCTCATCAACGTGGTAACGTTGGTCAAGTCAACTGTCTGGGGGTGTATTGACTTGCCCAAAGAACTGCCTCCACCATCACCACCAGCACCCCCAGAAGGCCTTCTCTGAACAAAGCCTCAATTTTGGAGACAAGAAAGAGTTGAGGGGAGAAGAAGGGCCATTGGATGTATCGGCAAACGTCACGCCGATGAAACGCAAAGGCCGACCCCACACATAACGCCCTGAAGTAGGAAGTTTTCCTTCCAACGCAAAACTTCCTTTACGTCACCTGGGCCAGAGTCATAGTCAAACCAGACGTAAGTTAAAGGTAAGAAGAAGTAACAGATGTCGCCCAGCAGGACAGTCACTGCGGGAAGGACATGGGTCTTAGAGTCAGGCGGTCATGGGTTTGGACCTCACTCTCCCACTTACCAGCGGAATGCCCCTGGGGAAAGCACCTAAACCTCTCCGATCCTCGGTTTCCTCATCCATCAAATATGGAGAACGTTGCTTACCTTCAGGTTGGTCGTGAGCATGAATTGCAATCATGCGTTTATAGGGGCCGCCACCGTGAGGATCTCAGTAAGTATATCATCACGTTATTAATCCCCAGACCACTACAGAGCCTTATTCCCTACACACTCACCCTGAACACTTATTAGATGCAAGGTGGCGGCTGACCATCTCAGAGTCAGCACGGAGGAAGTTAGTTCCAGAGAAAATAAGACATTTGGATAGTTTAAAATGAAAAAAAAAAAAAAAGAAGAAAGAAAGAAAGAGAAATAGAAAGAGAGAAAGAAGGAAGGAAAGAAAGAAAAAAGAGAGAAAGAAAGAAGGAAAGAAAGAAAGAAAGAAGGAAAGAAAGAAGGAAAGAGAAAGAGAAAGATAGAAAGAAAGAAGGAAAGAAAGAAAGAAAGAAAGAAAGAAAGAAAGAAAGAAAGAAAGAAAAACACTGTGAATTATAGCGCGGTCAGCCGCACAGAGGACATTCACCTCATTAGAGAGGTCACCTGCCAAGAAGAAGGACCTGTTTGGTGTGGCAGAGGGGGACGGAGCTCACAGTGTAACCCAGGTGAGCTGACAAGCCCAAACAGATTCACGTGATTCAGGACCTGCTTCTTGTCATATTTCTTGTAGATTTATCTTTCTGTCTTTGGGTCAAAAAGGAAACCCTTGCAGAGAACTGGGTTCTCGTTTTCCTAAATGGTCCCCATCTAGCATGGTGCTGATTTTCCTGTAACCAAGGCTCAGCCCGGAGTTCCCACACAAGTGGGTATAGACCAAGAAGGTGGACGGACCGAGTTTGATCAGCTTTCCTCTCTGCCTCTCCCAAAAAAGACCATTCTGTGGCGTTGAAAGGGTTTTGCTCCCTAGGGGTTGAGTGTACCTGGAAAGGGAGGCAGAAATTGCCTAGGGAAGATAACTAGAGGACCCCTGAATCTTCACCAGTCAACGACTAACCGAAAAGGAATGAAAAGGTCACTAGCTGTTCACATAGGAAAAGGTATTCAAAATCAAGGACTGCCCTGGATTCTAAGATTCTGTTCTTTCCATACTTACCGTTTTGAAAAGATTCCCTCTTTTGCAACAGAACCTGAGTGATTGATGGCTGCCCGCCTTTTCTCTCCTTCTCCTGCCAGCTAAAAGGTTGCAGGCAATTCAGGTGCCTGCTGTCCACCACCCCTTGGCCTCTGGAGAACAGGCCTCCATTTGCTGGGCAGTCGGAGGAGAGAGTGGGAGGGGGCCTTTCTGATGCTGAATCAGAGAAAGGGAGGGAAACGCTGCCGCCGGGAAGAAGGACGGAAAATGGGAAGGACGGAGGGGACGAGACGTTAAGCGATCTGTGTGGCACCGAGCTGGGATGCAGTGGGGGAAGGAAGGAGGCTGAAAGTCTGGGCTTACGCTTCTTTAAAAGCAGCTTCAACTCGGGACTGAAACTTTTTTGTTTTTAATTTTTTAAAATTTTATTTTAGAGAGGGAAAGAGCACACGCAGGGGAGAGGGGCGCAGAGAGAGAGAGAGAGAGAGAGAGAGAGAGAGAGAGAGAGTCTCCAGCAGGCTCCATGCTGACCATGCTCAATCCCATGACCAGTCAACTGACTGCACCACCCACGCACCCCAGGACCGAAACTCTTGAGCCACAGTCTTGATCGAGGGACGCATTTACCAACTAACAGCTATTGCAGACGGGGATGTTTAAAATATTACTTAATTTGGCAAAAGGTACAGTTGGCAACCTTCTGCCAGTCTCCCGGTGCCTTGTAGAATCACATCGTTTGTGACATTCCAAAGTTGATGAAGCGTTGCTTGGGCACGTGGAGTTGATCTTTCTCCAAGCGTTGTTCTTTTTTTGTCTGGGTAGGAGGGGGTCTCTTCCTGAAAGAAAATAAGAGAATAAGCCACCTTCTGAATGTCATTAAAATAAACAACCTTTTAGTGATTTTTTAAAAGCTGATTATTGACTTATGAAAGTCTATATGATGCCAGATTTGGGGGGGGGGGGTAGTGGGAAGGGAAATGAATGTTTAGTGTTTGGGAGTAACTTCCACGGGGCAGGCACAGGCTGACTCACTTTGTGCCTCACTTGGGGGGGCGGGAAAGAAAGTAATGAGTCTTTTCATAAAGGGGAAATTGGCAGTTGATGGCATAGGAAGGGAGGAGAGGAAGGAATCGAGAATGATTCCCAGATTTTTGCCCTAAACTACTGAATTGGCCGTGGGGCATTCCTTAAGCTAAGGAACGTCACAGTAAGAGAAAAAGAGAGGGCTGGGGGGACTCTAATAGGCTGCCCCTTTAGGAGAGCTCCCAGGGCCTGAGGGACATCCAGGTGCCAATGGCCAAAACTCTAGGATTTCAAGTCCAGGATAGACACAGAGCAGGAGCCTTGGATTTCAACATCAACCGTACAGACAGGCCCAGCGAATACTGAACTCTGTACAGAGCCCCGCCCACCATCTCACTACCCTCTGGTCTTGTCCACCTTCAAGGCTTTCCTATGGAAATGGAACCACCCCCCCCCCCCAAGGGCAGCTACTCTCAACCTCTTGTCCTGTAAGTCTCGGTAGACGATCTTGAGAGTGACAGTGACCGTGATCAATAGCTCTCCAGGACCTACGGCTTTCCCAGCAGCCTTACCTACTAGATCCCACTTCTGTAATAGGAGTCTTTGGGTTGCAAATGACAGAGAGCTAATTCAAATGACCTGAAGCAAAAATGGACTGCCCTGCGTGATGGGTTTGCCCGGTTCCTACGGGGAGCAGAAGCCAGGGCAGAATTAACACAGTCAGGAGACGTCCCAGGGAGATACCGGTGAAGGATAAAGGAAGAGGGGCAGGAGTAGACCAGGAGAGCCTTCTGACGGTGTGATATGCTGGGCTGGTACCCGGGAGAGGAGAGAGGGAAGGAAACAGGATTGAGCAGAAAGAGTCTCAGACCGTAGTGCAGCTCCAATCAAGCCTCAGTGAGGCCAGTGGAAAGCCCCAGAGTGAAGAGAAACGGCCCTGCTTTGGGCCCACACCATGCTCGGTCCTCGGCTGGAGCACCCCGGGCACGGTGTGGCTTCTGAGTGAACACAGGCAGATCCTAAGTTGTAGACGTCGAAGGCTTCCAACCGTGATACTCACAGGGGAGATACTTGAGCGACACATCTCTGTGGTGCCCCGGGTAACCAAGAGAGAAGCTTTAGGCATAGCCCGCTCTGAAATGCCATTGGAATGTGCCCTTAGATTCCTGTCTGTCTTTCTCTCTCTCTGTCCGTCTGTCTCTCGTCCCTCCTATCTTCTGTCCTCTCTGTTGACTCCACGTTTCTTCTGGGCCTCATCGACGTAAAACCAAAGATGGCTGTCAACAACATCAGGCTTAGATTATTTGTAGAGAAGCTTCCAATTTCTAAGGAAGGGAGACCCACTGCATCCCAGCATCCACCCTCATTGCCACAAAGGGCTCACGTGTTCGCCCTGAACCAACCCACTAACACCAAGGGGCCGGAGATGCCCTTGATAGCCAGGCTGAGTAAGGAAGGGGAGAAGGGGACCTCTGAGTTCCAGTCCCACCAGAATGACACGGAGCAGAGAATGGCAGTCCAGAAGGCAGGAGAGTCAATAAAAGTAATAGACGTCCACCATCACCTTTGGGGCAAGTGCGAAATCAGGAGAAAAGGTAAATTCTGCATCTGGGAGGGAGCCCATACAGCAGGCCAGGGGAGCACCATTTCATTCTGCGGAACGCTAGTTAGAGGTTAGTTTGGTCAAGATCACTAAGGTTCGAGTTTGTTGGGCATTGGCTTCGATGGAAGGGGAAGAATAAAACGCTCAAAATAAAACTGAGTACATTCCCTCTGAGAAAAGTAAGTAGACGTCAGTGGCAAATCTCAGGAGTCTCAACTTTAGCCTTCAGCGGTGGCGGCCGCCATTTGCAAATGACACGTGTTCCCGATCAAGGCCATGGAGGGTAGAATTCTCACCCCGGATCTGCCACCTTCCAGCCGCACGGTCTAGGCTTACGACCTGACCTGCTTGTTTCTTTATCTCAAAATGCAAAGGGGGGAGGGAGCCTTTATTTTATTAAAAAAAAAAAAAAAAGGTCACCGTAAGAATTAATTAAGACCGTGAAAGCACCTAGCACAGTGCCTGGAACTTTGGTGCCTGAAAGAGTCCGTGCGCTTCAGCTAATGTGGGCTTTCTGCCCTCTGGTACCGGGAAGCCATGCCAGCAAGCCTGAAAAAGCCTTTGCTTCATAATCCAATAATCCCATGGAGCCCTAGGAGGGAAAGGGAAAGTGTTCCAAGCCCAACGGGCTATTTTTGGGAGGTGAAACATCATCCCATTATTTGCAGAAGAGAAAGGGGACAGGGCAGAGAGTGGTTCTTCATGTTAACCTATGCCTACAGTTAATAGCGCCTTGGGGAAGGTTCCATTAGGCAGAGAGATGTTTCAACATCCTAGAACACAAAGCACCTTTACAGTCGTCCTTGATTTATTGCATCTCTGGGGCTGTCTTCTAACGCCAACCACAATCCGTTTAGGTCTGCCCGAGTTTCTGCTTATGTAGATTCAAGGGCATGGCCACAGCCCGGAGTGGAGGGAGGGACCCAGGGACTCTTTTGAGAGTCTGTTCTTAGCCTGGCCCCACTTTTGAGAGCAAGGAGACGCTCCAGATTCCTTTGGAGTTTGTTTCCTGAATCTTTTGGAATCTCACCTGGCTAATCTAGATATTGTTTTCGGGCAGTGATTTCAGAAACGAAAGCACAGATACAGATGAGAGCTCAGTGTTGGGGAGCACGGCGTGTGCCCCGGCTGGCTGGCAGGAGGTAGCGAAGCCCGGCCTTTCTCTGTGGTCTGACGAAATAAAGCGAATGGCGGAGAAGAGAGCTCCCTTAGTAAGTATGGGTGGGAGGATCCCGCTGTTGACTTGGGCAGGTGGGAAGTGAGTGCTCTGCTGGCCACACGCAGATCCTGCACAGACGCCTGACGGCTCAACTCAACTTCACGGCCACCCTGGGTGCCGGAAGGAAGGGGCGGCTCTGTTGATGAGGAGAGGTCAGGTCACAACGGCATTGTCTCAGCTTGCAGCATTAAAACACATAATTAGAGGGGCACCCGGGTGGCTCAGTCGGTCAAGCATCCGACTCTTGGTTTCGGCTCAGGTCACGATCTTGCAGTTTCGTGGGTTCGAGACCCACCTCTGTGCTGCCAGCACAGAGCCTGCTTGGGATTCTCTCTCCCTCTCTGTCTTCCCCTTCCCCACTCGTGCTGTCTCTGTCTCTCTCCAATAAATAAAACTTAAAACAACGCACAATTAGACTAATTCCTACGATTATGGAGTGGGTAATATGTGTTAGACTACCTATCTCATGTAATCCAAGCAGATCAAATAAAGACACTGCACAGAAAGGCAAACACAGAAGCAAAACGACCCATCAACTCCAGGCCTCGTTGTGTTCCCGAGAGAAGGGACAGCTCGCGTCACAAGAAAATGTGCGCCAGAATGTTCGTAACGTCTTTATTTACAATGGCCAAACGCTCGGAATGGTACAAACTCCTATCAAAAGAAGGATGGATGGACGCATGGCGTTATATTCATGCAGTGAAAACCGTGTCGAAATACGAAACAAAACTATTGCTGCACACAACTACACAGATGAAACCACCAATATTACCTTGCGTGAAATAAGCCACACACAAGAGCCTACTCTGTTTGACCCCATGTACGTGAATTTCGAGGACAGACAAAACTAATTGATGGAAGACAGAAGTCAGAGTACTGATTGCCTCTTGGTGGGAATTTGGATTGGGAAGCAGCACGTGGGAACATTATGGGGTGCTATCTCCTGATCTGGGTGGGGGTTACACACACACACACACACACACACACACACACACACACACGTGATAAAAATGTTACTAATATATGTGTGTGTGTGATATGTATATTACACATCTATATCAGTAATCACTGAATATTAATGCACTGTCAGCAGCTTACTCTTCCTGTGCGATACCTAAATAAACTTGCAAAGAACGAAGGAAAGGGAGACAGGGATGGTGGGGGAAACAAAGACCCGCACAGATTCCCACAGCTAGTAAACGGCAGACATGGAATTTGACCTCAGATCTGCCTGGATTCGGAGAACACTTTAAACTACTGGGCTATCCCGCCTCATAGCTGGGTTTCTGTTGACTATTGAATAAACATCTGTTGATGGATGGGTGTCTGTTTATGGAAACGTAGCCGCATTAGCTCACCGGCATTCAAGATTTAGATCCCGGTGAATTCCCTCTGACCTCTCCTCTCGTGCCTCTCAATGCCTCTCGTGGTTCTCGACGAGGAAAATTTAGCTCCAGCAAGGCTATAATGAGCTTGCACTGCAGGCTGAAGTTTCGTGGTGAATCTAGCCTCCTGTTCCTGGGCCGTCATCAAGGGAATGTGGACAAGAAGAACAGAGACAGGTATTGATCCTTGTTCATTACTTAAATGCATATGGCGGCAGGCAGCTCTGCTCAATAAAACCCTGACAGAGACGCCTTAGGCCTGAGTGATGGCCCCAGGAACACCCAGCTCCTCAAGGGGCCTGAGACTCAGTTTCTCCAACGAAACAATGGGAGTGTTGGTAGCCAAACCGGATGGCTTGGGAGGCTATTATGGTTACACTCCCAAGTGTTTGCCAGGTATTTGGATAGTTCTGTATTCGTGGAGAGGGAGTAAGTTTTCTCCTGCTAAGTTTAACTTAAAAACGGAGTATCGAAAATACCGTGGGATTGTTAGAATTTTAGCCTGCTCATAGAAGTAACACCGAGGGTAGGAATTCTCACCCCAGAGGCCGACTTCGTGTTCATCCTTGCTTTGCTGCCTGTCAACACGGGGAGTTGGGGCAAATGCTTTGCCTCGAGATCTCGGTTTCCACTTCTGAAACTGGAGACAGTATTCACATACAACTCACGGGGCTGTTGTAAGCATGAAGTGAGTTCCAATGGGTATCCCAGTGCTTGATACAGACTGCTCTTGCAATGAGTAAGTTATCACACTAGAGCCAACGGTGATTTGCTAACAATGACAACGATGTTCAGGACAGCTCGTATTTTACAAGGAGTCACCTTTCAGCAGTTCAACTAACCAGGTAAAAGAAACCCTTGAGATTTATATCACACTTAAGTAAAAGTCAACTCTAAGACACCTTATGATGGCTTTTGATACACCACCTAATCTTTCTGGTTCTTTGTTTTCCCACCTACTCACCCATGACCAAGCGCGGGCTTTTCCTCCGTTACCTTCCCCAGGGTTATGCTGGGATTTAACCCTCATTACTGGCCTGACATCCAAGAGAGGAGGAAAGTGGGTCACGCTTCTGGGGTCAGGTCGGAGCACCTATCGCCTCAGGGCTCTGAGTCCATAGAAGCTGAACAGATGCAATGAGGGTTCCAGCTTCACCGCCATGTTGAAGAAGTTGGGGGAACGAGAGGTGGTTCATCGATGCAAGGGTGAGATGTCTACAGCATCTTGCAGCCTGCAGAACTTTCAGGCACTTCCTAGAAAGGGGCCGGCCGACTCTTCAAGCCGTGGGAGTTCAAAGTCTGGAGAGCCAAAGTCTTCAGGGGCATCCTTCTAGATGTCCCTAGATGATACGTCAGAATCCTAGACCTTCCCAACCATGGCATTATCGGAAAAAATTGGCCACGGCTGAGCACGTAAACCTTTCTGGGGCTCTGTGACTGTATCAGACTCTCAGTCTGATCTCCAGCTGTGTTCTCTCAAAGACTGCAGGACATACAGCCCTCCTTGTAAGGTACCAAAGGGGCTCCTTGACCCTCACACTTAACCTTCAACTGCTTCTTAGTGGCCATCAGATTCTCATTATTCCTCTTCAGAGCATCAATAAAGCTTAGCAACAACCAGCCGACCCCACTGTCCTTGAAAGCATTGCCCTTCCGTATCTTTCAAGTCTCCAAATTATTGCCCTTAAAGTGAGGTCTCCTCCACTGGTATGTTTTCCTTGGTCACCGCATGTGAAATCTCCAGCACCTGGGCTTCCACCTTGCATCAGCGGCTGTCGGTGACCCCTCATCCCGCTTGGGAGGGAGTCCTCTTTGTCCACTGGACTGTGAGGGGGCCGAGCCCCAATCCCCTTCATGCCCTCTGCTTTCTCGCATCACTCTTGGTTCCAGCTGCGTTCATCCGGCTCCTCCAAAACCGCAGACGCTAAGACAGGAGTAGACCTGTGAGAGATTCCCCCAGAGAAAGGTCTGTGAACAATGAAGAAGAGGGAGCAAAAAAAAGCAGGGAGCGTCTTCAGACCATGATGGAGGTCCAACATCCATGGAAAGAGAGAACCTCTCCCCACCCCACCCCACCCCCCCCCCAAAAAAAAAGCAGAATAAGGTAGGAAAAGTCTCAAGCTGCAGCTCCGTTCCAAAATGTTTGGGCCAGGCCAATGAGAAGTCTTCACGTCAAAGGTGCCTGTTACAGGAGTCGCAGGAATAGACCTGCATCACTTTCCCTTGAAAGGGGGGTTACTGGCTGGGACGGTCCAGGGGAAGCATAGTCCCCACGCAAACGTGGTGTTGGATTCAGAGGCAAGGCAGCTGGGGCCTTCAGTCAATAATACACCAGTAGCAGGAGATCTGAGTGGTGCATTTTCGAAGCCACCAGACTGATAAACCCCAACTAACCCGAAATACCTACTCTGGGTCCAAAAACGTGCTACACTGAGGGTGTAGTGGTGATTCAGACACACGTGGTTTCTGTTCTCGAGACCTCATGGGAAATAGGAACGTGCACACGTAACCCATGAAAATGTGTGTGACGTGTGTAATCGTACATCAAGATATAATTTTATGCATTGGCTATCAACATATTGTCCTGTGTGAGATGATATATCTTATACACCTATATTAAAATATAACTGTCAGCCAAGATAAACGTTCAAAGGGAAAGAGGCACGGTTTTGTGGATGTAGAAAACAAAGTCATCTGACGTAGGACATAGGGTCAAGGGACATCTCCCCAGAGTGGCGAGCCTTACACTAAGGTCAGAAGGATGAACAGGAGTACATGGGACAGGAGGGGGAGAAAGTTCCAGACAGACGGGACAGCGTGTGCCAAATACGTGTGGTGGGAGGAGAAGGGCACCTTCAAGGAGAAGAAACCCTTCTCCTTGTAGGTCCTTGTAGGCTCCTTGGAGCAGTGGTCACGGACAAGACCCGGCAGGGTAAACACTGCGAAGGGCCTCCATTTTTGTTCTAAGCACCACGGAAAACCATCGGCGGCTTCTACTTGAGCGGTGCCGTGTCAGGATGTCACCAGCGCTTTCAAAAGGCAGCTGTGTCTACGGAGCAGAGCAAGAACGAGAATGGGGCACAGCACACATGGAGTCAAACGGGAGGCCGCCGCAGGAGGCACATGGTGGTAACTGGGACTAAGAGGGCAGCGGAGATAGACAAAAGAACGCGATTCCAGAATGTGTTGTTCACCGATGCAAGGACACCAGGGAACAAACAGACTCTTGCTATGGTTTTGGTGCCTTTGAGACACCCATGTGGAGACGCGTAGAGGCATCTGGTTATAGTCCCTGGAGCTCGAAGCAGCTGCCTGGGAGACAGATATAAATTTGAGAACCACTGGTATAGAGAAGGCACTGAAACCACAGGAGTGGATGAAGTCACCTCAGGAGAAAACACAGGGACTGAGCCCGGACGACCTCCGATATCTAATGGGTGGGTTGAGGCGGGCGGTAGTGTGAGCGGGATGGAGAAGCCATAGCGGGAGAGGTAGGGTAAACTGGGAGATTGGTGGGAAGTCATGAAATGATTCAGACCAAGTGAGAAGTTGTAGCAGGGGGGGAGCGTGTTTGTGTCAAATGCTAACATGAGAAAAAAGAAATTATCCATTGGAAGGCCCAGTATGATTAGCACACCCATGGTCCTTAGTATCAGGGAGGTGGTCCCTTAGTATCAGGGAGGTGTTCAAGGACCACACGGAGATGGGTGTGGGTGGAGAGGCGGGGAGGTAAGCCAGGCTGGAGAGAAGAAAGAGTGGGAGGTGAGAAAAGGCAGACGATGAATCCAGAAAACTCAACCCGAAAGTTGTCACTGAAAGGCGACTCCCAACCTTTGATTGTCTGGTCCGAGGAAGCTTGCGTCATACCCTTCCACGTGTGGTTCTGAAAAAGAAAAGAAGCGTCTCTGTACATCTTTCTATCTAACTTTGAGGCTTGAACTTCCCTTTCTGATGAGTTCAAGCCTAATGGAGCACAGAGCTTTGAAGGGGTAAATCTCAAGTGCTAACATACATCCACACACATACACACACACACACACGCACACACGCACATTTTAAGATGCTTATATACAAGCTCATAATTCTCCCTGGACACCAGATAGCTCTTTATAGGCTCCATTTTGATGACCTAAGTATACTACAAATTAAACAGCAACATAAGGATTAAATTTCCCTCGAAGTACCACAGCTTTGAGGAAAAACAAGAGGAAAGCAAGCAATGTCTGCACGATCACGTTGTGGTTTTGCCTTTGCCTTCATGATTCCAAAACTTGGCGAACGCAGGCTTACACAGCATGTCAAACCCATATGACATCAGCCATCACACCCCACCAGCACCCCGCCCCGCAGCATCTTCTCCGGGCTGTCGTCCGTGGGCACAAAGGAAGTGGGATGACAAATCCACGTTCCCACGTATTCATGAGTGGAAGCAGGGACCTGCAGACCGGCCGGAGTCTCAGACGAGCGGATTCAGACACAGCCCCCTTTGTTTTAATCTGACGGCCGTGTATTCACGGCGATCGGGGAGGGCCCGGGACCGAATAAGGACAGTACGATCTTGCAGTTGCCTAGCTCCTTTTCATTACGCCAGGGCGACGGACAGCTGTTGCGCCAGCTCGGCTGGCATCCGCTTGCCCCTTTAGCGGGAACGCACCTCTCCCCCAGTCCCTGCAGTTAGAGAGCCTGGTTTTCGCAGCGCAGCCCAGTAGACCGTGATTGGTTCGGGCATCGGCAAGTGACAATAGACAGCAAGTCGCAGAAGTGATGCTAGGCCTTTTGTTGGGTCTACTGGGAAAAGAGGGGCTCCCTTTCTGGTGTAATGCAAGCGGGGTGCACAGTATATACGCCTGCTGCTGTTGGAGCCACATTGTCAGCTTCATATGGAGGGAAAACCCTCCTGAGGACGGAGCCCACGTCCAAGGAAGCAGGAGTGAAGGGTAAACAGTATGAAACTCAGCCTCAACTCTATCATCTGAGTCTTTGGGTTCAAATCCAAATCTACCAACGGATTTGGTACCAAATCAAATTCCAATCTACCAACGGATTTTTTTTTTCCCCCAGTACCTAACGCCTACGAGTTCCTTTTCACTTTATCCTCCTGCGTTGGGATTCTGTGGCTTTCCGCTGAGAGTCCTGATTGACCCAGTCTGTTTCGAGGTGCCTGCGCTATAACGAGACGGCGATTATTCGTGGAAACCATTTCCGTCTTTGCTTTCCCCGTGGATGAACTGCAGTACGGATGGATTCTTTGCATCTGGGCCGTGCTTCCTGTTTCACAGCACGCCTCCCCCAGGGGTGGATCTTCAGAGTGGCCATCCTATTTGGTCCAGCCCGCATCTGCCCGACATCTGTTCCGACTGGTCCATCTCCATGCTACACGGATTGATAAATATTTGAGCTGTCACCTAGGTGATCGCATTTATGCCACAAACCAAAGCGGGGACAGACCAAAGCCAAGAAAGCCAAGTGCGCTTTTACAGATCGCCGAGATAAGACTGAAGTGACTTCTCGAAGCGAATCAGCAGCCGGACCCGGGTCTGAAGTTGGGACTGGTGTTCCCGGAGCTCTCTGCATCTCGCTGTGTTTTCCACAGAACGTAAAAACACACGACAGTTTCCCCTTATGATTGATCAGAAACCGAGCGAAGGGGTTACAGCAAACCTCAGGAGGTCGGTTTCATCACCCTCGTCGTTTCGCGTCGAAGGAAGAGGACACTCGGTGGGGTTAAGTTCATTTCGCTGGGGAGTGGCGAAAACAGGACTTGAACTCAGATCTGCCTTCCCTCAAACACTGTGTGGTCTCTAGCTCCAAGAGTCTAGCTGCGGACACAAACCTTTGTTAATGGAGCTACAGACTGAGGTCTGTCCCTTGCCAAAGCGGTGCTCTTTACCATGATTGTCACTTAGGCCATGGCTCCGCACACGTGGGCTCCAGCAAATCGTATTCCCGCTGACGTGGCTGATGCAAAACACGGCCAAGCCTCCAGGAGCGCCTGGTGGACTGTGTTTCCGTCCCACCCCATTACCAGATGGCAGCAACCACCAAAACGCAAGAACCGAGAAGTTAATTCCTATGTTGATCACACACCCCAAAATACCTACCGTCAGGATAGAGGACTCACCACGTCCAGGGTCTGTGGTCTACATGTCTGGAGCATCAAATACATTTCTGGAATTGAAGGGGAGGGAAGAGACCTCTCAGGTCATGATTAGGGTGAAACCCCTAGCTTTTCAAGATCCACAAGCCCTCCCGGGATCGTGGACTTTCTTGCAATTTTCGGAGACATCTAGAACTCTGCTTCTCGGTCCCGTCTCTACGTAAGTCACTGCCGCGGCATGTTCTGTTTAGAACAGAGGTTTAGAACCAAAGTCGCTACATGCACCTAATGTCATATTTTTCAATACATCTCCGAAAAGTTGGATGATGACCAGACGTTCTCCCATACTGGTGCAAGAAGCCCGTGTTTATTTAACTGATACATAATAAGCCCGTTTGCTTTTACCTTTAACCTCTTAAAACCCTCTGTGGTTTTCATAGATTTCCTTTTCACGTGTGCCGTGATACCCACTTCCGTTTTCATTCTACATAAAAGCCGTATACTTTCCGTCAAGCCTGGTTTTTTTTTTTCTTTTTTTCAGTAAGAATCCACTGGAGACTATTGCAAAGCTAAGTAGAATCTCTCCCCGAAAGCTAAGGAAGGTTCCCCCCCCCCCTTTATTTGGATCTGTATGATAGGATCGTTGTAAAATACGATGGAGGTGTGAACCTCGGAGACATTTATTTGAAGAACAAAGGCTCCTGTGGCTCAGCTTCCAGTGCCCATCACCGTATTAGCCAAGACAGGATGGATTTTGCCACAGTAACAAAGCCCCAGTTTCAGGGCCTTAGAACAGCAAAGCTCTGTTTCTTATTCACAGTATATCTTTATCACAGGTCAGCTGAGGGCTTTGCCCCTCATGACCTCACTCTGGTACCCGATTGACAAAGCAGCCAACATCCAGAACCTGGTGAGAGAAAGAAAGATGTGGTAAATCGCATCCTGGCTTTAAAACTTCCACGCAGAAGTGACGAATCCTTCCTACTTTCATTCTGTGGCCAAAGTCAGTCATTTGACCATGGCTATTCCCAACGCTTATTCCAAATCAGGGTCCAGAAAAACTGACCTCTGTGATCACCACCCCTCGCCACCAGGGAGGAAGGTGCGCATGAAAATAATGACCACAACTCACCTTTATTGAGCGCTTGCTGTATGCGCATAGGAGTTTAGACAGTTTGCACAGATAAGCTCCTTTAAGCGTCAAGACTACTCTTTGAGGGGCGCCTGGGTGGCTCAGTCGGTTAAGCGTCCGACTTCAGCTCAGGTCACGATCTCGCGGTCCGCGAGTTCGAGCCCCGCGTCGGGCTCTGGGCTGATGGCTCAGAGCCCGGAACCTGCTTCCGATTCTGTGTCTCCCTCTCTCTCTGCCCCTCCCCCGTTCATGCTCTGTCTCTCTCTGTCCCAAAAATAAATAAACGTTAAAAAAAAAATTTTTTTTAGAAGACTACTCTTTGAGATTGGCAACTTCACCCCACTTTAAAGATGAGGAAACTGAGCAGGATGTGGATCACTTGCCCAAGGTCAACTACCTAGTCAAAGACCCTACTGAGACTTGAATGATGGTAGGTAGCCTGGCTGTAGACCCTAACGGTTCCGCAAGGCTTCCCACTGCTACCTTTGCTACTACGACAAATACCCCTCTCTTAGCTGCATTCTCCTCATCCTTGACTTTCACCATCCCTGCGGGGGTTTCCTGAAAAAAAATAAATAAATAAAGCAAAACTTCCCCCGCCCCACCCCTGTGCAGAGATTATACACTATCTGGTTCAATGGACACCGAGAAATGACCAACAAGATGAAAAGACAACTTACAGAATGAGAGAAAATATTTGCAAACCACCTATCTGATGAGAGAATATCCAACATAGATGAGAAACTCCTACAACTTAGTAGCAAAACTAAGTGAATAAGTGAATAAATAAATAAATAAGTAAATAAATAAATCCCAATTACGAAATGGACCAGAATAGACATTTTTTTTTCCCCCCGAAGAAGACCAACAAATGACCCACAGGTATATGAAAAAGGTGCTCCACGCCGCTCATCACTGGGAAAATGCAATATCGGCAATATCAAAACCACAGTGAGATATCATCTCACATCTGTTAGGACGGCTGTTATCAAGAGACCGAAGGTACTACGTGCTGGTGAGGATGCGGAGAGAAGAGAACCCTCACGCACGGTTGGTGGCAATGCAAACTGGCACAGCCACTGGGGAAAACAGTATGGAGGTTCCTCAAAACATTGCAAATAGAACTACCCTATGATCCAGCAACCCCACTTCTGGGTATATCGTGGAAGGAAACGAAATCCCTATCCCAAAGAGGTGTCTGACTGCCTGTGTGCGTTACAGCATTATTCGCGATGGCTAAGACATGGAAGCAACCTCAGCAGCATGTCAACGGATGAATGGATAAAGAAAATATGGGGTATACATAAAGTAGAATATTGTTCAGCCTTAAAAAAGAAGAAAATCCATGGGGCACCTGGGTGGCTCAGTCGGTTAAGTGTCCAACTTCGGCTCAGGTCAGGATCTCACGGTTCATGAGATCGAGCCCTGCGTTGGGCTCTGTGCTGATGGCTCAGAGCCTGGAACCTGTTTCAGATTCTGTGTCTCCCTCTCTCTCTGCCCCTCCCCAGCTCACGTTCTGTCTCTGTCTCTGTCTCTCTCTCTCTCAAAAATAAACATTGACACATTTTTTTAAAGCAAAAAAATGAAGAAGAAAATTCTGCTATTTGCAATTACATGTATGAACCTGGAAAGTATTCTTCTAAGTGGAATAAGTCACACAAAGAAAATTATTGCATGATCTCACTTATATGCAGAATCTAAAAATTTTTTTTCAAAATTAAAAAAAGTTGAATTCATATTGAGTAGAATGGTGGCTACAGGGACTTGGAGTCAGGGAAATAGGGAGACACTGGTAAAATGTACAAACTTTTAGCTATGAGATGAATTGGGTCTGAGAATCTAGCATATGACATGATGACTATAGTTGATAACGCTGTGTCATAGAACTGAAATCTGCTAAGAGTAGAACTTACGTGTTCCCACCACAAAGAAAAAAAAAGAAAAGGAAGTAAATATATGAGCTGATGAATGTGTTTGTTAACTCAACAGTGGGATCCTTTCACAATGTATCCATGCAACACACCATTGCATTGTATACTTTAAATATATTACAATTTTGTCAGTTATATTGCAACAATGCAGGGAAAAAAAAGACTATTTCTAAGTCCGAATTTTTATACCCATCTCTCTTGGCTAAGGTAAGAGAAATAAGCTATCTCAGCCAGCCATCCAGATGGAAAGTCAGAAACCGAAGCATTACTCTTGGTACTTCCCTCTTTCTTACCGCCACCGCCCCCATCCTCCACTACCAAGTGTTTGCGATTTTCCTCATCTACGTTTCCCACATCCATTTGCTTCTTCCCAGCCTCACATCTGCTCAGTTCAAGCCACCATGCTTTTCTGCCCGGACCGTTGCAATGGCTTCCATTTCTGTTCCAGTCGATTCCCCACCCTGCAGTGCGAGTGATCACATCTGATCGTGTCACCCCTTTAGTGTGATTATGTGATAAATGTCTGTCTGAGCCCCTGGATCCAAGAGCATCTGAAGCCAGACACCCTTGCATGTGTCAGTTTCCTGCCCCTTGCAACTAATTCATCTGTCTGATACTTACATCTTTCTCCTACCGTTCTGGACATCCCGTGGTTATCTGTGTACCCCTAGTGGCTTAGCCAATGCTCAGCACATATTAGACTGTTTACCAAAGGGAACTGATTTGGGTGACATTCAGAGTCTTGTTCTAGGTAGAAACGGGGACTTGAAAAGGAAAGGCCTTAGCTTTGTGCTTGAAAAACCCACAAAACGTCACCACTCAAAGACGCAAATGTCAAACCTAATGGTTGACAACAAAGTTATGCCCCCAGTCCTCCTCTTCTCCAAGCAGTTCCCAAGAACTGTTTCGGGAGTTTTTCTCACTCCCTTAAATGTGGTTTTATTTACTTACTTCCCAACCCCCAAGAAAGCCTCTCATGTCCTGGGCCTCTTTCATTCTCAAGTCCAGCCTTGGAAAAAAAAAAAAAAAATGTGCACGTAGAAAATCCTATAATTACTGGATCTGATTTTTCGTTTGAACTTTTCCTCTCTGACATCACTGCAAAGTTCTTTACGAAGGGCAGCCAGTGAGGCCCCAACGCAAGTCTGTGATAGAGAATCTGCTGGTGTGTGCACATGGGGACAGATGCGTGTGTGTGTGAGTGTGTCAGGGAAGGCACACAGGGCGTGTGGGTGCCTGTATGTGTGGGTGCCTGAATGAATGTATGTGAATGAATGAATGAAGTCGTTTTGCATTAATAAACGAGACTTCCCTTCCCGAGGCCTTGACACATATCATTTCCTCTGCCCAGAGCGCTAGCAATCTTTTCCTTTTTCATGTTTATTTTTGCTTTTGAAAGAGAGAGAGAGTGAGAGGGGCAGGGAGAGAGGGAGACAGAGGATCCGAAGCAGGCTCTGCACTAGCAGCAGGGAGCCCGACATGGGGCTCGAACTCACGAACTGTGAGATCATGACCTGAGCCGAAGCCGGACGCTTAACCGACTGAGCCACCCGCGTGCCCCGCTGCTCCCAATCTTTTTCTGGCTGCTGGCAACCCTCTCCTGGCCCCGCTACCTCTTACCCATCCTCCTGGCATGCAGTGAAACTTCATCTGCTACAGGGAGACTGCCTTGACCTCCCCCAGCCTCCCAGACACACATGTTCCGTGGATCCCAGCTTACTTATTCAAAGCGATGTCCATACTTACTCGATGTCCACCTTCGCTACTTGGCTGGACAGCCACGAGGTCAGGCACTTTCTCTTTTCTGTTCGCTTTAATAAACCCGGTACCTGGTGCACGGCAGATGCTGATTGCGTATGTGATGAAGGAATGAAGGAAGGAGTGATGGAGCCGTGCTACGCAGATGTTAATATGCACACGAATCAACCAGGGGTTGTGTTAAAATGCCGGGACTCTGAAGCTCTAACTGGCTCTAGGGGATGCTCGTGTTTCTGGCCCACATATCACACTCTGAGTAACAGGGTCCGATAGTATCAACTTGTTCGGGAATTTAGAATATGTAATTATTCTGATGTCATACAAACATGGATATTAGTCACGCCTGTGTTTAATCTGATTCACATAAAGATGATGTTGTGAAGAATTATTCCATAAATCTTAAAGGAGGTATGAATGATGGTCTTTGTTTTTGGGACTTTTCCTCCTGAACCCTTCCGTCTCAGCAAAGGATCCACGTGATGGTCGAAAAGCCAAACTGTTGGTGAATGAATGAGGCACAGAGGAAAATATGAATATCCGCTGTTTACCACCACGGTATTTGAACTAGAAGTGACCATGACCACGACCCTGACCTGTTACTTCTTCCTGCTTGAAGAAGTTTTTTTTTAATTTTCTTTTTAACGTTTACTTATTTTTGACAGAGAGAGAGACAGAGCGTGACCGGGGAGGGGCAGAGAGAGAGGGAGACACAGAATCTGAAGCAGGATCCAGGCTCCGAGGTGTTGGCACAGAGCCCAACGTGGGGCTCAAATTCACAAACCGCGAGATCATGACCTGAGCCGAAGTCGGATGCTTAACCGACTGAGCCACCCGGGCGCCCCCTGCTTGAAGAAGCTTTTGACAAACATGGATATACATGGAGTAGAATGCAAAGTTCACACATATTTAAAAAATACACGGTTTTGATGACAAATAGAAAAGAGCAGCTCCAGGTCTGTCTGAGATTATTGGCACACTTCTCTGATGCACGTGGAGTTCCTTGAGCAGAAAAGTTTGAGAACCCCCGCCCACCCGGGATCTCAACCCTGGGACGCGCCACAGCCCGACAACCCGGGGCGAGTCTTCGAAATCAGTAAACCGGTCCGTACGGTGTTTTGGGTTGCCAGGAAGAACTTTCTTCCCCCAAAACACCTCTTTTGACCCCAGGTTCCTGCAGGGCTAAAAGGTGTACCAGAAGGGACATTGGCTTTTGACCATCTGCCCAATCTGATTTCCCTTTGGTGGATTGTCCCCGTGTGTTGCCAGATCTATCTGGTAGGACTACCCCACTGCCCTCTCCTGGCCTGGGTCCCCAGCCCTCTCTTCAGCCCTCTGAGCATCCCCGATAAGCCCACTACCGTCTGGAACAAGCCAGAGTTGGCTCTCTGTTGTTTCCAAGGCTCCCAGGCAATACAGTCTGATCAATACATTCTCTTTGCTTTGTGCAAATGCATCGGTTCCCAATAAATACAACAAAAAGAAACCAAGTAAGCAAAAGTTAACAACAACCTAATCATTTACGATCGTATGAGATCCGTTAAGTGAATTATGGGGTATTCATAAAATGGAGTATTATGTAGCCATTAAAATTAATGCAGAAACCTTGCAAACGGAACGTTGAACATAAGACGCTCTTACCCAGCACAGTACGTATGATGTGAGTCTATTCACGCACAGTAGAAAACAGGCAAAAGTAATCTGTGGTGTTGAGAACAGGATACACCATTCTTGTTGGGGGTGGTCAAGACTGGGGAAGGGGCTGGGATGTTCTGTTTCTCTGATCTGGGTATTGTTTCCAAGGATTGATTCATTTTGTGAAAATTCACTGCATTCCACTTTAGGATATGTGCATTCCTTCTGTATGTATGTTATCGTCCAATAAACAAAAATTTAATGGTTAAAAAGCGGTTATAGAATTTTGCTGCGTAGACCCCAGACAACCACATGGAGGGAGAGAGGGAGAACAGACACCAAAGTCTATTGGCATTTTGTGTTTTAACTAGGAGTCTCTAGGAACTGAGACCTTCCAGGCTGAGACCAGACCTTCTCCATATCCAGGATCCGGTGCAGTGCTGGGTTCGCAGTCAGTGCTGACAAGTGTTTGCTGAGTGACTGAGGGAATTAAAACAGCAGAGTCAGATTCTTTGAAACACTGAGCTCCTAGATCAACACTTGCCTGAAGCCATCCCTACTGCCAAGCTTTCAATTACTATTACATTCCCTTTCGTGTGAAATCCAGCTTAAGTTGGGCTTACCTGAAAGATTACAAACAGCGGCTGCTCCTTAATCGCTGGGTGCTTTAGTTTCCCCATTCGTCATCCTGGTACGAACACACGAGGAAGACACGAACTTAAACGCATAGACATTAGAGTCCAGAGACCTAAACCCAGATCGGCGCTCCATCACCAGCTAGCTGCAAGACCTCGGGTGAGACACGTCATTGCCCTGAGCCTCAGTTTCTTCATCTGTCAAATGGGGACGGTGTCCGCTTGATAAAGCTGGGAGCACGTTAAATGAGATAATAATGGCAAAGCTCTTCACACAGAATCCACCCTATAGCAGCGCTCATGCCAAGGTGACCACATACAGAGCTCATTTCCACAGCCCGTCTCGAAAACATTCCACACCCGTCAAATGACTTAAGGTCAGCGGCGCCCGGGTGGCCCAGTTGGCTGAGCGTCCGACTTCAGCTCGGGTCATATCTCGCGCTTTGTGAGTTCGAGCCCCACATCGTGCTCTGTGCTGATAACTCAGAGCCTGGAGCCTGCTTCGGATGCTGTGTGTCTCTCTCCGTCCCTCCCCCGCTCATTCTCTCTCTCTCTCTCTCTCTCTCCCTCTCAAAAATAAGTAAACATTACAAAAAAAAATTTTTAATGACTTAAGGTTACACGAAAGTACTTCTCGATGCCCTTGTCCACCCTTTATCATTAGCAAGATAAACTGATTTCCAGCAACCAGAGTAGAACACAGGCCAAAGGGAAGCGAGACTGTTCTGCAAGATCAACCCAGGAAGGAACGTGTGCACAAGTGGAAGAAGCAGCCTTTGAGGAGGGAGACGAAGGCAGAACGAAAGAGGAGTGTTTTCAAGCTTTAAATGAACGCGTTTTCCCCCGACTCGACTCAGACAGAAGAGTGCAGTCAGATATAATCAACGGCTGACGAAGAGCAAAATATTTGTTCCGGTAAACACACTCATCTCTCCAAAGTCACTGGAAACGTTTTCTGCTTTCTAAAGAAGCTCTTATGAACTCAGAGCCACAAAGAATCACCTGGCGAGTGGCTATTCCAAGAGGCAGCTCAGCGCTTCCGAGAAAGGCCGCCCAAGCCCTGAATCGTCAGAGCCCATGGCCCTGGCCCCGGGCCCCGGGCTGCTGGGTGTCAGAAGGGTGGCCTCAGAGGACCTTGGTACCCATTGCCATTTAATGTGCAAATCAGCATGAGCCACAGATGGGGCTCCTCCAACCAAGGAAGGTGTGGGGATGGGGCAGGGTGGTGAACCGGGGTCTCCCTTTGGACGGAAAGAAGGGGACACTTGCTGTGTCTTTTTCAACGTTTCGTGCAAAAATGTCCAGCTGCGGTCATGGGGCCCGGACAGTGTGAGGGTCTAGGTCCCCGCTGCCCAGGAGAGAAACAACACAAATCACGCTCATAATTTTAAATTTTCTAGTAGCCACATTAAAAAGCAAAGAAAGAGGGGGGCTCAGTT
Source organism: Panthera pardus (assembly GCF_024362965.1). Classification (NCBI taxonomy): domain Eukaryota; kingdom Metazoa; phylum Chordata; class Mammalia; order Carnivora; family Felidae; genus Panthera; species Panthera pardus. Next base: position 7,546,200 of record NW_026526710.1, read on the forward strand.
GGTTAAGCATCCGAATCTTGATTTCGGCAGTTTCTTGAGTTCGAGCCCCACATCGCGCTCTGCTCAGATCCTGCTTGGGATTCCCTCTCTCTCTGCCCCTCCCCAGCTCCCGCTCTCTCTCTGTCTCTCTCAAAATACATAAATAAACCTTTAAAAATTATTTTAAAACAAACACACGCCAAAAAAACCCAGGTGACCTTAATTTTGATATTTTTACGTAACTCTGCACGCCCTCAATACGATCATTTTCAACCTGTAATCAATGTAACAACGGTTAATGAGATAGTTTACATCCTCTTCTCCCTAAACCTTTAAAATCCAGCATGGACGTCATTTATACTTAGAGCACACAGACTTTTGATCTGAACGGCCTCCCGGATGAGCAGTTACCACGTTGGAAAGCAAAGCTCCAGCCGATGCCGGTTCAGACATCAGCCGCAGGACTTACATTTCATTTTCCTGTGAGCCATAAAAGGTCTGAGTTGCAGAGGAGAGGTACCCTTCAAAAAACTGAGAGGGGAGAGGGGGGAGGTTCTATCTTTCTGTATCTGTCTTTATGCACGCGATTGCTTAATGTTTATTTGTTTTTGAGAGAGACAGAAAGACAGAGCACGAGCGGGGAAGGGGCAGAGAGAGAGAGGGAGACATAGAATCCGAAGCAGGTTCCAGGCTCCGGGCGGTCAGCACAGAGCCCTACGCAGGGCTCAAACTCACAAACCGCGAGATCATGACCTGAGCCGAAGTCGGACGCTCAACTGACTGAGCCCCTCGGGCGCCCCATCTCTGTCTCTCTGAAAATTCGCTTTTTTTTCTGATTCCCAGAGAATGTTATATAGGATATAAACAGAAACTGAGGGAGGTAGGGGACATCCCACCTAGATGAGCTGTTGGGAGAAAACTTCCCTGAACACAAGTTATCTAAGGAGACGCCTGCAGGGGTAGCCATGAGAAGCCACTTGTCCTGTGGGCGGGAGAAGACTGTTCCAGGCTGAGGGAACAGAATGTGCAAAGGCCTGAGGCAGCAAAGAACTGGGTAAGTCCCAGCAGCTGAGAGGCGGGAACCACCACCTGGAGGGCCATGGTGTGAGATGAGGAAGAAAGGAGAAGAGCAGGGGCAATGAGATGACGGGCAGATAAATATAACTCCACTGGACCAACGGTTTCTCCTTAGGACCAAATCCCATGGGGAATAATACCTAAGGGACCATTGATACAGAAGACCTTATGAGTCGGTGCCTCATTCACGCTGTAATTTGGAAAAAAAATGGAAAGCAACACAAAGGAACTGAAAATACAGACTTAGCGTGCAACTCTCGGGGATTGAGCATGAACATTTTTCTTTTCACTTTTAGATACAGAGAAGGAAAAGCCTGAGCAGCGGCGACAGGTAGCATGGAGACAGTTGAGAAAAAAGCCATAAGCCGTTGATTAGGTCCCCCCTTTCCAATTGCACGACACTATCTCCCCTAAGCCCTTCCTTTAAGTGAACTTTTCATAATGAGTGTGCCCTTGAAGGCTTCTGTGACAGTGGAGCCTTGCGACCTTGTAGCCCAATTGAATATGTCATCCCTGATTATTCTGTTGCGGGCACTGGGTCCCATCAAACACTCTCAGCCTACCTCTCGCTACCCCCAATGTCTTTATCCTTCTCTGTCTTTCTTTGTGCTTCTCAAACTTAAACGTGCATCCAAAAACCAGGGAATGTATTTTTTTTAATACAGATTCCCAGCCAATCCCCCCAATAATTTCTGGTGTGCTTTTCCTGGCATGGAGCCCGGAAACCTTCCTTTCACCAAGCACCCCCTTTCCAGATGGTTGAGATGCGCGTGGAGGGCGGCCACTGTTTCCTGAAACTTTGACCTAAAGCGGCACTGCCCCACGGCCCTTTCTGTGATCAGGGAAAAGCTCCGTATCCCTGTGCAGATACCCCCGTGGGATACCCGTTTCCCACACGCCGGATATGAGGCTAGTGGCACTGAGAAAGTGAATTGTTCATTTCAATTAATTTTCATGTAAACAGCCACATACAAGTAATGGTAGAGTGAGCCCTTCTTCATTAATAAAATTCAGGGCAGCGAACTCCTAGTTAAGGAAGTTCTTTATAGACTCTTTAAAGAACTCTTTATAGACTTGTGTGCACGATAGCTCCCCCCTCCCCCACAATTAAATCGGTTTGGAGATACATGCACACGCACGCACACACTCACACACACACACACACACACACACACACACACACACACACACAGAAACAGAGAGGGAGACAGAGAGGTTTGTTTCTTTACGAGAGCTTACCAGTAATTATCATGTACTTTGAGGCCCATCAAAGACTCTCTTGCTCAATATTTACCGTCCCCGGAACACCAGCCAGATCCAGCTCTCAGCATACGATAGAAGTCAACTAAGGCAAGGCACAGATGCCCCAAAACACTCTCCGCAAAGAAAAACTCAGCTTTTCTCATCTCGTGCTTCATACGCACGGCTCCCTCGTGGCTCCCAGCTGCCCAGAGCTCACAGAGGCCACTGGAAAGTAGCTCAAAGAGGAAGAAGGCCACACGGCTCGAGGGTCAGAGTGGAGTCACTTACTGTAGGACCTTGAGCAAGACCCTCTCAACCAGGGGCCTCAGCTTCCCCATCTACAAATGGAGGCACTTTGGCTAACTGAGCTCAAGGTTTCTTTGAATTTTAAAAAATCTTACTGAAAATAACCCACTTTATCCAAACGTACCGGGCTGGCCATGATGTAATTACCCATTTGTTACATGAATAAAGCAAGTTCCCTGTTTGGGGAATATACGTGCATGTATACACATACATAGTTATCATACGTGGATACGCGCACACCATAGATGATAATGTAGAAAGAGAACCACATAAAGAAAAATTCCAGAAGCATACACACCAGAGCGTCACCAAGGGTTACCAAAAGTCTCAGCCTCTGGGATGTACATGATCAACATCTACAGGTCTTGGCAACCTAGGACTCCGTCTTCAGATAACCGCCCCTAATTTCCGCTCTCCCTCTTTCAGTGCAGGAGACTTGGTTGGGTAGATTTCACCTGCCCTCCCGAGCGCCAGTGATGGGCACGTGACCCAGGCTTGGCCAGTCAGAGATCAGCATCCCCCAAGCTGGCCAGGTGGATCAGGACCCAAGCCAGCCAATCAGAGTCAACCCGGGGCCAAGAAGAACTAAGACCAAGAAGCATTCTTTCTTTCCTCGGGAAGGAGGTGAGTCTGGAGGTGCCCTGGGGCCATCTCGAGGCCGGAAGGGCGAGGCCGCCTAAGACCAACCCAGTGCAGAGAACACAACGGGGAACTTAGGAGAAACAGAAGCCGATGGTCTGCATTGATGCTCTGGGCCCAGCTGCGTGGGCAGATCTGTCTACCCTGGACTTTGAAGACTAGTAAGTCAATAGATTCCTCTCTCACTCTGAGGCCAGGTGGGGTTGGCAGTGACCTGCAGTCTTCATTAATGCTGGCTGTCGGCGAAGAGGGTGACCTCTGCTTTGTATTTCGGAGGCTTCCATTTCCGTTAGTTTGGTTTTTTTTTTCTTCTTCACAATGAGTATGAATTTACACGTAAAAAAAATACTTGGATGTCCTTGGTCTTAAAAATAAACATAACTCACATGTGTCAAGGTCTTGCTGTGGACCCAAGGCTAAACTAAGCACTTGCCATGCCTTATCTCACTGGTGCCCCTCTCCCTGGAAGACAGGCCCCTCTGCTGTGACCATTTTCGAGATGGAAAGACTGAGGCCGGAAGGAGCTGGGCCATTGCTCAAGGTCCCGCAGCTAATAAACAAGGAAGACTCCACCGGGCCCCACGTCTGATGGTTGTCTAAAGACCCGGTTTTATCCTTTGCGGATTCACGTTTAGTGGGGAGAATATTTGACACAAAAGGATTCCCTTTTTAAAATTTATTTTTAATGTTTATTTATTTTTGAGAGACAGGACACCAGTGGGGAAGGAACAGAGAGAGCGGGAGACACAGAATCCGAAGCAGGCTCCAGGTTCCCAGCTGTCGGCGCAGAGCCCGAGCCGGGGCTCGATCTCATGAACCGTGAGATGATGATGACCTGGGCCGAGATCAAGAGTCGGACGCTCAGCCGACTGAGCCACCCAGGCGCCCCAAAGAGATTCTTAATGAAGCTCTGTCTCGTGCACTAGAACAACGCTCCTGGAGGAGCCTGGCTCATTACTGAAGGCACAGCGCCTACCGCCATGCCTGGCACGGAGGGGCTCAACGAACATTTGCCGACTGGGCGCATGAATAAGATAGAATATTGGAGACCCGGAGAGGCCCAGGTATGCGAAACACCCATTTCAGGCCAACATCTGAAGCATTCCTTCCAACTTCATCGGGGATGTATCTTAACAGCTCAGACATGCTTTCCAGTTGAAAACATTCATTTAATTAGCAGGCATTTTCCAAAACGGATGTGCCTTTCTCAATCACTGTGTCTGCGGCGGACATTTGTTGAAAAGGTGCCCCCCTCCCCCAAACATCAAAGCTTATGCTCCGCAGACCTTTCTCCCCCAATTACTTCCATTGGAGAAGGACGGCCGGGCAGACAGGAAATCGGCCGCAACACGCAAGATGTTTTCCCTTTGTGAAAAAAGATGCTTGTGGGAGAAGGTCCTTTTTGGGGAGGGGGGAGAAAATCCACGTCCTTTTTCAAGCTGTGTCTTTCAAAATCTGTTTCTTTTGTCGGCATAGGGCTGTTGGCTGTGAACTGCCAAAGATCATTGCTCGTGGACATCTCGCTTCCCTTCCCCGAAACAGCCCCAAGGATCGTCTGTGAGGTACTATTTCCTTGGGTCTGCTTTATTTCCTCCTGAGTTTTGCAGCTCCTGGCCCTGGTGCTCTGTTTGGTTTGACCATTTACTGTTCAGCTGGCACAGAGATTCTGTGCCTTCTTCTCTCGGGTCCCCGCATCTTGGAGCCTGGGGCGGCACGGGCTGTGAAGCAAGCTTGGCATCTGTATTTTGGAAAAAATGACGTTCCTCGAGAACACACGGTTCTCCAAACCCACTGAGGCGTAGCTGGAGTCGGTGGGGTCAACCCTTTGCCCTAAACTCTTCCATAGCTCCCCACGGCCATCTGGATAATGCGTGGCTCACAGGCCAAGTAACTTAACTGCAGTTTCCAGAATCCTGCTTCCTCCCATCCCTCCTTTGGATGTACTCTTCTCTCTCCCTGAGACGTCCTCTGGGTCCCACCTCCTTCATTCGGCTAATTCTCCTCAGTGGCAGGCACTGGATGTCACCTCCTCCAGGAAGCCTGCCCTGCTCCACTCCTTCAGCCCCTACTGGAAGACCTAAAGTCAGTGCCCTCCCCGGCACAGTAACAGCCCACCCCATCCAGCACTGGTGGCCCTATTATAAATGCCCTTTTATTTCTCCATCACCCTCACCCATCCTGAATGCCTTATGTGAGTCTCAAGAGCCTGCCATATAAACAGGACCTCAATGAATCGTTGAGGGAACAGGACGAATACATGAATGGGGTAGGGCCAGGGAGGCAGCTTAGCATCCGCGTAGAAAGCGCGCTAGAGGAAGTACGGGTAGAATGAAGCTTCCTCATTAAAGTGGTTGACTGCAGAGTGCGGAACATGATCCTGAAAGCAGTCACGTGCCAACCCTCAACCCCAAGCCGGGGCGCACGGAAGACCAAATGGCCCCCATCGTGGCCTCAACAGGGACATCAGCTCATACCCACCAGGCCATACGGGGCCAACAGAACTGCTCAGAGTTCTGCAAACAAACTGCCTTTGCCCCGCTGCCTGAGCCAACAGAGTTAGCTTCCAAGAGAAGCCACTTGGAAAGAGCCTTCAAGGTCATGGGCGAGGTCGGCGTGAGAAAAGAAGGCCAAGAAGGTACGAGAGTAGAGATTCTTGGAAGGAGCGCTTACTTTCCTTGGCTTTGGGTTCTGGTTGTTTCTGCCCAGCAACTGCCCAAGAGCCAGAGCTGAGTAAAAAATACGCAGTGGCAATCAGGTGGCAAAGACGTAAAAACTGGGATAGTCTTTTCCCTCCAAATTTCCGACTCCCAGGAAACCTCTATGGCCCGTGGCGCTTACCAGGTACACGGGCTTTGGTGTCTTTCTTCTCTCTGGGAGCTGTGGTACCCCACCCGCATGGCGTCTCTTTCGGGCAGTAAGTTTCCACTTCTGGTTTGTCAGAATCTCAAACCTCGCTCTTCCCTGGGCCATCACTCTCAGGAAAGTGCAAGGGACTTCTGGCTCAGTGGGTTTTCCTGCTTAACGGAAAGAACACTTTCTTGCCTCAAAATGTATGCTTGAAAAGCACACTTAGGTATCTCAGTCAGAAGCTCACCGTCGGGGGTGTTTGCATTCTGCCTCCGAACCTTCCAGCCTGTGCGATCTCCAGCAGGTGACCTAACCCCTGAGAGGCTGATCTGTAACACGGGATAATAACAGACCCCTCAGACGCATTTTCGAGAAGACCAAATGAGGTGAATATACCCCAAGCACCGAGCGTGGCCCCCCACCCCCCGGCCTCAACAAAGTACGTATCACCAGCAATTATCATCCCCGCATTGGAGTAAATGAACAAAAATAGATGTTTCTCTCTTACGGAAATGTATAGAGCCCCAGCCAATGCTCACCAAGACAAATAACTGGTCTACGGTGACTCCAGGATGTATGGGGAAGCAGTTGTGTTTTTTCTGTTGTTAATACATTCCTGAGAGCCATTGTTTCCTGGTTATTTGTCTCTTTGGCTCTGATTGGCCAAGTTCCAATTTCTTGAGGTTTTTACTGCATTTGGAAGCTGTGTTATGAAAACCTTGGAGCCTCCATGAAAATGAAAACTTCCTGTTCTTCCCCTTTCTCCCCAGAGTATGGTAGCCAGATACCCCCTCGGACCTGGAGGACGGTCCAACTTCAAATGCTCTGTAACAGTGATTTCCTGAACATCAGTCGTCCCTCAAATTACAGTATTGGGGGACCTACCTGGTACTTCCTTGCCTTGCTTCTCACCCCGAGTGGTGGTCAAGAAACATCCTTTGATAATTCATGCCTCCCCTTTGGGATTCGTCCTTGGTATATCTTGCTTTTCCTTGCCTTTTTCACCAAAACTTTTGGTTTGAGAAAAACCCAAACGCCTTTCATTACCACAGAGTATGGGAAGGGGTGGTAAGGACACCGCTAACCAAAGAATCCACTTTTTCCACACCCCCCCCCCCAAATGTCTGCTAGGATTTGGATAATCCTCCGAAGTCACAGTCTTGTTTTCTGCTTAGTGCTGGCAAGCCAAAAAGACCGCCACACCGAGATAAATGGCTCTTTTCTAGCTCTGGCAAGCTTCGCAAAAACAAGCCAGCCCCACAGCCTCCAAAGACAGCTCCTGGGCTGGATTAATTTCCTCCTTCTCGAGGTCTCTTGATGGTGTTGTTGACTGTCCAGAATCAGCCCCAGAGTGCCCTTGTCCAAAAGACCAAGAACAGCACCCAAATCCGTCCCAGCCAAGGTTACCAGGGGTAGAGTGCCATCTGCTGGCCAAGTGTGCAAGACAGCTTCCTCCTTCTCCCACGCTACTAAATGTTCCCCCATTTCAAAAGTGCCAAAAGGATTTGATGGTAGCTTCAGGCATGGGAACAAATGGTTATTACTATTAATATCCTATTATTTGTAATAGGCATTTAGAAATAAAGCCTCCTTCTCTTTAACCTTTTTCTTTAAGCATTTAAAGGCAAAAGCAGAAATCTGGGAAAGATTGGTTCTGCTTATAATTGCTTTTATTATTGTGGACGTGGTTGTTACAGTGAATGATAATAATAAAGTCTTGGGAACTTTGGTTTTACACACTCGTAATCAGGACCCCTAAATCAGCATATCACAATTTGCAAAGGGATTTACGATCCCAGGCAAGTTTACAAGAGCTTAACACAACAAAGGCAAAAAAAAAAAAAAAAAAAAAAAAAAGGAAAAAATAAAACTGAAATGAATGAGCCCGTTTTCAAAGGAGCAAGAATACAGCTGATGAACGTATATTTGGGGGATTAGGTTGATATGTTTCATGTGAAAATAAGCATTTCTGCTTGCGACCACATGGGCTCTTTGCTTTTTTCTGGGTTATTACATGTTTAGAGCCTCCTCAAATCCAGAGAAAACACTGCAGATTCTCTTTTTTAAAAGAATTTTGCCTATTCTAAGAGAGAAAACAAAAAACATGCTTCTGTAGAGCTTTTTTTTTTTTTTTTTTTTTTTGGCCTATATTCCTTCTGGTTTCAAACTGTGACTCGTGAAATTGACAGAAAGGAAAAGAGACACCTTTCTTCAAAAGAGCCTCTGACGTATTTTTATTTGTAATGTTTACCAGGAAGCGTGTCAATGGCGTACAAAAGTCAGATAGTCTCTCTCTAACTACACCATATGGAAGTTTTCCTAGATGATCATCTACATAAGTTTGGACGAATATATGGGAAACAGTGCTAATTACATACATACATGTCCGCGTTTTGACCTCCACGCTTACAAGTGCCCACTCTGGAGAAAGCTTGTGCCCTGGCTGGATGTTCACAGGCTTTCTACACCAAACAAGTCATTGGGATTCTAATAGTTGCTTTTGTGTGTCCTTTGCGCAGGCTTTCAGAGGCACCCGCAAGCTCCAGTCCTTTCTGCAAAAGGAGGATTTGTTAATAGTTCCTAGTATTTTCGGCTCCTTCGTTGATTTCCTTCCTTTCCAGTATTTTTAGCTCCTGAGATAAAACCTCATTTATAATAAAGTCAAAATCCCTGGAAAACATTTCGTCAATGAAACATCCAGCCTTGCTGTGCATTATTTTATTGAATGAATGGGGGTGTTTCCTTGAAACCTGGAGACCCGGTCCTGATTATTTAAAGGCAGGCACAAAGGCAGAATTGGGTGGGTTTGTTTTGTTTTGTTTTTGATGTTTTAAGACGTAAAGATTTTATTTAAGATGTTTGCTCTTTGTGGTAAAATAAATAGCCTTTCCAAAGGCACAAGTTTGCTAGGACCAAATCATTCACTTAAGGAACCGGGATATGTCAGCACCCGATTCAGTTCTGCCAGATCCTAATTAAATGTATGTCTGAGCCTCTCTTTTTATCAATGCATATTATTCATGGTCCCTGGTCTAACATGTTGAAATTTTGAGGCATGATCAAATAACATTTCTAATTGAAACTAGTCAAATAAGAAGTTCTCTTTCTTTTCTCTTTGGAAAGTGGAACTTCTTTACAGGGTTCTTTCATTATCCCCCCACCCCCACCCCCAGAAATTTGGGAAGGTTTTTGCAATCATCGTACATTTGAAATACCAGCTGCTAACTTCAACACAATTTTCTGCCCTGTTTGAAAAGGATTTTTTGTTTGGATTCCGTGGGGTTAGGATTGAGAGAGAGCGTGCACGCACAGAAGATAGAGAAAAAGACAGAAAAGCACACAAACAGTTTTGCTTTGAAGTTGCTACATAATTACTGTTAAGATCTATCAAAATGTGCTGGGAGACGGTGCTCCTCAAATCTGACGAGTGAACAGGCACAGAGCCTCTAAGAAGACTTTTTAAAAGAACGCATCAAATTAAGAACACGAAGAGACGCAACCAAGGTAGATTGAAAGATGTTGTGGTTTCTGTTGTTGTGTGTTTATTTGTAGAGAAGCATTGGAAAGGAGGAGGAAAGCAGGAAGGTGAAGGAAGGGAAAATGAAAAAGAAGCAAGCAAACAGAGGGTGGGAAGGAGGGAAGGAAGGAAGGAAGGAAGGAAGGAAGGAAGGGAGGGAGGAAAGGGAAAGAGGAAGGAGAGAAAAAGAGAGAAAAACATTTACTGAGCTGTTTGATCTTTGTGTGTTTTCCTATTCAAAGCTATGTCCTTGGTGCAGAAATTAAACATTACGTATAAAACACAGAAACAAGGGGGAAAATAGTTTTCCTTTTTCATTTCCTTTGTTGGAATACTGGCTTGGTACATGTGAAGAGAAAACGGTTGCTGAGTTGGAGAATTTTTCTTTTTCAGCAGTGATCAAACCAGCAACCTCTTTCAGCAAAAGTTCTTAATGTCACAGTGCCCCCTGGAGTATTGCCTGCAAGGGACCCTAACTCCCAGCTTTAACTACCTTCCCCCGCTCTTTACTTGTTTTTCTTACAATTGGGGAGGGAAGGGGGGCAGAAGGGGCTTGGAAAATTTTTAAACAATATCAGAACCTTTTGAAGAGCTGCCTCTGACTGGGGGAAAGGAGGATTTCGAGAGATAACTTCCGATTTATTTCAGATAGTTAGGAGAAGGGGGCAGGAGGGAATAAAACCCTTCTCTGGTTTTTTTTTTTTTTTTCTTCCCCCTTACCCCCTTAATCCTATTTTAGTTGAGGTCTGACCTTGGAAATTTCCAAAAGACTTTAATCTCCTGTACTCCAAATTGCTAAAGGGAGCTGAAAGAGAGAGTGTAATGCATGTGGGTAAAGGTGGTTTAAAATTGTTTATTTATGAATGGGTTAGACTTTCCTGATACTAAGAATGTTAACTAGTTCATTAGGCTCTCTTCATAAATTTAAATCGTTGTTTTTTTTTTCCTTTTCTTTTTTTTTTTCCTTCAGAAAAATACAATCATTAAAACTCAGCTGAGAAAAATGATCTTAAACTATGCCTTCTGCCTCTGGGCAGGTCTGACCCACGCAAACGTTCATATTCTCAGATAGCTAGGAAATGCCGTGTGGTATTTTCTAGAACTACACTGCTCTTCTCCAACCCTCCCCCCCACCCTCCACCCCCTCGAGAGAAAACAAATTACCTTCATGTCAAAAAAAGGGGAGGAGGGCAGAAAACAAGAGAAAAGAGTCATTTCCATAAATATTTTCAAGATATAAAAGAAATCCAAGCTCCATGCAGATCTCAAATTTGGGGAGGTACGAACTCATTGAAATCATTAGGTATTTCATTTTTCAGATGAAAGGCTCCCATTTTGCATTACTGGGTAGAGATCTGATGTAATTTGAAGTGTCACTTTGGAGGGGTCTGGGTGATTAAGTCTTTTTCATTTCTTTCATTAAAGGGCCGATTTTCCTGATGTGGGTTATAACTTCGTTCCAATCTGAAATTTCACCCACCCCTCGCTCCCCCTCGAGAAAGGTCTATATGTATGACTGATTTTGAAAGAATAACCAATCCAGTTGTATACTTATTTTTTTGTAACTGCTTTTGATTTTATTGACCTACGAAATGCAAAACCACTTTACTATCATTCTCAAAGGTCCATTTTAAATCACGAGATACGTCAAGGTATAATTACTCACGTTTAAAACATTCTGTAATTATAGGAAGAAAGAATAGAAAAATGGCTTTAGAAAAAAAAGGATTATTGGAAGCAATTGACTTTCAAGAAATGTCTGTCTTTTATAAAGTTCATAATTTCCCAGTAAATTCTTTTAAGTTAACAAACATTTTCAACATGAAGAGCTTTATACAGCATCCCCCCCCCCCACCATCTGCCACCAGACGGACACACACAGGAAAGAAACCTAAAGTCTTTTAAAATATGCGTTTTGGTTTTTTTTAGGGACCTCAGAAACGGAAATATTTCTCAGGAAATGTCAAACACGAACGTCTACATAATATCTACATGAAATAATAAATCAAAATCAGCTTTTTTTATCTGACAAAACACAATAAACTAGTTTGAGACATTATTTTTGTGCATGTTTTTTAGCTCTGAAAATACCCAATAATAGATAATGCCCTATTGGGAAAGATAACGGGTGTTTTCTTGTACCTTGGTGGGAAAAATATTTTTTTGCCCTTTGTAAAGGAAATTAGATATATATTTGGGGGGGGGAAAGAATATAATGTTTCACTGTGATACGATCCAACAAAAACCCAGGAAATTCAAAGTCCGACCGATGCCCTGCTAAAAATTCACACCATTGTGCCCCTTTACTGACAACAGATTTAAGAGCCCAGAATGTCTGGGGGAACCTCTAATTTCCTGACTTCCAGCCTCTCATGTCTAAACACCAAACTTATTTAAACACCAGCGGGCCTTACGAGGGTTGCCATTTTTTCCCCTTCTTTTGTGTCTCCGTGTATATTTTTTATCTTTGCTGGGACTGGTTTCGCCTCACCTGAAACGCATGTACTACATTTTAACCCTGGTGAGCGACAGCTTTTGGGGGAAACTAAATTCCTTTTTCAGTGAGGAGGCAACTTAACGAGAGAGGAAAAGAATCAGAGAATCATGGTTTCTCCAAGCTGAGAGACACCACCAAGGACATAGAGCAAATAAAAAGGAAAGGAGAGATGGAACGCAAAGGTGGAGAACTGGGGGTGGGGGCGTGGGGGGTCTCCCGTATTTGTCAATGCGCCCAGAAAAACCTTCACCAACAGGGAATCACACCTACATGAAAGGTGCAGTTACAGAATCAGATTCTAGAGGCCAACACGCCGTCGGGAGCTCTTTCCAAATTATCTAAGCTCCCCAGATCCTCACCATTTGTGGATTCCAGATCATTAATTTACTACTGGATTGTTAATTACAGCGTAGTAATAGAAAACCGGGCTTGTAGATTTTATGGACGCTGCTTCTGTACAAGTGACGGTTGCTACTTTCAGGGACTAAAAGTTTAAACTTTAACTGCATTTTTAAGTAGTTGGGACCGGGGCGAAGAAGGTTGCTCGTCGATGGTTTGAGCTGGTAAGTAGTTAGTTATTAAAATGGGCTTTGAAGCTCTCTCTTGGCGTATGTCTGCATTTTTTAAGGGTCCCAGCAAACAAAACAAAACAAAACAAAACACTTTTTTCTTTAATGCATCTAATTTGGATTTCATTGAATTTTCTGTACACACTGATGTTAGGATATTTTGGTGAATTTAATTCCCCCAACCCCTCCGTACGAAAGAAAAGAAACTCTTTCTTGAAGAGATTTAAAAGGGAAGAAAAATCCTTTTTAAAAGGCTTAAGGGAGAGGGGGGCTTAAGGGAGAGGGGGTGAAGGAAATAAGTGGTAAGAAGGCTTTATTTTCTAAAGCTCAAATTCCAAAGAAGAAGGACTGTCTACGTAAGAACTGAAACTAATTTACCTGAATTCCTTTGTCACTGTCTGGCTCTTAACTATTAAATGATTCTTTTCACTAGCCAATAAAGGCAAATCAAAAGCATGTTTGAAATGGATGGGGTGGTGCCAGGCAGTCCCCCCAAACGGAAAGCCCACTTGCCACGCTGTGGCTGTTTGGGTGCCCCCAGGAGGACTTCCAAGAGGGTGCTGGGATTTGGGCCACCCTAACCCCGATGGGGAGAACAGGGGACGCACTGGCTGTTACCCGTGGACGGAACTGCTTCTTCGGGATTACCCAGGAAGGAAAGAGAAAGTTCCTGCCTCTGAGCCAGGTCGACAAACCGGGAGACGTTTAGTCTCTGCTTCCCTGTCAAACACTGGTTTAGGATCTCTACCAACACGAGGGCTCGCTCAGACTTCGTGCCCCTTAATCTCTCTACCTTTGTGAAACAACGGGAATACTCACTGCCTGCCCTCCTGGAAACTGTCAAAGACAAGGATCTTAAAAGCAAGTCGCCATATAAAAACCCCATGATTTAAACACAACAGGAGGACAGCCCCTTCCATTCCTGACATCTCGTTGGTCTGGATGACAAAGAATATAGAAGACAACTGCGGAAAAAGTGCCCGATAATTACGAATAAGCAAAAAGTACCTAAGTCACTGGAGGCATTCAACAGTGAATATTTAATCTTGATAGAGGCAGGAGACTTTCAAGCTCGCTCTTTCCATCTTTCAACTGGAATTGTAGGAAATCAAGTACAGGAAGAAATGAAGATAACACTTCTCAAAATTCGCCATCCCTGGATTTCCCACGCGCGGGGGAGGTTTTGAGGCCCTGCTCCCGGACGATGACATACGCCCGAGTGAAAAATGGGTGAATTGAAGCTTCTTGCTGTTCTCCCGTCCGAATTGGATTGGTTACCCAATTTGACTGAGTGCTTAGAAATTAGTCAATAAGGCAACTAATTAATAATTTGACAAGGAGGGAAAAAGTCAATGTCTCAGCTGCACCCAGAAGTTAAGTCAGCATCACGAGGCACCTCGAAACACAATCCCAGCGATACCTCGTTGCATTGAAAATCTGCGGGCTGAGTTAAAACAAGAATTCTGGGTTCAGTTCACTCTGTATTAGTCTGTTTCTTCCCAGCTGGATGGTATCTTGGAGAAAAACAATGGGCAGGGGGCAAAAAGGCTGCGAGATGTGGTTAATTTGATATGAGATCTAGTAACAATGCATTCTATAAGATACATATTTATAAACTACGTCGCACTGTAATAATATAACCGTTGTAATCATGGCACAGTAAGTGTTTCCTTTGTCCTAGGGACTCTGTTAAGTAAGTACCTTGAACACATTATCTTATTCAGTGCTTAGAGTCCCACAGTGAGGTAGGCACCTATGATGTCCATTTTGCAGGTAAGGAAACTGAGGCCCACAGAGCTCAGCCACAGTAGTAAAGAAAATAGCAAGATTTTGAACCCAGACTCATGATTCCAAACCCTGCTTTCTAGTTCCTTGCCTCTGTGAGCATGGGGAAAACTAGCCAGGGGATTTGTTGCCAATTTTCTTCCTGCCTGGGGAAAACCTGAATTGCTTTTAAGACTGACCCTAGGGGCGCCTGGGCAGCTCCGTGGGTTAAGCGTCTGACTTCGGCTCAGGTCGTGATCTCACAGTTCATGGGTTCGAGCCCCACGTCGGGCTCTGTGCTGACAGCTCGGAGCCCGGAGCCTGCTTCAGATTCTGTGTCTCCCTCTCTCTCTCTGCCCCTCCCCTGCTCATGCTCTGTCTCTCAAAAATAAATAAATGTTCAAAAAATTGAAGGAAAAAAAAGACTGACCGTAATTTGCTGCGTGGCAGTGGACAAGGTGTTTCTCTCTGGGCCTCAGTTTCCCCTGGACTAAGTCAGGGAAACCCTCCAACAATGACTCCATAAAATAACTTTATCATCCAATGCTCCTGACTCGACCAAGAAACACGTTCTTAAGAAATCATCAGATGTTCGGTCTGGACCCAGAGATGCCAAAACTTAAAAAGGCACTAGGACTTTTTTTTTTTTTTTTAATGTTTATTTTTGAGAAAGAGACAGAGACAGCATGAGCAGGGGAAGGGCAGAGAGAGAGAGAGAGAGAGAGAGAGAGAGAGGCACACAGATTTCAAAGCAGGCAGTAGGCTCTGAGCCGTCAGCAGAGAGCTGGACGTGGGGCTCGAACTCACGAACCGCGAGATCATGATCTGAGCCCAAGTCGGGCGCTTAACCGACTGAGCCACCCGGGCGCCCCAAGACACTAGGATTTTTTAAATCGGGATGCACCTTGAGAGATCATTTAGAGAAGTTTCATGAAGCCTGGATTTGACTCAGGCTTCACCACTCACTGGGCAACCGGGGCTTCACCTCTCTGAGCCTCAGTTTCCCCGCCTGTGAAACTGGAATAACTAGCAAAGGCACGCATCCGCGATGTTGCGGGTCTGGCTGCAGACGGCCGTGATAAAGCAAATATGGCGATAAAGCGCGTCAAACGTCCTGTTTTGCTTTTCCGGTACATACGAAAGTTAGGGTTCCACTACCCTGTGGCCTAATAACTGTGCAATGAATAGCATGACGCCTCAAAAAATGTACATATCTTAACTGGAAAAAAAAACACAACCACTTTATCGCTAAGACATGCTAACCATCACCCGAGCTTTTGCCAAATCACCATCCCTGATCACAGCTCACCAGGGCAAAAGCGAGAATAACGCAGAAGGGCGAGCTCCTGCGAGAATTACCCACATGTGACGCGGAGACGCGAAGCGAGCGGTGGGAGCAGACTTGCTCGAGGCAGGGTGGCCACAAACCCTGTCCTTTGCAGAAAACACTGTAGCTGCCAAGGGCCACAAGAAAATGAGCCACGCGTTACCCTATTACTAACACGGGCGTAAGTACGAGCCTCGCAGGGTTGCTGGGAGGGCTCCGCGAGGCAATGCTTTACCCAGAGAGCCTGGACTGGAGAGGGGGCTCCGTGAGTGTCACCGAGGACAAGGATGTGGGACGGCGGCGGCGGGGTTGATGGGGACGGTGGTGGCGATGACCGGGGCGGGGATGCGTCTAACAGCGAAGGGCGTGAGGGGGATGGTGTCAACGGGACCCCATTTACAGCTGAGGAAACTGAGGCCCCAAAGTCAGGTGCTGATAACGGGCCTCGCCGACACCAGGAATTCAGGTCCCCAGCGCTGGCCCATCGCCTCTCCTACGCCCTGTGCTGAAGATAAGCGGAGTAGGATTCTGCTGAAGGGAGCTGGGAGCTGTAGGTCACATCGGCCTCCCCTCCCCCCCTGGCTCATTTTACAATGGCAGGGAACTGTCCTCACCAGACCTCGATCCCTGCCTTTTAGGGGTGATGCCCCTTCCTGATGCTTCACGGAGAGAAAAGGGAAGGAGGTGAGTTCCAGAAAGCTGCTTTTTAAAACCACCTGCCGCCAGAGCCCAAAGCTATAACCACCAAGAAGCACAGACGATGCTGTTTCCCCTGAGGTACCCTGGCAGGCATTGCTAACAGATCCTGGAGCTCTCCGCGGGGCCCAAATTGGCCTCCCAAGGCTCCCCCCACCCCCACACACACAGCTCTAGCTAGGCAGGCATGAGCAATCGATCAGAGGGACCCGGTGACGAAAATGATTTTCCACCTGACACGGAGCAGGACCAGCAATGGATTCACAAGGTCCTGCACCTGCTGAAAAAAGCCATCAAGCCCCGAGGCCAGAGAGGGGTTACCCTGCAACACCCAGGTGGCATCCGGATTGAGGCCGCCTTGTCTCGTCTCAGTCCCAACACCGTGGCTGGCACTTCAGCCGTCCGTCCGCCCCTCCATCCACCCGTTCGCTCGTGTATTCACTCGCTTTCTCGTTCATTCTCCCGTCCATTCGCTTCCCCCGCGCCTCCCTCCCCTCCTCACTCATCCGTCTGCTCCTTCCCTCTACCCTTCGTTTTTTAATTCAACCAGGATTTACTTCTTGCGCGTTCCATGCCCCAGGAAGAGTCCTGGATGCTGGAGGCCTAAAAATGAACAAGACCTGACCTGAAATGAGCTGACCATCTCACACAAAAAGCTCAATTTAACAACGCCACGATCAATTATTCCTTCTCTGTTGTGGTCACTGCCACAAAGGAGAATATTAGATGCTTCGAGTGACACAGGTGAGCCTAGCAGGGGAACAGGTGGGGGTAGGGATCGGTCCCCCTCCCAAACATGAGCCAGCGTGTGACCCTCAGCTGCTAAAAACCCGTCAGTGGCCGTCCCCTGCCCTCACAATGAGTGCCAAGCCCCTCACGGTGCTCGGGCCCTGCCCGCCTCTGCACTTGGCTCCAGCCAGCCCTTCCCACTGAGGACACCCAACCCAGACTAAATGTACAGTTTCGAGAATGGGAAATAGTAGCCTGTGCATCCCATACATGCAGAAATGAAGCGTGCTTTGTTTCCTGCCGCATCCCAAGTGCCCGGGGTCCTTGGCACAATGCCAAGCACACGAGATGAACTTGAGAAATGTTATAAATGGGCCAAGGAGCGCTTCTTTGACCCCGCCCTTGGCACAGGGCCTACCACAGCGCACTGAATGTTTCAGTGTTGGAAGAGGGGAAGGAGGGAAGGAAGGAAGGAAGGAAGGAAGGAAGGAAGGAAGGAAGGAAGGAAGGAAAACATCTTATGAGTAGTGGGGAAAGGTCGTGCCATAATCCAAGGCTTTCAAAGCTCTAATTCCCATACAAAAAAAAAAGATACGGTCATACTAAATCATTTCAAGAACGAATTATTTTTTAAAACAGAGAGAGAGAGAGAGAGAGAGAGATTCATACTCACCAGCCTGGGAACTCAGGGCCCGGTGGTGAGAAGAAGGAGGCCTCTGACTCCAAGCAAGATGGGTGGGGCCCATCTGGATACTTCCAGCCAAAAAGCATTTTTGTGGCCTTGTAATTTCTGAAAGCTCGTGGCCGGGCTAACTGGCTCCAGACACAACCTCCTAAAAGGTCTCCTCTTTGCAGCTCCTCAGCTCAGCCTCATGTCACTAACCCAAGCTCGGCCACCTGTGGGGCCTCAGTTTCCCCATCTGTGAAATGCAGTGATCGGGTTAGACCGTCTCCAACCCAACACGAACACCGTGAGTCTGTCTGAAGCGCTCTTCTTGGAATCCCTTCCTGACCATCCACCTCAACTCCCAAAACATGAATAATAATTATTATGACAGCAGTCATCGCCATTTATTGAACTCCTGTGATTCCAACCGCACCACTGCCACAAAGGGTGGATTTCTGATCCTCGTCTTACACACAAGGACACTGGAGTTCAGAGAGGGTGTGGAACCTGCCCAAAGCAACACAGCCAGGAAGAGCCAGAATTTGAGCTTAGACCTGTCGAAACCCAAACCCTCCCTCCCCCACCCCTGTCCACAGATCCGCAGTCCTGGCAGGGCTGGTGTTTACGGAACACAAACACAGATTCCTGGTCGGCCAGCAAGGTGGGCAGACGAGAGGCAAGGAGACGTGTGACGCGGGTAACAGCGCTATTTTCGCCGCAGCCTGCCTTGTTCCTTTTCTTCCTGGTGAAGGTGTCTCTCACACACACACGAAGTGTCGACGGAGGCTCTGAGCCCTCCGCGCAGTCCTGATGGAACCAGGGATCGCAGGATCCTCGCAAGGGCAGTAGTCACGTGCGGCCTAGGTCACATGACCTGAGCCCGTGCTGTCCCGGAACAGCATTCCATTCCCCGCCCCCGCTCCCCCCTCCCCCCCCCCCCCCCGCCAGCCACAGTGATGGGTGATTGGCTCAAGTAGTAAACATGTGACCCAAGACAGCCAATCGGAGGGTTCCCCGGCTCGGAAGTCAAGAGAAAGAGGCTTTCCTTTTCCTCCAGAGCTGTTAGGTGGAGGTGATAGACGCGTCGAGTCTCCTGTGACCTTGACCCGCCACTGCCGGTGAAAGAGAAGGTGAGATGCAAGGTGGGGAGGGGAGCCCTCACCCCACGGATGGGCTGCGGAGACCGGCCCCACGCCTGTCCTTCCCTGAGCCCCTAAGGGCCTGAGTTGCGATTCTGCCCCTTGCGATCAATAGAATCCTAAGAATTCCTGGACCGGCTGTGCATAGTTGTGAGCCTATTCCAACACACGCGCGCGCGCACACACACACACACACACACTCACACACCATCTCCTGCTTAGAATTTTGAACCATATCTGGGAAAAGGGCCTTAGGGAGGAAAAGGAGGAGAGGTATTGAGAAAAAAAGAGACCCCCCCCCCCCCGCCCCCAAATTGCCAGTTCCTTCCCACCCAGTCCTAGCTCGGTCTTTGACCTGTATCCTCGCTCGTGCATCGACGTCGTCTGGGTTGAGTTCCCCTAGATCGTGGCTCCTTTACCAAACAGCTATCGCCATTTCTGCTTCAGCTCACTTAATCCTCCTAATGGCCACACAAAATAGCCAAGCTATGTCCATTTCACAGGGGAGAATTGACGGCATGGGGCAGTTCGATCGCCACCCAGTAAGTGCCAGAGCCTGGAGATTTGAACCCCATTTGGGTAACTTTAAGATATCTTTTTCTTTCTTTAACTACACCACGCTGTGTGCCCCCATCGATGACACGTAGGTTTGGGTGGGTGTGGGTACTTTCAGCGGTGTTTTCTCCCCTCTTCCTCCTCTGGTTGGTCCAGGGGGTTGCCGGAGGCTAGAAGTTCTGGAATGAGCCCCAGGCACTTCCTGTTCCGTGGGGAAGGTTTCCTTTCTGCAGCTCAGAGCTTGTAGGTAGCTGGATCCTAAGGGGAGCTCTTCCCAGGCCAGATGCCAGCCGCATCCAGCAGGCTCCCTTCACCTCCCCAAATCGGTACCCCTGTGGGCAGAGGGCGGGTAGGTCAGTCAAAGGTGAAGACAGGAAAATAAATGAGGGTGTCCGGTGCCTAGAGAATAAAGCAGGACAGAGACCTTTGAAAGCAGAGAGGATAAGGAAATTGACATACTATTCTTGACGCTTATCACTGCTTTGAACCCCAATCCAGAAGCATTTCCACACCTATGCTCAGTGTTGCTTCGCATCCTAGAGGACAGAGACAGAGTTTCTGACCCTGACTGCCCGGTGGGTTCCAGGTTTTTCACTGAGTCAAGAGAGAGAGCAAAACAGAGATCGGGCCTCCGTCAGTCCTCACTATGTTTCTCATAGCAACCTGTACTCAAGCTATTCATTCAGTGGTCATGTATTCAGTACCTACTATGTGCCAGCCATTGTTCTAGGCCCTCGGGACACAGCGGTGAACAAGACAGCTTTCGCCAAACCGTCTTTCTGAACCGGAGATCTGCTCCTGGCATGCTCCCTAAACCCTAAACCCTTCAGTGGCTCCCCATTGTCTGTAGCTCGAGTCCCAGATCCTCACTCTGGGGTACAGAGCATTTCATCATCTGGCTTCTTTGGGTCTGTTTCTTTCACCCGCTTCTTTCTAATCCGTGCTGCGGCCGAACCCAAGACCACAACGCCCCCAGGCCCAAGGCAGCTACGTCTGCTGCCCTTTTCCTTGGAGCAGCCTCACCCCAGTGCCCTCCGCCCATGCGTTGGCTGCCTCACTCATCTTTCACCTTCAGCACAGCGGTTACCTCTTGGCGAAGCTTCCCTGATCCCCCTGCCTCGACAGCGTTAAACACCTGCATATGATATTCTGCTGGTCCTTCTATCTCTTTCTCTCTTCTCTGGTAACGGAGAATCCTTCCTCCTTTGGACAATGCATTCGGTGGAGTTCAGGTAAGGCGCTTCTGGGCCCCTGTTCCGGCCACAGGTGACAAGCCCGAACCGTCACACAGCTGAGTGTCACTGAGACTCTACTGATCTCTAAGTGCCACGGGAGAAGGACGGGCCTGTTCGCTTCACTCTTCTGACTTCAGCGCCTAACATAAACACATGCCATAGCGACGAAGAGACCTGAAACTTGCTTTCAGAGTTGATCAAGCTAAACACAGCGGTGGGGTCTCCCACCGAACACTCTAGGTTCAGCCCTCAGAGGACCAACGCGCACTGACGGTGAAGATTCGAAAAGGACAAAATACTGAATATGTGAAAATTTGGTTACCATTGTGCTGACAGCGATCCCAACCGAGAATCTTAGTATTTCACTCTTCGCAGCTAACGTGAGTCGAATTGGCTTCTGGATCACCGGTGAGTGAGCCAGGGTGGGTTTACCGCTAACCACCAGCCGCTGTGTCGAAGTAACTTGCAGCGAAAGTGTTATCAACTGCTCCTATCATGGCCAACTCTGGTGGCGGGTTGAGGGGACCCTGCTCCCAATCGCCATTCAGAGACCGAGACTCCTTGATCTTGGCCGTGCCACCGTCTCCCACACTTGGCCCCCCCGAGGTCTCCGTGAAAGGTGGAGGGAAAGACTAGAACAGGGTCAGCCAACTCGAGCCTGTGGGCCAAATCCAGCCCACCACCTCTTTTTGTAAATAAAGTTTTATTGGAACACAGCCCTGCTCGTGCCTTTACAGACCGACTCTGGCTTCTTCCGTGTCGCACTGGCCGGACTGAGTCGTTGTGCCAGAGCTTGCGTAGTCCAAAAAGCCCAAAATATTTGCAGTCTCCGAAGGAAAAGTTTGCTGACCCTCGAACGAGGGGACCTCACGTGGGTTTTATGGCCCAGTCCGGAAGGGAGCATGGTCTCTTTTGTCCACACCCCCTTGGCCAGAACTCAGTGGCACGGCCCCCGTTGCAAAGAAGGCTGGGAAATGTAGCTTCCTTGCGTGATGAGGCGGATGACGCAAACTTGGGTGGTCGGGGGGTCCTGTCTCTGCCACCACCCGTTCTTGTATTCAGCACCTAGGATGTGCGAGGTGCTTTTTGAGGCCCTGGGAGGGTGGGGGGGATAAAAGATGAATGAGACAGGTGTGCGTTAGGAGCAGCTCACTCTGACCGAGAGGCTCACAGGGAAGTCGTTTACCTCTAGACGGGAGTAACGACAGCAGTCACTTGCTAAGTTTCCCGCGTGCCGTCTCACTTAACCGACACAGCAACGCTAAGACGTCAGATCCGTCCTTCCCGTTTTTCAAACGAGGAAGTCGAATGTCAACGGGTGTCCCTTTCCCAAAGTCACACGGTGGGTAATTGACGCAGTCAGGATGCCACTGTGGGGTCAAAGCTTGAACCCGGCACCAAAGCCCTTTGCGGAACAGCTCCTTCAGTTACGGCTGTGAAGGGGATTCCTAGCAAGTCACCTACGGAGGATGCCCTGGGAAGGGCCCCTGTGTCAGTCAGGATCCCAGCAGGGAACAGGTGGCACCCTCAAAAGAATTCACCTAAGGAGAGTTGGAGGAGGGGACTCTCCGCAGAGGTGTGGGCGGGGTTAAGAGAACCCGCAAGCTTGGGTGGTGGGCCCACGGACCAGCCATAGGGGACGGCTGCCATCATTTGTAGGCCCAATAGGGCAAGGCTTGGGATGGCGCTACGGGAGCCTGGTGAATAAATGCTGGACCCGTGGCAGTGGGGCCACCTGACAGGAAGCCATTGCAAGAATCATGGTAAGGCGGAGTGAGGAGGGGGAACCGATGCCTTGGCCTGTCTCCTCACCCTCCAGTCTCCTTGCTGGCACCTCCGAGGGGCCAGGCCCAACAGAAAGTGGGAACCGAGCAGGGCAGAGAAGGGCGGAGAATGGGCGGCGGGAGGAGAACAAATAAGGAACAACCAGCATACTTGAGAAGGTCTCAAGGAAGGCCGAGAGAACTGATCCGTGCCTTTGGATGTTTACGCACGAGCACAAAAACCACTCGCGGACTGGCGAGACGATCTTCACCAATGTCACCGACCCACAAGACGTTCTCCTTTGTGTTACGGGTGAGACACCTGTTGAGGCGGAAGGCAGGGGCAGGTGACTGCTTGCCACATCTCCCCTGCCTGCCTTCTTTCACCCACTGGCTTTTACAGTCAGCTGGAAAGACAGGGATATGAGTAGGTTCGGGGAATGGTCTGTCTCCTGCTTGGGGGGTGGGGGCGTGTAACTCACCCTGAGAAACTGGCAAGCATCCAACTTCAGCCTCAGACCAAGCAACCCTTCACAGGGCCATTCTCCCTGGATTTTGGATTCAGGTCCTGCCGGTTGCCTCCCATCTCCAAGGGTCTGTGCAACCGGAAGGAATTTTAGGTCATGGCTCTTTTAGTCCACACTCCTAAGGTCCCTCTTCCTTTCCAGAAGAGTTGCAAACGGGCAGCTACTGACCATGCAAAAGAGGATCCGGCCATGCTGGCCTCTGACCAAGCGGGCTTGCAATGGGGACTGAATAGTCAATAAAAGGCCCACTTTTCAGCGTCCACTCAGCAAGTCAGGAATTTCCCATGATACCTTAAGGACCATCCTTTTGCCACATCCTATACCCTTCCCAACCTACGGATTGAAGCTGCTATAATAAAAGACAGAGAGATACCTGCCAATTGTTTCCATCTTGTGGGCTTTCAAATGCTTATCTTTACCATATTCTTCTCACGGGATTTGATTTAGTGGGGGTGCTTTACTTACCTAGAAACTCTGAAGCATTGGTGGTGTTTCCCCGGGTGAACGTGGTTGTTCCTGAAGGGGATGACCGAAAAGAAGGCTATTTTTAGCACGGAAAACTGGATCTCTTCCTCTCTGTCAAACCCAATTAGCTTCTTTCACCGACCAAAGTGTAGCACTGAATGTACCAGAACACGATTGCTCGGTGCCCGTCTGTGATCTAAAGTCCCGTTGGTAGAGCAATACTGCCTGATGGGTGAGACCATGAACTCCAGAATCAGAAAAACCAGCTGGGTGACCTTGGGGAAGTCACCTGAATGCTTGAGCTGGTTTTCTGATAGATAAAATGGAGACCCGTGGTTGACCTAGTTGATGTCTTAATTGTTCTAGCTATCCCGGAATGTTCTCCTGAAAAGCAGGGCCTAAGTTATGAACTTGCGGGCGTACATTTTTTTGGAACGTAATCCCAAGGAGTAGGAGTGAGCAGATGAGGAAGGGGAAAAAAAAAAAAGCCTTAAAGTTTTTTTTTCAATGTTCCTTTATTTTTGAGAGACAGAGCATGAGAGAGGAAAGAGCAGAGAGAGAGGGAGACACAGAGTCCAAAGCAGGCTCCAGGCTCCGAGCTGTGAACACAGCCCAGCGTGGGGCTCGAACCCGTGAACCGTGAGATCATGACCTGAGCTGAAGTGGGACGCTTCACCGACTGAGCCACCCAGGTGCCCCAAAAGCCTTTTTAAGGAGTGTATGTATTATCAAGGTCTCTGCCATAGGCACCAGGGTCTTGATTTTACAGGGACCTCCTGAGAACGGTACAGAATGTGTCCTGGAACTAGTCCCCCAGGGGACAGGAGGCTGGGGTATTTGTTCAGTGGCTCTCATCATCTGTTGGTTAAATCCCTGCACTTCTCAACAGAGCCTGGGTGCCACCCAGCAGGCTCTCGGGACGTCAGAGGAGGCCCTGGGACGAACGTACCGGGAGTGGCTCCTTGAGACTGCCCACGCGAGCTGTGTCTGTGCTCACGGGGAACTGTCCACCGGGTCCCCCGGGGCTGAGGCGGAGATCAAGGAGACAAGCCTGGCTCCTGGTTGATAATAAGCACTAAAGTAACAGCTGCAAGTGGGGGTGTCGAGTAGCCGGGTGAACCCACAAGTAGTGCCTGGTCAACTCAACACGGCAGAAGTGTCTCCCCTCGGGCGCTAGCCCTGACTGGTTGGGAGCGGCCGCCTCGAGCCCTGTTGCCGCAGGGATTCTGAGACCCCTCTGAGCTCAGCGGGAAAGAGTGCGGTGATGGATTGTTGATGTCTGCCGGGAGGACGGCGCGGGACGCAGGGGCACGGACGCGTATTCGTAGCAGGACTACTAAGCTTCTAGGTCCAATATTGAAAAACCACGGCTTCTGTCTTCACGGCTTCCCGGTCCACACCTAGAAATCAAGTGTCCGCACCTGTAAGAACGAGGACGATGCTGTGCTTGACCTTCTCGCCTGGCGGGAAGGCCTCGAGGTCATAAATCTGAAAGTGTGTCGGAAAGATATAGGATATGCATAAATGAGATCATTTCCCAGCCCACTGCCCGCTCCCCATGAAGTGGGGGGGGGGGGGGGGCCTGGGAATAAGGCAGTTCTCTAAACCCACAAACCTGGTTCCTTTCTTAAGTGCCCTGAAAGAGATCAAGTGACGGCTTGGAGACCCTTATTCGGCTACGATCCTTGTAGCCAAAAAGTTGCTTTGTTCTGCCTTTTCTTGTCGTAAAACAGCACCCTGAATTTCCTTTGCGCACTCTTCGCACACTTGGGCTATCTGGTTTGTCTCCATCCGATTGCAGGGATGGGATTTTGAATTGGTCTAAACCAGGAGTCAGCAAACCGAAGCCGGTCGGTCCCCCGCTTTTGTAAATAAAGTTTTATTGACACAGCTGTGCCATTCATTTACATACGGCTTATGACTTTTTTCATGCTATGACAGCAGAGGTGATAGTTGCAATGGAGACTATATGGCTTACAGCCTAAAATATTTACTATCTGGCTCTCTAAGAAAAATTTTGCCAGTCATTAGTCTAAGCTAATCACGCTGTGCATGCCCTGGGCACTAGGATCGGCTCACAGATAAAATTTGACCCCAGTCAGGTCAATGAAGCTCAAAGCTCTGTGAAGCCGAGAGGATGTGAGGTCTGAGGCCCCTGCAGCCATTTTGCAGCTATGAGGAAAGACTCATCTTTCCGACCTAGGCGCGCATTTAGAGGCTTCAGGAAGGTTGTGTGATTGAAGCAAGTCCGAAAGGCTAGTGGAATTTGGACCGACGGAGAAGGAAAGGGTGTTTCGGGCGGAGGCAACACAGCACAAGGTCAGGGATTGGAGTGAGCAGAGAACACTTCTGAGGCTACAAGGAGAGCTTTCCCAGGAAGGAAACTCTCTTCTACACCAGCAGGATATGATGCCACATTCCAACCGCTATGGAGATTCTTCTTTCATTGATCGAAGCTTTAAAGATATTCTCTGAAACGTAGCTGATAGAAATGGAAATGGTGCTTACGGATAAATATTAACAGCAACACCGGGAAGACGACATCAGCCAACCACAGCCTGGCATTCGTGGTTTTTTCTTGGAAGGCGAACTGCATCCCCCGGCTGGGGGAGAACTGGGCACACGCTGAGCACCAGACATCGTGCTGAACGCGTATTTCATCTCAGTTAACTTCCTAGAAGTCCCTTGTTCTTATACCCATTTTACAGAGGTAGTAACCGAGGCTTAGACAAGTTCAATGACTTGTCTGGTACATGGCAAGGATTTCAGTGGAGCTCACTGTCCCTGCTTCTCTACGATGTCCTTTCCTTTCCCACGCTGGCACCCTTGTCTGTGGTTTGGCCTTTCCTTGGCATGTGAAGGAAGCTGTGGAAATCCCCGCCATTCTCGGTCGCTTCTCCCGCCTCTGCTCCCCTCTCTGTGACTCTGTGGCTCCTGTTATCCAAGGGGGGCTGGGTGATGATCTGGCCACATCCTGGGCCTTACGTGGGAATTCCCATGCCTGGACGTTTCTCTGATAAGCCCCAGGTGGGAGAGGGGCCGGGGCATTCCAGAATTCTCAGGGCTTCTGAAGGCACCCCAGGGCCCATTCAGGCCCCATCCCCAGAAAAAAGTCCAGATTCCTCACCACGGCCGACAGTGGTCTTGCTCCTGTCCGCCTCTCTGGTCCCATCCACCCTGCACTGTCCTTTGTCCTTGGACTCCAGCTACATTATTGCCCTTCCTTCCTTTTCTCTAACATTGCATGCTCCTGTCTACCCCAGGATCTTTGCACGAGCCATTCCTTCTGCCTAGAAAGTCCTCCCCTCATTTAACTCCTATGCATCTTCCAGATACATCTAACCTCCCTTCCTCAGGGAACCCTCCACTGACCACCCCCTTCCCAGAGTAGATCAAGGGCCCCCCTTTTATACACTTCAATGGTCCCTGTGCCTGTACTTCTTGGAACTTATCGCAATTGTATTTAAATAATTGCTTGGGGGGCTCCTGGGGGGGGGGGGGCTCAGTTTTAAGCACCCGACTCTCGATTTCAGCTCAGGTCATGATCTCACCATCCATGAGTTTGAGCCCCACATTGGACTCTGAGCTGCCTGTGCAGAACCTGCTTGGGATTCTCTCTCTCTCCCTCTCTCTGCCCCTCCCCTGCTCTCTCTCTCTCTCTCTCTAAATGAATAAACTTAAAAAAATAAAAATAAATAATAAATAATTGCTTAGGTCCTTACTTTAATACCAGCCTTTTCCCCTAGAATATAATCTCCATGCGGCCAGGCTGTGTACCCCCAAATCCTTAGAACCCCATATTCAATAAATAGTTCAATTCCTCACTAAATGAGGAAATAAGGAGTCTGTGGCAGGCCCCCCAGGCAGGCTGCTGGAGAATTTTTTCTAGGGAAGGAAGACACTTTTTGGATTTGCTTCGGTAAATATTTATCGGCCCTGATCATCACGCAGCAGTGACTGAGGGTAAGAGACCTGTTGTCAGAGGCCCACAGTGAGGGAGAGAGATACGTCAACCCGTTGATGGCGGCTGTTTCTAATGCCCAGGCTGTTGCTTTATGCCAAGCCCGGCACCCAATGCTCCACACGAGGCACCTCTCTACAAAGTGTGTTCTGTTTAAGGAGGAGAGTGATGCTCAGAGGAGTCAAGCAACCAGCCTGAAGTCACACAGCAAATACGAGAGCCGGCGTGGGACTCCACATGCATCTGACTCCAAGGCCCGAGCTCCTAACCAGCGCACTCTGCCATTTTCATACACGACAGAATGAACTTTAAGCGCTAGATACATTTCGGGTTCAGAAGGGATGGGGAGACAGGGGAACAGCAAGTTAGCTCTACCTGGGAAATCAGAGAATTGGAGGCATCACAAAGGAGGTGGCCTTTATGTTAAAGGTGGGGACAGATTTGAATACAAAGCAGAACATGGCCTTTCCGGGCAGGGGGCACAGCCTGAGCTAAGGTGTGGGGTCTTTGTTGGCTTCCCTGGAGAATTAGCGTCAGGCTGGGCCCGGCACTCAAGCTGCTATGTTTCCCTGTCACCGAGGGTCACTGTTTCCTGCCTGAGTTCTCCAGCTCTCATTCTGAGATCTGGGGTGGAGGAGGTGGGGAAAGGTGTCAGGGCAGAGGGAAGGGAGCGAAGGAAGGAGAGACAGAGCCAGGGGGGAAAAGGCATCAGTGTGGAAAAAGCAAAGCCCGGGAGGGACCATTGATTTCCGCTCACGGCCCACAGGCGAGTCCGGGGCAAGTTCCCCTGCTTAGGTCTTCATCTCCCATCTGCCTGGGACGCTTCACCTGCCCACCCCACCCTCACCTTCTCCATGAAGCAGCTTGTCAGCCCAGAGATCACTCCAGGAAGCCCCCCTCCCACCATCAGGTTGGACGCCCCTCCCCCTGCTCTCCAGCCCCCCCTCCCCCCCCCCTGCACTGACCACCCTGCACTGTCATTGCCTCCTTGCGCGCCCCATCTCCCTACTTGGCCATGGGCTCTATGCAGCCAGAAGCCTTTAATGCTGCCTTCTCTCCTGTGTGCTCAGCACCCAGCCAGGCAGACAGACTTTCCACAGGGCCTTTCAAGTGGACAAGTGATCCCAGAAAAACAGGGAAGGCGGGGAGAAGGACCAAAACCACTCTTCGGTCATTTTTATCCATTCATCAGTGAATCGACAAACATCCAGACTATATACAGAGGCGACATGTCTTTGTGTGCCTTTCATTCGTGGGCCTACTTTGCACGGCACAGTTGTATAGGGACACACACACCCCCTCGTGCTTCTGGCAAGGCCCTAGCAATTTTGCATTCCTAGTTTTGTGTTCAAATTATTAACAAAAGCATCCGACTTCAGCTCAGGTCATGATCTCGCGGTCCGTGAGTTCGAGCCCCGCGTCGGGCTCTGGGCTGACGGCTCAGAGTCTGGAGCCTGCTTCTGATTCTGTGTCTCTCTCTCTGCCCCTCCCCTGTTCATGCTCTGTCTCTCTCTGTCTCAAACATAAATAAACGTTAAAAAAATTTTAAAAAAAAAATTATTAACAAGCGCCCATCAAATTATATACACTGTGAATGCCCAGAAAACCACACTGCCCTTACCCTTAAGGGATTGTTCTGGGGAGAAATTTAAGAAACTTTCATATTTTGAGGGAGGCGGTAGTTAAAGTTTATTTTGAGAGACAGAGACAGGGCGAGTGGGGAGGGGCAGAGAGCAAGGAGAGAGAGAGAATCCCAATCAGGCTCCAGGTTGCCAGCGCAGAACCCGATGCAGGGCTCAAACCCGCGAAGACATGAGATCATGACCTGAGCTGAAACCAAGAGTCAGATGCTTAACCGACTAAACCACCCAGGGGGCCCCGAAGAAACTCAAATTTTAAGAAGGCAGTCTTTTCCAGCTTGGAAGTCAAACCTAGAACACCCCACCTAGAAAGGCCCAGAAACTGACATATTCCAACCAATTTATCGAATTATTACTGGTCACCTTCTTTCTCTACGCTCATCGCCGTATTTGGTATTTAAAGTGCAATATTGAGTCTCGAGTCAGAGAGTCGTAGTTCCAAGACACTGTCTCCCCGTGGACAGTAAGAGGGAGGGTGGTCCTTCCCCGGAGACTGCGTCCTTCCCTACCCTCTGAATGCCCTCCTCCTTCCCCACTCTGGTTCTGGAGTCCCCACTGGGGGCTCTGCGAGAAGCTCCCCAGGGAAGTTCTCGAACTTTCAGGAGCCCACCCCCCCCAAGGGGGCCAGACCACTTCCCAGATTACCCAGACAGACCCACACCTTAACCTTCGCTCTGAGTTCACGGTCAGCAGAAGGCACCTGCAATTCTGCAACTTTTCTAGCAGGCTTATTACCTGTCATTGGCCGGGCTCGTGACCGTAGCTGATGGAGACAGATGAGGGCTTGAGAAGTCTGGAATCACACATGGAAAGCCCTGTTGGTGCGGGGAGCAAAGGGAAGGATTGGCATCATTTATTCCCACTAGCTTTCCGTGTCTCCACTGCTCAGAAATGCATATCTCCATTTTTCCCATAATACATAATACATATATGATATATACATAATATCTGATACATTATAATATTATATATCTGATGACTGTTAGAATCCAAATACAGAGAAAATAAAACTGTCCCCTTAATCTCACTTCTCACGGAAATCTGTAATTGCCAGTTTGCTATACACTTCCAGCCTTTTTATGGCTTTTTTTTTTTTTTAGATAAGTGAGATTATGCTACATATATTATTTTGTTACCTACGTTTTTCACTTAAACAGATCGGCCTCTCTCCCTGGCCATATAAACATACCTACCTCAGTTTTCCGAGTAGCTGCCCAATATTTCATTGTTCGGATTTGCTGTAATTTATCTATCTCATTCCCAGTACTGACGGTGAAGGCTGTTTCCGATTGTTCAATATTTATAAACAACACAGCAGTGAACATCTTCGTTCATGCTTTGCACCCTTGCCTGACTCTTTGTTTGGTTTTGTCGGGTTTTTCTTTTTTTGAGTCACTTCCTAAAAATGTGATTACTGGGCCGAAGGGGCTCACATGTTTAAGGCTTTGGATACATACTGTTCACTCTTTTAGATCTGCTTCTCAATCTGTCACCCCACCGGCAGTGTGTGAAAATGCCAGCTTTCCACATTCTTGGCCTATAAATAAATAAAGATGTGGCATCAGGGTTTTTGGTTTATTTTTTACTTTTTATTTTTAAATAGCTTCAGACTCACAGAAAAATTGTGAGAATAGTACAGAGGGTTCCCACGTACCCTTCACCGGGCTTCAAATGTTAAATCTTACACGACCAAGGTCCGGTGATCAAAACCAGGAAATTAACATTCGTACGATACTACCAACGAATCTACAGGTTTTATTTGGATTTCTCCAGGTTTTCACTTTTTTGTTGTTTCTGTTCCAGGATGCAACCAGGGATCATGACATTTGTTAACATGCCTCTTTAATGCTCTTCAATATGCGACAATCCCACTGTCTGTTTTGATCTTTCGTGACATTTTTAAAGAGAACTGGCTGGGGTTTTTTGGTAGAATATCCCCCCCCCCCCTCCACCATTTGGATTTATTGACTCTTCTCATGATTGGATGGAGGTTTTGCATCTGGGGCAAGAATGCCACAGAAATCACACGGCACCCTTTTCGGGGCATCATGACAAGAAGTGTGACAGGTTGGGATGTCTCATTACTAGTGATGTTCCCTTTGTTCACTGCCAGTTGTCTCCAGGATTTTCCACTGTAAAGTTACTGTGTACTGTTGTTAGTTAATAAATGTCTCGGGGAAGATGCACGAGTTGAGATCGCACAAATATCCTGCTTCTCAAACTCTGGCCCGCTTGTCTTAGCATCCATCCATGGATCTCCTAGGAGGCAGCATCGTTTAAAAACTGGACCAACAGAATAAAGCATATGGACACAATACACCTGATTTAAATAAGCAGTAGCTGGTGAAATGGGCAGGTTAGCCTATAGCTACACTACCCAACTAGGTACAAGCACATGCACCAGCCCTAAAGGATGCCATTTCTTTAGTGGTGAGTACTGAAGTGTGACCTAGCCCAAGTGGCAGGTCACCTGTTCCAGGGTCAGCAATTTGCTACCAAGTCAAAGACTTACCCTCGTCCCTCTTCAAATTGGGACTAAACCTTGTAAGCTAGTCTAACAAATGTGGCTTGGGTCACATGCCCGCCTATGACCCAATCGCTGAGGCCAGAGGGGTGGAGTGCTCTGATTGGTCACGCCCTTGCTGTGGAACCAATCGCTGAGGCCAGAGGGGTGGGGTGCTCTGATTGGCCATGCACTTGCTGTGGAACCAATCGCTGAGGCCAGAGGGGTGGGGTGCTCTGATTGGCCATGAACTTGCTGTGGAACCAATCGCTGAGGCCAGAGGGATGCAGTGCCCTGACTGATGACATACCAGCCTCTGGACTAGAGAGATGTAATCTATCTTGCCTGAACTGCTAGACCCAAGAGTGGGGTTTTCCCCAAAGGAAAATAAGGTGCTGGGTGCTGGAACAACAAAAAAGGGCAGATGCAGCGTTCCATCTCTGCTAATGGAACCAATTATCGAGAGCATTCCTGTCTCCAATTCCATACCCAAGGAGCCAAGTTCGCTCTCTCCCCAAAATCACAGTGATTTTATGTTCCTCATTAAATCTGTCACCATTACCGAGTCTTAGCTCGTGGGAACGTGCAACCAGGTTGTTCGGAAACCAACCTGCCAGCCAGCCATCTCTGGCGCTCAGCTCTAGAAGACTGAGGCCAGCTATGCTGATGCAGGCCAAGGCGGTTCTGATCGGTTGGTGATGGGCTATCGCGCTGTACCCAAGTCTGAGCTCATTGTAAGAGAATGTGATAATTGATTAGCGATGCCTGCCCAGGGCACAGGTATGGGGGAGAGGAGGGTATTTGCAATGTGTTTCTTCCCATTGACTGTCTCAATGACACCTTCCCGCTCTAATATGCAAAATCCAGGTTGAGGCAATAAATGTTGGACCACATGTTGTGCCTCCTCGGGGGCTGGAGACTGAAGCTTTGAACACAAGCTTTGCTCTATCAAGGCACTTACTTTTCACTGGGAAGACCAGATATTTAGGAAAACATCTGGATGTAGGACTCTCCAGCTCACACACTCCCAACCACTCCCTCCCCACTTCCTCCGGAGGATTTAATTGTCTTCGGTTGCCAGAAACATTTTTAGCCTTGCCTTGGGCAGCTATCTCTGCTATTGTCTGCAGATTCAGGCGCCTTTTACAAGGTGTTAAGGACATAGAGGCTCCAAATAGAGTCTCCCCTCTTGATGTACTCAGAAATAACATGAAAAACTTAAAAGAGTAGTGACAAAGAGAGAACATGTGTATCCAGAACAGCGTCCCCTTTGTGCCTAAACCTTTACGACTCTACTCAGTAAGAGTTTCCTGGATGTTACACACCCACAGTGAAAAAGCGTCTGTTGGGCAGCACCGATGACCTTACCATGCACAAGAGTCACCTGGAGACCAAAATGCAGCATCTGATTCAGTAGATCTGGGCCAGGCCAGGGATTCTGCGTGTCTAACAAGCTTCCAGCTGTTTCCAGTGGTCCTGGTCCATGGACCACACTTTGGGGGAGCAAGGGCCTGGGTGATGGAGGACAAGAATGCCTGGTACGGATTGGTGGGAAGACGGAGAAGGGGACAAGGGAGTGGGCTCCACTGCAGGGGGAAGGGTGGGAAGGGAAATGCGTAATGTTCTGAGCATCTCCATGAAAGCACCAGTCCCAAGCCTGACCCGCCATATACAAAATAAATAAAAATGAACATTGGCGGTCTTCCTTCTCTCCTTAATCCTCATGACTTTAGAAGTAGGTGGAATTGCTGTTTCCACCTCCCACACCCCCCGACATCCGCACACACATTTCACATCGGGAAACTGAGGCTGGGAAGGGTGAGTAACCAGTCACAGTTTGCTTTACTTTGGGTAAAGACTCCAGCCGAAAGCCAGCTCACGCCTCTTTCCCACTCCTCTGCGTTGTGACATGGGACCTACAAAAGGCCTCCAGGGGATCTGGGGGCCTGTGCAGAACCAGCTTAAGGGCCCTTATCCAGAGGCCTCCAGTTTCTCCAATAATGAGGCCAGTTGGAAACTGTTAACACAGATGAGAACCAGCCAGCAACAGGTGAAAGGCCGCTCAACCTATCAGCACTGCTTTAAGCTATAGCACGCTCCTGGTTTCCTCTCCCCAATTTCCAGGGGCCCAAACCCCAAATGCACCTGCCAGCAAATGAGCAGCAGCCAGAGGAAAGACTTGGGTCTCCCCCACTCGGAACTGGCTTGCACGTCCCCCCATTTCCTGGAGCCCCTTGGGAGAACGGTTTCTGTAGGTTAATAGAGAGTGCTAATGAGGGGTAGCCGGCGGGAAAAGGCAAGGTCTACTTGAGCCAGCACTTGGACTGAAGCCAAGGTCTCTCTGGCCATAGATTCTCTCTCCCCTTCCAGGTTAGTGTGCCGTGTGGAGAGATTAAGATGTACAGTCTGCAAATGGACTAACCTTTTCCAGGCCTCTTTAATGAGGCTTCCCATAATAGGGCCATTTCTCTTTCTTATGTATACGTACACATTCACACACACACACACACACACACACAGCCCTTAACATAATCCATATGGAAATAAAAATCTCTCCCTTGCTCTATTTTTTTAAGTGGACTCTATAATGGGCAACACTTTTGTTCTTCAAATGAAAATCCATGGTTCAACAACATGCGTTTCCAGTGAATTAAGAACGTAGTTTCGGCCAGCGGGCTAGGCTCCCTCTTGAAACTCAGCTTTATGGGTAGCAAATAATCAGTTGGACCAAAAGTTCTTCTAGGAGGTAGTGGGAACCGAGCACAAGGTATGGTAAAACCCCCAAGAAATGTACTCAGTTCTGGAACGCTCTCTGGATGAAGCAGCATAAGCAATGAGGGGACATTATGTTCTGTATCTTTCAGACTTTGCCTAAAGGGAGAGAATTCTAGCCTCTGATATCATCAGGTAACTTCCTTATTTAAAATATATATGAGGGGTGGGTAAGAAAAGCAGATTCTAAAGCTGTCCTCCTAACCCTTCTCTATCTAACCATCTATCTAAGCCATCACTATAACCCATATCAGGGCTACAAACAGGGACCCTCTGGCAATTGTGGCTGTTTCAACTGCATCCTGGGTCAGAGGCCTTTCTGACTTCAAGCTTCCCAAAGAGCAGAGACATTCTCGGACCTGTGTTAGATACGTGAGTATCTGTACTCAAGATGTCAAGCGTCGAACAGTTGCTCAGAACTGAATTGTCCGATCAAAAGGTAATACAACTAGAGATTGCTGTGAGTGTTTTTTAAAAACTTTGACCACTTGGAAATTTAAAACCATGCTCCCAAGGAACTTGGGACAAAGAGGAAATCAAAACCAACCATTACCACAAGGAAAATGATAATGAGAACACTGTGTGTTTTTTAAATCACATGGGATGTGCCCAAAGCTGTAATCAGAAGTGTGAGTCATAGTATTAAATGTTACCATTGTTGTATTTAACAGAATACAAAATGGGGTGCCTGGGTGGCTCTGTCAGTTGAGCGTCCGACTTCGGCTCAGGTCACGATTTCGCAGTTCGCGGGTTTGAGCCCTGCGTGGGGCTCTGTGCTGGCAGCTTGGAGCCTGGAGCCTGCTTCAGATTCTGTGTCGCCCTCTCTCTGCCCCTTCCCTGCTCATGCTCTGTCTCTCAAAGATGAATAAATGTTAAAAAAATTTTTTTAATAAATAAATAAAAGGATACAAATAAGTGAGTTGAGTATCAACCCCCTAAAGTTAGAAAAGAATAACAAACCACAGGAAAAATACAAAGAACAATTAACAAAGTGGGGGGGGGGGGGAAGAAATTTGGATTTTAAAAGTCCAAAACAAGGATACAAGACCCCAAAGGGTCTAATCAAGAAAAAAATAAGCAAAACACACAAAATTAGGAGAAAGACAGTTGGTGGAATAATCACCTAGACAGAAAAGATTAAAACTAAGAAAGCATCTTGATCATGTGTAAAAAAATGATGCTGAAACGTTTGCAGCATCCAGGAAGCTGACACTTTAACCATAAAAATAGTGATCATATTCCTATGTAAAGCATCCTTGCAAATGAATAAGAAAAATAAAAATCCCATCATAGGAGAACAAACAAAAAACATGAATATGCAACTCAAAACAGAATAAGTATCTATAGGCAATTAACATCTCAGAAAATGCCTAACCACACTGTAAGTCAAAGAAGTAAGAATGGAAACAGCCCTGATGTCATTTCTCCCGTACTGAATTAGGAAGACTTTGTGTCTGTGGTTTGCTTTTCGTGTGGATGGCTACATCCCGTAAGAATGGAGAGGAGGTGAACCAGATGTTCTTCTTCATAGGTGAGAGGGATATAAATTAGGGAATTGGTTCATCCCTTCTGAAAAACCACGTGGAAGCATTTCAGGTGAATGGCACTTACCTTTAGGTTGGAGAGGTTCCAAGTGTAACTCTTCTTTACAAATGCTAATGAAGTGGGACCCGATTTGTACACATCTGAAACTTGCAAGATACCTAACAGGCCAGATTTGGGGTGCCCCCAAATGAGATCAAGCCAAGGATCAAGATGCCTGGCTCCTGGCCCGCCCTCGGCCACCGGCAACTTGTCTGACCTCGACAAATCACTGAATTTCTCGCAAGCTCCATTTTACCATCTGAGTAACGAGGGCACTAAATTCGATCGCTAGGACCTTCCCCTGATGCTGACATGTTGTCTCACTCTTCCCAGTGCCAGGGTCTCCCTGGTGTCTCTAAGATAGCAACATTTCTGGACAAGAGAGGAAGAGAAAGATTAATGGAAAGGGAGTCAAGAAAAATGGACTAACCATCAAATACAAGAGAGAGGTCCTAACCTTTCCTCTGCCTCATTTCCTGCACTTCTTAAATGGGCTATAATGCTTTGCACATTAAGCTCTCAATAAATATTTGTTGAATTAATGAAAATAAGAAAGGAAGTAAGGAATTAATGATACAGAAGTCTAGGCCTACAAGTTTTTTTTCTTGCTCGTCCCCAAATCCCTGCAAGGATGTAATAAAACCCTGATGAATTAGGGTTTCTCAAAAAGAAACTGTAAGCCAGGGAAGGTTGTCTATTCTATTCCCTTGACCCGAAGCAGACCTCACTTACCAATGCGGCAGCAGAATGAACATCGGGCCCTGGGGCCAAATGATCTCAAAACAGTGGATCCTTTCAGTCAAGCCAATGGCAGGTGATTCTTCTGAGCTGAGAGGTACCGGGCCAGGAATGTCAGCCTCATGGACCCAACCACGTCCATCATTATCACCTTGGTGGTCAGAATGGGAGTGAACTATTTGTTGGCAAAGTCCCATTTCTGGGCATGCCTACCACATGGCCTCGCTCTCTGTGATGCGATGGGCTAAGACCACCTCACAAATAAGCTCAAGTTGGGTTCAGGCAAAAGGACAACCCGCCGTGTATGTGTCAACGCTCCCTCGGTCTCCACCTACAGAAGACATCATCTTGGTCTTTCCCACTGTGCCCAGATGGGATCTCAGAATCTTTCGAGACACCGACCCTTCCAGGCTGCCAATACCAGCTGATCAGTCATCACACCGGCAAAATGTACTTGTGATCCCTGTGTATTTGTGATTAACGACCCAATGATGGGTATTGTGAGCCGGGTGGTATCATCCCCAAATTCATATACTGAATTCCTAAGCTTCAGTATCTGAGAATGTGACAGTAGGGACAAGGTCTTTGTAGAGGTGATTAAGTTACAACGAGGTCATTAGGGTGGGTCCTAATCTAATATGACTGGTGTCCTTAGAAGAAGAGATTACGGGGCTCCTGGAGGACTCAGTCAGTTAGGCGTCTCACTTTAGCTCAGGTCATGATCTCACCACTTGTGAGTTTGAGCCCCATGTAGGGCTCTGTGCTGACAGCTCAGAGCCTGGAGCCTGCTTCGGATTCTGTGTCTCCCTCTCTCTCTCTGCACCCCCTCCTCTCTCTCTCTCTCTCTCTCTCTCTCCCTCTCTCTCTCTCTCTCTCTCAAAAATAAACGTTAAAAACTGTTTTAAGTGGAGGAACTGAGTTATAAAGGAGTGCATGAGCTGTAAGTTTTATATAATTACAACATATATTTAATGTGAATGTGGGGGTACATGTGGGCGTGCAAAAGAGAGAGTGTGCAAAGGAACACTGTCCACAAAGGAAAATGTTTGGAGTGCTGCACACCAAAATGTTCACAGTGGCTTCTTCTAGATGGTGAGGTTCCAGATGACTGAGGGAGCAAAGGTGTGGTTTCCTGTTCTCCTTGCAGTGACCGTGTGTTAATTGCATAATTCTAAAAGATCTTAAATAGTGCGCACAAACCTAGGAAGGAAACCAGCCAGCCCAGGGGTCATACTAACTGTGCACAGGTGCCTTCTGTTTTACCTGTTCGAACTCACGCAATCCCCCAATCGTCCCACGAGGTAGGGACTGTTGCTATCATCATTTTCTAGACGAGGAAACCGAGGCACGGAGAGGTTAAGCGACTTGCCCAAGATCACGCACGGCAGAGCCAGGGCTCCAAACCGGGCAGTCTGGCTTCATGTCCACGGCCTTAGTCCTAAAGCTACCCTACTTCTGCACAGGCGCCCGGGCAATTCATTGCCTTCCGAAGAGCTGCTCTGACCACATTTTGGGTGAGTGTGTGATCTGAACACCCAGCGCACCCAGGCGCACTGAGGCACGCCGAGCTGTGCTGTGTGGTTCCGCAGATTACCCGGGCCCTTTCCATTTGAGGGTCACAATCGCGCTGGACTCAAGCCCCCACACCTTGATAGCGCGACACCCCTCTCGTCAATACATGGAGAGAGCTGAGAAGCTTCACTTTCTTCAGGGGCGAGGGGATTGCTCTTGGACAAAGGGGCAGCAGTGAGCAACCCATTCATATTTTATAAGTTTGTTTAATGGAGCCTTATTTTTTGGGTTATGTATTTTTAAAGACTGCTAGCTCAGATTGATGGACACACTATGCTGATCTTGCTGTTAAAGCCCGAGCCCTGGAGGAAGCCCAGCCCTTCTGGGGCCGAGGAGGGACAGGGCAGAGTGGCAAATGGACAAACACGCCCGTCAGCAGGGAACTGGTTAAATAAATTATGTTCATCCCCATAATGGAATCTAGGCAGCTGTTAAAAAGAAGCAATGAGAGCTATAGGTCCCGTCGAAGCGTTGCAGACCACTGGGGATAACGTGATCCTTATACAGCAATAGAAATTGTAGGGGGGGGGGAGGGTGGGTTGGGCGCGTGCACCTGTGTTAATGACTAAGTACGTGGACCCTCGCGGAACCAACTGGAGTTCACACCCCAGCCCCGCTGGCTGCTCCCTCTGTGGCCCCGGGTTTTCTCAACGTCTCTGAACCCCAGTTGCCTCAATTGTAAAATAAGGTGATACCCTAATACCCACACCATCCACAATGGTCGGGGGGGGGGGGGTGAAGTGAGAGAATGCGTGGAAAGAATTTTCATTTGCTTGGCACACATTAAGCACTCAAAAAATGCTTGTTACTATTGTTGTTATTATATAAAAAAGACCCATACAGAAACCTGAAGAAGTTCTTAGTGTTCGCTTATGGACAATGGTACCGATGAAAGGAAGGCTCTCCCTGTTTACCAAACATTTATCATATTTGAATTTCTGCAATGCGTACATTTGGTTCTTGTCATTAAAATGCAATAAAGTGTTGTTGTTGCTGCTGTTGTTGTTGTTGTTGTTTTAATGAACAAAACTGACTGGTCTCCTGAAAGGAATCACATGAATTGGGAACTTTCCGACAGCCTCATTTCCGGTGAGTTCCTTAGGCTATGGCCGCGCTCCCGGGGGCAGGTCGCCCCTGTAGGGTGAAAACAGGAAGTGAGTCTCCCCCATGGGGTGGAAAACAGGAAGTGAGTCTCCCTGATTCTCTCAGGTGGGAATCAGCAGGCCATTTGCGTGCGTACCTCGACAGTAAGGTCCACCCTAATTTCCTAATCCCCAGATTCCCTTTTTTTCAGTTCAGTTCCTGCAAGCAGAAAGGGTGAAGCTGAGCCAAGTGAGCAAGCCAACAAAGTTCATGGGCTTTGAGAAGAAATATTGTTCGCAAACGGCAGAGATCATTGCCTGGGCCCTTACGAGCGTCAGGCACGATGCTGTATACTTCTGTACATCTCATTTCATCGTTCACAGAAATCCTTCCAGGAGAGCACCGATTGGTTCTCTTTTTTACGAAGGAGGCCGCTGAAGCTCAGAGAGGCGAAGGCACTTGCTCGAGAGCACACAGCTCATGGCAGAACAGCCAGAATTTGAGTCTAACTGGCAACAAAATCTAAGCCTTCCGGAAACACACAGTAGTAGCCTGTGTACTCTGTCAGAGGGAAAGAGATAGATTTTACTCTGGTCAATTCAATACCTAGATACCC
The DNA here is from genome assembly GCF_024362965.1 of Panthera pardus. Lineage (NCBI taxonomy): Eukaryota > Metazoa > Chordata > Mammalia > Carnivora > Felidae > Panthera > Panthera pardus. Next base: position 7,586,209 of record NW_026526710.1, read on the forward strand.
TCTGCTGTCTAAAGAACACCAAGAAAGAGTGTCAATCTTTCATATTTGTGACCTCCCTTGAAATTTTGGTAGCCCCAGTTCCGGGCTTCCCAAATTGTTTTGTTTTGTGTAATGGTAAGAAATGTTCTGTAAGAACAGATTTTCAAGGTATGGTAGTTTTTGAGGGAGTTCTAGGTTAACTTCATTATGATTAGCAGGTTCCCTTTGCTATGCCAAGTACATTGACCACCCCCCACCAAGAGGGTGCAATTGAGTGTAGCATTGCCCAAATTTATTTGATCAAGGAATCATTTTCTTAGGAAGCATATCGCAGAACCGAGTTCACTTGGGGAAATGCTATCCTAAGACAAGCATGCCTTTTTTTTTTTTTTTCCTCGCTTGCTTTTCCAAGCACATGAAAAGCAGTGGGACAGTTTGAACACATATATATCTCAGACCACAAGAAAAATTATCCAGATCTCTCCCGAAACTACTCCTGTATACCAAGACCCTTTGGGTATACATCTGACTATAAGGCAACTCCAAATATAGAGGGCTCCACATCTAAGGCGAGCCGTGCTTTTCCCGACGGGAAGATCGAAAAATCATCTTTAAAAGGGACACAGACATTCCTTGAGTTCACCAACTTTAAGTCAAGTGTTTACTTAGCTTATATAATTTGTTAATTGAGCCTGATACACATTTTTATTTCACACATATTGTAAGACAATGTCTGGCGCGGGCAATCTCCTTTCTCTCACTCATGCAGGTCAGGAAACACTTTAATTCAAATTCTTTGCCTGTATCTCTGTCTTAAGAAGGCCACTCTTTTCGACCTCCCACTTCACGTCACGCGCGCCTCTGAATAGGCTGTTTAGAAACGCAGCCATTCTCAAGCCGGGTACCGTATCCATCCCTGGAAGCGTCGGCCCCAGGGCCCCAAGCAACCGGTGCTCCCGATGAGGGGACAGTTGCGACAGCCGTGTTTTTCCCCTCGTTTATCCTGTAGGTGTCTGTTTGCATCCCGACGACATCCCTGCTTACAGGGCTGTTTGGAAAGTGAGCTTTAAGAAGGCTTGTTTACATGACACCAAGCACGGGCAGTTCTGAGGCCCAGCTCCTGGAATTACTCTCAAGCCTCTCTGGCTCTGACAGGTGGATGCTGGAACCTTCCCGAGAGCTAGCTTCGGTGTTCAAGTCATTCCCAAATAGGACTTGGCCGGTCTAAAGAAAATACTTGCGGGAGGGCCCCATGATAGGAGAGATGTTATAGGGACCCAAGTATTTGTAACGCCTTCCCTCCTGCGCGCTAATTACGGGGAGGGCCTCTCACGTTCGAGTTGGGCAGGTGAGGTATTTACAAAGGGGAGATCTCCCTCCTAAGAGGACGGGACGTCTGTGCTCAGGCAGCAAGGAGTGGGTTAAGCACCAGCCTTGCACTCCAGCTCAGGACGGAGGCAGACCTGATGTGGCAAGGGCCTCTTTCTGCCCAAGACCAGGAAGAGCGAGGGCAAGAAAGGAAAAATTATTGACCTGGGGAGAGCACTCAACTGCAACCTCATGAGTAAATAGGCCATTTATCCCCCGGCCCAGAGCTCCTTGAAAAGGTGACCGTCCATCACTCCCTCCTCCGAGCTGCTCCTTGATGAGCTGCCCTATCAATGGGCTAATTTAGCTGATTACAGAGGAATTTGAGAGGAATGGACCGCCAGAGCCTGGGTCTGGGCCAGCAGTGCATTAAGTCCACCAGTGTCTCCATCATCCCCCAGCGGGACTGATAGGAGCGTCTTATTCCTGAAAACGTGTCCCATCTGATGGGCTTTTGTTAAATTCAGCTCCGGCTTATCAGGTGCTGGGTGGAAAACGCGCCGCTACAGGGCATAGATTGTTCTGTCCTCCGAGTCCTCGATGGGGGTGGGCAGCCTCTGGGACCAGTGCCAGGCTATTCTCAGCTGCTGGTCAGCAGCATGTCCGTGCCCAGCCCCGCAGGATGGGAGTGCAGGAAGAAGATGTAAAAGGCCAGGATGGACTGCCATCGCTCCTTTACTCCCCTGACTTTTTTGCAGGACACACGGCTTGGAAAATGCCCCCCCCCCCCGCCTCCCACGCAGGAGGGGCTGAAGTCACAGACAGGTGCAACACATGGGATTTCCCTGCTGGAGAGAAAATAACTCTTTCTTGAGAGCTCCCTCAAAAGTCCCAGAGCTGATTCTCATTGGACATATTTGTGTCTTATGCCCGCCCCCCAACCAATCACTGGGGCCCACGGATGGATCACCCTATGGTCCAGACCAAGTGTCATGCCCAGCTTTAGATCTGGTGGGGGTCAGCATGTGACCTGTGAGTGGCGGGGGGGGGGGGTCCCTCAAAGAAAAGTCAGGGAAGACAAAGGGCCCCTATAAAGCGCATCAACAGATAAGTGCGATAGAATGTTCTAGGTTCCTGCATGGAACATTCTAGATCTCAGTGGTGACAAGCACAGAGGTAGGACTAATTTCAATGATTCCCATGAGATGTCGTCAAGACAGGTTCATCTCCCCTAGAGTTTTACCCCTGCTTCCTGATTCTCTGAAAGACACTGATCCTTCTAGATTTCCAGCTCAGTTGGCTTCACCATGGCTTATGTGGCATACCAAATACCAGCTGCTAATGAGAAGAGGCTTTTGGGCCGATAGGAAACATGTGGGGTTGGGTTCCAGAAAGATGAATTCTTTCTTCATCTCAAGGAGTAACTGTAAGCCAGTTGAACGACCTCCCCGTGCCCCTCGCTCGATTCAACCCAACAAAGAGTGGTAGGCCAGGGCTTCTTCAGAATCAGAGCTATGCTCAAATCAACAGCTCTCCTGTGTGACCTGGGGCTAATGAACTAACCTCTCTGAACCTCAGTTCCCTCCTCCATAAAAGGAGATGAAATAACCTCTACCTTATAGAATTGCTCTGAGGGTTAGATTAATCATACATTCAACAATAACTGAACATATCTGCACCTGCCAGGAACATTGCTAGCCACTGGGGACGAGAAAAAGAAACAAAACCAATAAAAATAGCCACCATTATGGAACTTACAGTCTTCATGAGCTCATATTCCCATAAGGCAAAAGAGATCATGAACATTAAGAAATAAGTAAATTGTTTTGAGTGTTAAAAGGTAATTCTGGGCAGGTGGGTGGGGAAGAGTAGAGAACAGTAGCAGAATTAGGAGTGTGGGGCAAAGAAAAGGGTTCATTATTCAATAGGATATAGTCAGGATGAGTCTCCCTGAGAAGGCAACGTTTTAAAATATTTTTTAACATTTTTATTTATTTTTGAGAGACAGAGACAGAGTGCGAGAGGGGGAGGGGCAGAGAGAGAGGGAGGGAGGGAGACACAGAATCTGAAGCAGGCTCCGGGCTCTGAGCTGTCAGCACAGAGCCCGACGCGGGGTTCCAACCTACCAACTGTGAGCTTATGACCTGAGCCAAAGTCGGACACTTAGCCAACTGAGCTACCCAGGTGCACCCCCCCCGCCCCCCGCAAGAAGGCAATTTTGAGCAGGGACTTGAAGAGGGTGAACGAGGGGGTAAGCAGGTGGGGAGGCCGGACAGAGCAGCCTGTGCAAAGGTCCTGAGGTGACAGCATGTCTGCTATAACGAAACGCAGCCAAGAAATCACTGTGGCTGGAGAGAGAAAGAGGAGATAGGCAGAGGAGACTCAAGGGGCCAGATCCTGCAGGGGCCTTGTGGCCGCTGTACGTTACACAGGCACGAGAAGGGCTATCAGCACAGCCTGGCCGGTAGAAGGTTCCACGGAGCAGAGGCGAAGGCAGCCAAGATGACGGTGAAGATGTTGATGCTGATGTCGATGGCAATGACGACAGCGACGTGCCACGCTGCGGCAGCCAGACGTCCAGCAACAGCGTCCAGCCTATCTCACACACACACACACACACACACACACACGCTCCCACCTCTCGGAGCCCTTCCGAGGCTTTCCGCATTAACACCAGTGCTTTGCACTTTGAACCCACGCCGAGAAAATCGCTCTGTGAACACGGGGGGGGGGGGGGGGGGGTGGTTCCTGCCATCGTGTCTTTATCACGTGCCTGACAGCATTACCACCCGAAGGTCAACAGGCGGCCCCCATTAGCACAGCTCACACTTGCTCGGCCCGCAGGCCCCTGTTCTTTGCTCCCTCCTGATACCAGCCAAAAGCTCCTTGGGCACCACCCAAGGGCGCTCGTGGGTTCCTCCCTCGCGGCCTTTTGCCCAACCCCAGCGGGCCGCGGCCGGCGAACGCGCCGATACGGGCCGGACTATCCGGAGGTCATTAACACTACCTGGCGAGGCTCTGGGCTCTCGGCATCTGCCCCCAGCGAACCAGCGGCGTCCGCCTCCCCCTGCCCCCGGGCCCCTGCAGGCGATTCTAAGGTGCAACGAACTTTGATCCCGGCTGCGAGCTACCGCGGCGCTCTCTCCTCCAGGAGGGGTTTCCCGAACATTCCCCGCTGGCGACGGACGCGTGCGTGCGTCCGGTTGTGGAGACCGCCTCCGATGAACAGCACAGGCAGCCGCGCGCTGAGTCCTCTGCCATCGTCGCCCCGAGGCGGGTGCAGACGCGGTCCACGGCGTTCTGGTCCCGCTCTCTGCTCCATTTCCGATCAGCACCGGCCTTGGGTTTCAGCTGACTTTCCTGGTTCTCGATTTCCTGTCTCTAAGAGGCGGGTGGCAGTCACCACTGCTTAGAGCCTTCCCGGGGGTTAAATAAGACCTTCGAGTGCGTAGGCAATGAGTGTTAATAACCACTATCATTATATTCTCCACAATTAAGTGGTTACCCTACCCGCGAAGCTAGGGGTGCTCGTCTAGCGGGTTCGCTCATGCACCCCAGGCACCTGCCACATTGCCCGGCACCCACGAGGTGCTCGACACACGTTTGTTGAATGAACACACAAGCTGGCTTTACTTAACGGGCAAAGAGGATCCCCGTATCCCTAGAATCTTGATCTCAAGATAACCGTTTTCCCATTCCCAGAAGTTCTGATTCGGCAGGGCTTGGGTGGGGACCCAGAAACCTGCATTTGAATGCCCCCCCCCCACCCTGATCCCTCGGGTCTCCATTAGTTCAGAGACCTCAGCACGGGATGAGTCAAGGTTCTCTTAGCCTCCCCCTCTTTTATAGCTCATCTCCCCCGTCCCTTTTTTAATCGAAGGATCTAGAAGTCCAGTCTCAGGATCCGTAGTGATCACTGCGCCAGGGCTGAGTATTATTGTTGTGAGGCACGGAGACCCAGTAGAGGCTTTTAAGCGAATTCTTACTAATAGAACAATCAAGTTAAGAGATCATTGTGACGCAGAGCATGAAATAGGAAAGTCTCGTGGCCAATTGATTTGGAGTTTGTGAAATGAATTTCATTTTCTGGACTGCATGGAAGCCCGCCTTATAAATCACTGCCGCTCCTGGAGATTAATAAAGGAAACAGACTCGATTAAGAATTCAGAGCATCGGCCCCATTGCAGATTTATAGACGCAAAGGTCTTGCCGCAGGGATTTCAAGACATCCCACCTGTTAATTGTCATTTGGGAAGATTAATCCCAGGGCTTCTGGCTAAGACTGGAGGGCAGGGCCTGAGCCCTTCTCAGGAAGCAAGGTGGATTTCCTTCTGCCAACCCTCCACGGAAACAAACGAGTCATGTGGCCTTTGCCGTAACACTGGGAGGAATTTTCCCCAGAGAGGTGGGGGGGGGTGGGATTTGATTTGAACATCTTTCTGCAAACCTGGCAAAACAGGTTTGAGTTGAAATTTTATTTTATTTTATTTTATTTTATTTTATTTTATTTTTCCATTTATTTATTTTTGAGAGACAGAGAGACAGAGCACGAGTGGGGGAGGGGCAGAGAGAGAGGGAGACACAGAAGCCGAAGCAGGCTCCAGGCTCTGAGCTGTCAGCACAGAGCCTGACGCGGGGCTCGAACTCACGAACCGTGAGATCGTGACCTGAGCTCAAGTCGGACGCCCGACCGACTGAGCCACCCAGGCGCCCCAGAGTTGAAATTTTAAAATGAAAACAAAACAAAAGCAAAGGGGGGTTGGAGGGCAGGGGGGGGAGATGTTCGATGAAATCAACCAAATGTAAAATATCTCCACCGGCTCTCTGATGCTCGCACAGCCTGCATGCGGAAAGGTTTGCTCTGAGTGCTGAGCCATTTGGTTTCCGGGAGTATCTCTGGAATTCCTAATCTGTCAAAGGCTGTCCGCTCGAACTAGAAAGAGGGAGTATACTTGATGAAGCCGGTGTTAGGAGAGGGGACAGACCCCACTAACAAGTTTGCCGGGACAGAACGGACACCTGTTATTTGGCGGCATGTCCCGGGTGGTGATCCTGCGTATTGGCGAAAGCGTGCCCCGCGTATTAAAATCACTCTATTTAGCATTCCACTCTATAATATCTTGTTCCCCAACGGTTGAAACCCCCAGCAAACGCTGCAGGTCAGAATGGTGTTCATAGTTTCGAGAAATGACCACAAAGAAAGTTTTTGAAGTGCCAATAACGTTCTGCTTCCTGATCTGGACTCTGTGTGTTCAGCTTGGGAGATTTTTATCAAGCTTCGTACTTGGGATTTTCACTTTGGCTGACGGTGATACTCCAATAAAAGCTAGATACTTAAAACGCGGCACAAGGCTGTGGGACCATAAGGAGGGTGTCTGCAGGAAACCGATAGATTGCTTAAATGAAAACGCCAGTTAGGAAGCCTTGCGTCTACTAGGAATTTACCCAAGGGACACAGGAGTGCTGATGCATAGGGGGCACATGTACCCCAATGTTCAAGCAGTGCTTTCAACAATAGCCAAATTATGGAAAGAGCCTAAATGTCCATCAACTCATGAATGGATGAAGATGTGGTTTATATATACAATGGAATACTACTTGGCAATGAGAAAGAATGAAGTCCTGCCATTTGCAGCAACGTGGATGGAACTGGAGGGTATTATGCTGAGTGAAATAAGTCAGAGAAGGACAGATACCGTATGTTTTCACTCATGTGGAACTTGAGAAACTTAACAGAAGACCATGGGGGTAGGGAAGGGGAAGAAATAGTTACAAACAGAGAGGGAGGGAGGCAAACCATAAAAGACTCTTTTTTTTATATAATTTTATTTATTTTTGAGACAGAGAGAGTATGAGCAGAGGAGGGCCAGAGAGAGAGGGAGACACAGAATCCAAAGCAGGTTCCAGGCTCTGAGCTGTCAGCACAGAGCCCGACGCGGGGCTCGAACTCACAGACTGTGAGATCACGACCTGAGCTGAAGTCGGACGCTCAACCGACTGGGCCACCCAGGCACCCCAAAAGACTCAAGTACAGAGAACAAACTGAGGGTTGATCGGAGGGCCGGGGAGAGGGGAAAATGGGTGATGGGCATGGAGGAGGGCACTTGTTGAGCCCTGGGCGTTGTATGTGAGCCAATTTGACAATAAGTTATCTTCATTAAAAACCAGGGAAGCCTTGCGTCTAATTTGTATTCATCCACTCACTCACTCACTCACTCCCCTAATAAACTATGCGCCCCCTCTCTTCTGCATGGTTCTCTTGGATCTTCTTGAGGGAGCTCGTCACTCTCTAAAATTCTCTTGTAACTTACTCGTTCTGCTGACTGGTGTCTCGTCTGTATCCCCCCCAGTAGAAGGCCACCGCATGAGGGCAGGGGCTTTGTCTCTCCTGTCCCTGCGGCGTCCCCAGAGCCTAGCAAGTGGCCAGCCCATGGTAAACACGCGACGGGTATTTGTCGGTTCCCCAAATGAAAGGAATCGGGTAGCCTCCCAGGCTCTGGGGTGCCCGTGTGCACACCGCTGTTGCAGCCCCCGGATCCCGTGACCACGTGCAGCCGGCAAAATTTACTGGGCACCGTGAGATTCTGGAATCGAGACAGTGAAGCGGCGTGGAAAGTGTCCCGGGCAAACTCCCTGCCCCTGGGAGCTTAGAACCATTAAGGTAACAAACAGGTGATAAGACGGTGAAGGGTGGGGGGGGGGGGGTGGGCGCGGAAACCCTCCTGCTGGAGGTGAGGAAGAACCTGATTGGAAGGGAGACCAGGCACAGCCCCCCCAAAGGAAAAGTTGCCACAGGAAACGAGAAAGCTCCCGCACAGCAGAGAAGATCGTCAGCCACGTGAAAGGCACCCCAGAGAATGGTAGGAAATGTTTGCAGATCATGGCTCTGATCAAGGGTTAGTATCCAAAATCCGTAAGGAACTCCCACGAGCCAGGAGCAAAGGGCAAACAGCCCAACCAGGAGGGGTCCCCCCACACCTGTTAGCCTGCCTCTCACCAAAAAGACGAGAGGGAAGTGTGGGCAAGGATGTGGAGGAAAGAGAACCCCCGCGCACTGTTGGGGGGAGTGGATATCGGCACAGCCACTCTGGAAAGCAGAAGGGAGGTTTCTCAGACATTAAAAATACAGGGGCGCCTGGGTGGCTCAGTCGGTTGAGCGCCCGACTTGGGGTCAGGTCACGAGCTCAGGATTGGAGAGTTCGAGCCCCGCGTCAGGCTCTGTGCTGATGGCTCAGGGCCTGGAGCCTGCTTCCGATGCTGTGTCTCCCTCTCTCTCTGCCCCTCCCTCGCTCACGCTCTTTTCTCTCTCAAAAACAGATAAACATTAAAAAAAATTTGCTTTAAAAATACAAACACCACAATCCAGCAATCCCATTCCTGGATATTGATCCAAACGAAAGGAAATCAGGATCTCAAAGAGACCTCTTCACCGCAGCGCTAACCACAACAGCCAAGGCAGAAGAACCGAAAAGCCCCCGCTGACAGCTGCACGGATAAAGAGAACGTGCCATATGCTTACATACGATGGATATTATTCGGCCTCAAAAATGAAGGAAATCCTGCCATTTGCAAAAACACGGATGACCCTGCAGGACATGATGCCAAGTGAAACTAGCCAGACTCAGAAGAGCAGATCCTACATGATCTCGCTTCTACCAGGAATCTGAAATAGTCAAACTCGTAGAAGCGGAGTGCCCAGTGATGGTTACCAGGAGCTTGGGGAGGGGGAAACAGAGAGGCGACGGTCAGAGCGCACGGTTGTGGTTATACGAGATGATTGTGTCCGAGAGATTCGCTGTGCAGCCCAGTGATTACAGTTCGCGGTGTACTGATACCTCACATTTTGTTATGAGGGTTAGATCTTAAACTGAGGGTTCTTACCGTAAAAAAATAAATAAATGAAATGCAATAAAAAGGAAGAAGGTAGGAGGAGACTGTTGGAGGTGGTGGATATTTCTGTGGCATGAATTGTGCTGACCCTTTCACGGGTGCGTACGTAACTCCCAACTCATCATGTTGTCATGAGGACAGCTCTGTGTCTGTCAATCGTACCCCAAGAAAATGGTCTCAGTAAAAACGAAAAAGAAGACAGAAAGAAGTGGGTGCTTCCCGTAGATGCTAAATAAAGAGCTAAGTCACCTCGATGGTGAAACGTAGAATATAAATCCCACACTAGCTTCTGAGGACCCAGGGCCGCTTCCACCAGGAAGTTCTCCTGAATTTCCCTTATATTTTTATCATAAGCCCATTTACCTGGAGTTTGCCTGAGTCAAGATTGCTTAAGGCCAAGCGTTATGGACCGAATCGCGTCCCCTTTCCCAAGTCCTATATTCCTCGGTGCGGCCGCGTTTGGAGATGAGCCCCTAAAGAAAGTAATTAAAGCTAAATGAGGTCTTAAGTGTGGGGCCCTAACCCTCTGGGGCTGGGGTCCTCATACGAAAAGGAAGAGACACACTCTGCGTGCGTCTCTCTCTCTCTGTGTCTCTGTCCGTCTGTCCGTCTCTCTCTCTGCACACACACAGGGAAAGCACCTCCTGATGACGCAGCTAACAGCAGGTGGCCGTCTGGAAACCAAAGAGAGAGACCTCACAGGAAACCAACCCTACCGGCACTTTGACCTTGGACTTCGGGCCTCCAGAATTGTGAGGAAATAAATTTCTGTTGTTTAATCCACCCCGTCTGTGGTATTTTGACACGGCACCAAATGTATCTGGCGCTGTGGCTTTTGATGATACGTACCAGCTGGGACTCTGCTAACGCTGACGTACCACAAAGATCTTAGCGGGAGCAGCTTTTATTGGTCGAGGAAGAGTAATCCTTCATCAATAGGCGGGTAGAGGTTTTCTAAACCCTGCTGGGTACGGGTGGTCAGACGGATTGCTGAAGTACTTCAAACATTATCCCTGTGAACCCGTCTAGCGCTATCTTTCTTCTGGGTCAGTCATTCATTCAACAAACATCTACTGAGTGCCAGCCAGGTACCCGGTACTGTGCCCAGGAAACAAGGCATAGGAAGCCCTGCTCTCAAGGGGCTGATGTTCTAGAGGGGAGAGACAGAAGATAAACAAATGGACAAGACGGTTGCCAAGAGTGACAAAGGCTCAGAAGGAAACTTAATAGGGTGACATGATGGAAAGCCATGGCGGCGGGTACTCTCGATTGCACGGTCAGGGAAGGGTCTCCAGGAGCCGGTGACATTTGATCTGAGACCTAAAAGGCCCTCGGGGGCCACACAACGAGAGCGTTTCGGGGGCGCCTGGGTGGCTCAGTCGGTTAAGCCTCCGACTTTGGCTCAGGTCATGATGTCACGGTTCGTGAGTTCGAGCCCCACGTCGGGCTCTGTGCTGGCAGCTCGGAGCCTGGAGCCTGCTTCGGATTCTGTGTCTCCCTCTATCACTGTGTTTGAAAGGGGAAGTAGGTGCCCAGTGAACAGAAGAACCACCTACCTGTTCAGCCGAATGCCATCCTCAATAACGTAAGGGCACCGCGAGTCCCAAGAACACTGCCCCAGGCTGGTCCAGCAGACATGGCTTCGGATCCCTGTCTCACATCTTGTCACCAGCAGGGAGGGGCTGCTACTGAGGGTCTGGTGTGCTTGTAAGTGGGGGCCAACATCCAGCCAGTCAGATACCATTTATTCAAGCCTCGTTTCGTGACCCCACCTTGTTCCTCAAAGCGTGATCCTCAGGCCAGCAGGATCAGCCTCCCCCGGGAGCTTCTCAGAAATGCAGAATCCCTGGGGCAGCCGGGTGGCTCAGTCGGTTGAGCGTCTAGGTCACGGGCTTGTGGTCTCAAGAGTTCGAGCCCCGGGTTGGGCTCTGTGCTGGCAGTGCGGAGCCTGCTTGGGATTCTTTCTTTCTTTCTCTTTTTTTTTTGTTTTTTTAACTTTTTTCAATGTTTATTTTATTTTTGAGAGAGAGAGAGACAAACATGAGCAGGAGAGGGGCAGAGAGAGAGGGAGACGCAGAATCCGAAGCAGGCTCCGGGCTCTGAGCCATCAGCACAGAGCCTGATGCGGGGCTCAAACTCATGAACGGTGAGATCATGACCTGAGCTGAAGTCGGACCCTTAACAGACTGAGCCTCCCAGGCGCCCCAACCACCTTCCCTTAATAGCAGCAGAGAACTGTGGTGGCCGTGACTCTGCAGAGGCATGGTTCGGGAGAAAGATTTGGATCTGGAAAAAGGCTCATAGGTCAGAAGGGCTCAGAAGGGCAGAAACTCGGAAATGTTTGGACTTCGTTTTGTCTTCAGCTCATCCCAGAAATCAGAGTCAAATGGGGACAGATTCCCCGCGGGTAACAAGACCTCAGGGCACTGAGGCATGGTGTTGTGTTTCAGGGGGAGGTGGATAAGTTCTTTGTCATAAGCTCTTGTGATGTTCCGGGAAGGGGGTCAGTTACCAGCGTCGGTAACACCTGCTTCACGGTCTCTGGGCCTTCAGAACCAGAGGTGTGTTTCCCCCGAGGAATCGGACTGTGGATACTTCGGAATCGATGCTATCCTTCGTGGGGAGAAAGCCCTGGAATTTGATGGGACACAGCTGGGCAGCAGGGGGTCATCTGCCTGGAAAATGAGAACTGTCTTACCTGCAAAGCCCTTAGGGGCCGCTCGAAATGGTTTCCACATCCATGGACCAAATCAAAAGGCAAATAAAAGAATATAATTTATAATTCAGGAGGCCAACAAGAACAGCAGCACTCCATCAGGGGGCAACACACACACACGTGCAGAATGGGTTTCATCCCCCCAAACATCTTCGGGAAAATGACAGTGATGATTTTGCACGGGAAGGAAAAAATGTTTCCAAGGATCGATGAAGGACACTGTTCAGAAACGTCCACATACTGGCCTAAGAGAAGGACAGGAAGGACCTATTTTATAGATCGTTTAAAGATGCCAACTGGATGAATTACTCAGGTGGTTTTCTAACAGGAGGAGCATCTCCACCCCTCAAATTCCTCCTCCCAGATGAATCAACTCTGCCCTCCCACTAGCAGCAGTCAGGAGAGTAAGGAGATGAGTCCCTGCACCAGGGTGGCTCACACAAGTTCAAAGGCTGTCCGGGACCACCCTCCTTCCCCATCACCGGGCTGAGATGGGCATCATTTAGGAAGGAAAATAAAAACCCTAGGCTCCAGGGAGAACAAACTCCAGGCAATACAGATTCCCGTGCAGACTCAGTTGAGAGTCTTCTAAACTAGGGGTCAGCAATCTTCTGTCAGGGGCCGGATAGTAGTTTAGACTTGGCAACTACTCAGCTCTGCCAGGGTAGCATGAAAGCAGCCATAGACAATATGTAAAGCTATGACCATGGATTGTTCCAATAAAACTTTATTGATAAAAACAAGTAGTGGGCCGGATTTGGCCCACGGATCAGAGTTTGCCAACCCCTCACCTCACCTAGAACAGTTTAGTCCTGTCTTCTCGTTTTATACATGGGAACCACCAAAGCTCAAGGGGGAAATGGCTTGCCCAAGGCCACATACCTTGGTCAAGACAGAGCTCAGGTTGAAAGCCTAAAACGTTCACGCCGTCTTCAAATCTCTCTCCACTGCACCACATGGCCCCTTCCTCCCCTCCTCGCCTGCCTTCTTTATTACAAGCTAAATACTGGCGACATTGTACGCAGTCACACGCGATCTCTGCATTCATGCAGCTCCCATCTGGTGCTGGACTCAGAAGCCATTCTTTAAATAACCTTGCTCGAGAAACCATCATTTGTGTTGGTTTGTAAATATTAACTCTAAAACCACTGCAGTTAAGTTATTGAAATAGTGCTGGCCTGAGACATGCAATACCTTTGAAAATATATTTTTTTTCTTTTCGTAGGAAGGTGACTCTTTGTTGATTAATGATACAGCTAATCATGCTCGCTGAAGATAAAGGCTTTTTTTTTTAATGTTTTTTTTTTTTTTTTTTTTTTTTTTTTTTTGAGACAGGGAGAGACAGAGCATGAACGGGGGGAGGGTCAGAGAGAGAGGGAGACACAGAATCTGAAACAGGCTCCAGGCTCTGAGCCATCAGCACAGAGCCCGATGCGGGGCTCAAACCCACAAACCACGAGATCATGACCTGAGCTGAAGTTGGACGCTCAACCGACTTAGCCACCCAGGCACCCCGAGTGTTTCATTTTTTAATAGGTTTGCCTGACGGTCTTGCTTTCGAAGATGATTCTGATGGTCCAGAAAGAAGCCTGTTTACTAGTAGGCGTCAACGTTTGCCACGTGTCCAGACAGAATATCATCCAAAGATAAATAATCCACAGCAGGAGAATATTTGCCCTGAGTCTCCAGGGAATAGACCGAGTCTTTTTTACCTTCTTGATCTCAGATTTACGAATCTGACAAGCAAGTAAAACATGAGAACCTCCTAAGGCGGGGGACTCGGGGACTGTGACATCTAAAACCCCATGAGCTCAGTGGCTCCCTCCTCTTTGAATGGCGCCTTGTGTCACATAAACCATCCATTGTCCTGATCGAAGTCCAACATGACCATTTTCTGAGGCCAGTACGGAGTGTGCTTCACGACTCGTACTGATCGATTCCATTCATCCACCCTTAGCGCTGATGACACAAGAGTATTCCTCTAGGATTTTCTCCATTGGAAGCAACAAATGCCAACTCTGGATGACGTAAGCAAAACAGGACACTCTTGGAAGATTCCTGGGTAGCTCACAAGCACTGAAGAAAAGACTCCAGAAAGACGAGAAGCCGGGCACTGTGGCCAGGAGCAGGGTGGCACTCTTCAAGGCACTGTGGTCTGGACAAATCAGCTCCAAACCCATTTATTCTTTGCGTCATCCCGCTCAAGGCTTCAGTTTTCTGGAGAGCCCCGCTCATCTTCCTGGCTATCACGCTCAGCCCATGACTAGGGAAGGAGGGCACTCTGATTGGCAATCAACCCTTGGGAGAGGGGTGCTTCTCCAAAGCAACATAGGAGTAATGTTACTGGAGAAGGGGAACGGATGCTACACGGGTGGAAATCACAGGTTTCTGCCGCTGCAGGGGACGTGCTAGGGCTCAGAGCTGAGGCGGACACAGTCAGGGGAGCTCACAGTGCACAGAATACATGGTCAGTTGCCCTCCTTAGCTATGGCTCTTAACTTCCTCAGACCGAGGTGTGACCATGTAATTAAGTTTTGAGTTCTGGCCAAAGGGATATAAGGCAAAACACCTTCGCTTTTAAGCTGGCTGGAACGAGGGGATGATGGCTTGACCCAAGGCAGCCATGTTGGGCCAAGAGGTCACTTTGGGAGTGGAAGCATCCATGGCAGAACATCAAGCTCAGTCTTGACTGCTCACCTCTGAACTTCTGAAAGAGAGAAATCGATACCTGCCGTGTTTATGCAAGCAAAACCCGGGCTTTCTGTTCCCATCAATTGATCCCTAAGTAACGCAGAGTTCATGTGCTCTAACCACCAATCTAGAACTCAAAGCAAGGGCAATGGGAGATTCAGGAAGCCAACATCCTGAACGGCTCGGAGATGGAGAATCAAGGAAGGCTTCCTGGAGTACAGGGCTTTTGAGCCAAGGCTTGTGGAGTGGGAAAAGGACAGGGGTGAGAAGGGGGTCCCTCTGTCCAGCCGAGGGGAAGAGCCTAAGGAAGACAAAGAACAGAAAAGTTTCGCCGAATGCACGTGACGGGAGCAGATTTGTCACACACAGGAGACTGATGAAGAAAGATAACACTGACAAGCAGGTTGGGGTGGGTCCGATTCTGGAAAGTTCTGCACTCTAAGATAAAGAGTTCAGACTCTGTCCTCTTAGATCTGGGGTCAGCACACTTTTCCTGTCAAGGTCCAGATGGTAAATAGTTTAAGCTTTGTGGGCCACATATGTTCTCTGCTGTGAGTACTTGACTCTGCCATTGCCAAAGACAAAAGCGGCCACAGACAATATGTACATGAATAGGCATGACTGTGTTCCAGTAAAACTTGATTTATAAAAATAGGAGTCCAGCCCACAGATCTTGGCTTGCTGATCCCTGCTCCAGGCTTAAAGTCCCCAAAGTGGGTGGCCTGGACCACCGGTCCCTACATAGGGTTCGACAGAAACGTAGTCCCGTCAGCCAACAAGAGGGAAAGTGCTGCATTCTCTAGCCATCTCCTAGAGCCACACTGCAGAGCAGTAAAGGCTCTGATAAGTCGTGCAGCAAGGAAACGTGTTGTTCTCTGTTCAACTGCCAGCACTTCCTTAATTTATTTTATAAGACATCTTTCATTCCAAAGAGGAGACTTTGGAAAGCCTGCGTAAGTGACGAGGAGCCAGTGGACAGGCCCCACTAAGCCAGATGCTTCCAACTGCCAGACTGTGGTAGTTGTTACCAGCCCTCCGGGAAACGATTAAAGTAACATCGGTCTGTAAGTTCTTCAAAATGCAACATTTATTCAATCCGCAGAACTCTCCTTAGTCTGCAGATGATGTCCTTGCTACTTTGGCGTCTAATTCTTTTCCTTTCGCAAAGTGCTGGTTTTACAGGAAGGTAACCATTGTTCTTCTAAATCCACTCAGTAGGCAAAATAAACGGGCGCCTGGGTGGCTCAGTCGGTTGAGCGTCCGACTTCGGCTCAGGTCATGATCTCACGGTTTGTGAGTTTGAGCCCCGCGTCGGGCTCTGTGCGGACAGCTCGGAGCCTGGAGCCTGCTTCGGATTCTGTGCCTCCCTCTCTCTCTGCCCCTCCCCTACTCACTCTCTGTCTCTCTGTCTCTCTCTAATATAAAAAATAAAACATTAAAAATTTTTTTAAAAAGTAGGCGAAACAAAAAGCTATGACAAGGCTCAGAAAATATTTTTGCTTTGATTTTTAATTGTGCCACATAGCACACACCAAACGAGGCTCTACCCCAAATTGTCATAAAACGAACATCTGTGTAACCGCCATCCAGGTCAAAACACTCCAATATCGCCAGCATCCCGGGAGCTCTCCTGCTGTCCCTTGTTTTTTGTCACCACCTCCCTCCTCTCCGGAGGAAACCACCACCCTGATTTCTGGCGCAATACTCCGTTTCCCGTTTTCTGACTGGAATTATGTCACCTATTCCTTCGTCCCTGGGGTTGATTTTTGTCCAACGAGTTCCTGACATCCATCCACGTTGTCGGGTCCGGCACAGGCTCATCGATTTGGGGGGATACGATCATCCCACTGCATGATGGGTAATTCCAGTTTTTGCCACTTTGGACCTATTACCAACAGCGCCGCTCGGAACCTGTCATGCATGCATTTTGTGACTCGGGCTTACACGTCTGCTGGCACGCACACACATACACACACACACGCCCCAAGCTGTGGCATTGCCGGATCACAGGGAGGAATACATCTGACTTTGCTGAGGTCTCCAAAGACACTGCGCCCATCACGCCCTTTACATCCTCGCCAATACTCTGTATCGAGCATCTTTTTAATTTGAGCCGCTCTGATGGGTGTGAGTAGTATCTTATTGCGGCTTTAACCGCCCCTCCTCTGATTGCTAAGAAGATTGAGCACCGGTTCATAGACGCATTGACTGGGCGCTCTCCTTTGGAAAGTGCCTGTTCGAGTCTTGTTGTGATTTGGGGAGCGTTCTGTGCGTCTCCCGCCCAGAGCCCTTCCTCAGTCACGTGCATCGCCAGTAACTTCTCCAGCTCTTTCCACTCTCTGCACGTAGTTTGTAAGGTTCTTACTGGTCTGTGAGATTCCCATACCTGGGACTTGGCCCCCGGATCTGAAAGCCAAGTAGAGACCTGTTCACCTGCTTCCCCGGGCCGCTGCTGGCCGCTAGGACTTTCCGCAGTGACATATCCAGGACACGTTTGATCTCGCAGAGACGGAGCAGCCAAACCTTCCGTTTTACTTCTTTTGAATCTCGAAAGCCACATGCGGCTACCATATTGGGCAGGGCAGTTTCGGAGCCCGGAAGGCTGTACAGAAAGGACAACTTCACGAATGCATCAACGCTGCGGAGGGAGGACGTGATGGGAAACCGGCCTTTCGGGGGCGATCGGGCTGAAGAATTTAGCCGAACCTCCCAGGCATGACCGCAGGAGGGGTCAAGTTCTTCCACGCCCACTCTTGCCCACCTGCACACGGCAGTCGGGGCGGCTTCTAACACTCACGCCCAGTCCCGTCCACCCCCCCCTGTCCAACCCATAACGCTACCTTCAAGTCTGTTAGACAAACAACAGGAACACAGGACAGTCCTCCCTGACCGCCCAGACCCAGCCCGCCGTGCCCCACCCTGCAAGGCCACATCCGTTACGCCTGTGCTTTTCCTCCCTCACGCTTCTCACAGCTCAAACCATCCATTGGTCTGATGTGTGTCTTCCACCCCCAAATCACGTCCCCTGGTGGGGGGGGGGGAAACAATACCTCCTCCTTTCCGCAGTATCCCCAGTGGCCGGCACATAGCAAAATCTCTACCCATACCTGTTCGGCGAATGAACGAGTCACAGACCGGCCACAAGCCGTGCCCCGTGAGGTCTTACAGGCTCAGGCTTTAGAGGCAGACGAACGGGGTTGGAAGCCCCACCTCACGCCTTCCTGTCCCAAAGCGGAAGCCGACGTCTCCGTGACTCGGTTTCCCCCTCTGTAAAAACAGGGATACTAACGATCACTCCTTCATCGAGGCGTCGGGTGAGTTAATACGCGTCGCAAGTGTGGACATCACTGCCTGAGCGGGAGGAACGCAATGACGTGAGTCCCGGAGGCAGGGGAAAGCCCCCCAAACACCATTAGTGACTTCGCCGTGACATAAGACAGGCGGCCTTTTTGCTAACTTTCAAAAGACAAGTCTCTGCCATTCCACAAGGCCACGGTCCTCAGTCTCCGCCCCCCCCCCCCCAACCCGCCCCACCCCTGCGTTTTGTATTTCTGGTTGCTTTGGCCCCCATCCTCACCGGAATACAATTTCATGGGGTTTGGGAAGAAATGATGTTCCTTGAAACTTTCGCCCCACGGCTCTCTCGAGATTTCTCAGAGATAGAAAACTCGACTTGGCTCAGCTCAGAACCTGTTTGAACATTCGTTACACGTACTTCAAAACCCTTTGGACTTCTCACCCGTTTTTACTCTTGGCAAAGAAGCAGCTTCCTGCTTCTGCGAAGTTAAGCTTTCAAGCTTTAGGGGGAAAAGGCTTTTTGGACAACAAACAGCCCTTTAAAAACAATATTTTGAGGAGCTAAGTGTAAATGAATCAGAAACACATGAATTAAGCCTCTCTTGATGTACACATGGGTTTAATAATTATCGGAGGTGGAGGAGAAGGGAAGTGGGGCTGGAAAAGCCGTGTCTTGGGTTTTATCAAATCTAAAATGTTTGAGGAGTAATTCGAGACATTCCACACCCCCCCAAATGTAGCCAGATTTTCCGATTCCACTTCCAAAGAGTCACACAGGATCTTTCTAGTAACGACTGAGTGCTCCAAAGCGCCAGGTTTTCATGGCTTCTGATTGGCTGGGCCTGACGCTATGATTTATGAGGCCATTCAAAGATTTATATATTGCCATTATAACAAATTCCTTCCAAACTGAACAGTACCCAAATGCAGCTTTATAAATATCTTTCCTGTTAGAAGCCTCTTTCTGATCACAAAACTCTCCTTCTTTGCCTTTTCCCCAGCCCCCCCCTCAAGCCACAGATTCCCCCATGAGGTCCCAGACCAATGGCGAACGAGGGAATTAATTTTACCATGGCTGAAACGTGTTTCACTTTGGATTGAGTTTTAAATGACTTGGGTCTATATAAGCTGCGGGTCAAAAGGAGGTTAGAGCTAAAGGACTCATAAGTTAGGTGAAGGGTAGAAGGGGGTGGAATTTTATAAATGCTTATGGCTTTCATAAAAAGAAAAGCTAAGTTGTGTTCGTGCCGAACACAGTCAAACACTCCATACATCAGGGCACGCCGTTTTCCTAGAGGAAATGTCCCTTACTGGTTTGGCTTCTGCCTTTCTCCATTTCAATGACATCATCCGTGTTGGGTAAGTAACTTCTTCCACATGTCACCATCCCACGTGTCCTTCTCCCAAATAAATTTTGAGTCACTCAAAGCTCTGAGGTATGCTAACTTCCATGGCTTAATGGGCAGCAGGAGAGGGGAGTGAAAAGTGGTAGGGGAAGGTCTTCCCGTTCTTTAAATTCATTGCCCCATAGGTCTTGTTTCCAATGACATGCTCACAAACCCCGTCTAACCACGGAGACCAGAAGTTCTCAGGAAAAGAAATAACAGAGTTAAGTCGGCACGGGGTTCACGGGCCGCCCCAATGACTGCATTAGAAACCCTCTCAGTGGGAGAGTTGCCTGTTTTGGCAGTTACACAAGGGGTGACGATTCAGTATCGCCACCTATGAGGCCGTTTATATTAGTCAGCGAGGGCCGCAACAATGCCGCGTAACGAGCTAACCCCAAATTCGCTGGATTATGAGGACAGTCGGCTGTTCTCACGTTCACAGATCTGTGAGCCAACTACACTCAGCTGAGCTAGGATGGGACCTCAGGCTTCCGGATTGTGACTCTGAGCTCTGGGCTGGAAATTGAGTTCAGATCTGTTTCAAGTGCCTTTCCATCTGCCTTGCCCCAGCGGTCACCCAGATCATGTGGCTGCCTGTCACCCTCTGGAGCCCGGGTCTGCAATTCCTTCTTAGGTACAAACGTGGTCACTATGGCACACTGCTTTGTATTCTCTGCAACTCATGACTCAAGCCCTGAAATGCCTGACACACATATTCCTGAGGCTGAGAGGAAGACACACAGGTGGTTACCAGACCCAGGAAAAGGGGAGTCACGTAGTGAGGGCTCCCTGGACAGACGTAGCGACCTCGGGTCCAAGGGCACAGCCAGACCAAGGCAACCCGGAAGGTGGAGGGCAAAGGAGCCCGTTGATTCTATCCAGTAGGTAGGCTACCTGGGCAGAGGACAGAGAACGAGGGGGAGAGGAGCTGGAGGGAGGCAGAAAAGATCCAGCGTGAACAAGGTGCTCAGAAAAGAAAGGGCAAGAGGATGCTGGGTGTGCTCGTAGGTAAAAGGTAACAGACCTCAAAAGAGGTCAAGAGATCTGGATGCTCGACCCCGACTCTACCCACGCGCCAGCTGGAGACCTCAGCAAATCACTCCGCTTCTCTAAGTCTCACCTTTCCTCTTCTGCCAAAGAGGGTAATCAGATGTCCCCCGTTCACTTGAGACAGTGGCCTGCGTTCAATAAGCAAACAGGTAGGAAGGAGTGCGTGTCAACTTCGTGAACGCAGATCTTCGTTCTCCGCTATATCTCTAACCCCTAGAACAGAGCCTAACGCGTGGCAGATGGTAATCCATCTGTGGGTAAAGAATAAGGCAATCGAAACCCAATCCGCGTCTCCTAGAATCCCCCCCCCCCGGGGGTGGACTCACAGCCTCGACCGCCCGGTACTAAGGCGGGCTGCACAAAACCTTCTCGAGGCGGTAGCCG